>NC_140588.1:979003767-979448767 GCF_964204655.1 Triturus cristatus | reverse complement strand
CAGTTTGCCGGCTATTCTTCTTTTGCCGTGGAGCCAGTGGAGGTCGCAGAGGTGTTGGGTGATGTGATCATGTTGTGGGATGTTGAGGATAGGTCTGGTTGTGGCATTCTGGGTGGTCTGGAGTTTACAGAGGAGTTTTTTGTTGATTCCGGCGTAGAGAACATTTCTGTAGTTCTATCTGCTGGTGATGAGTGCGTGGATGATGGTTTTTCTAGAGTTGGGGGGATCCACAGAATTGATCTGGCGATTCATGGCAAGTGAAGAGTCGAGTATGATGGTGAGGTTGCGTGCATGGTAAGTTGGGGTGGGTGGCTTTTCGAAGGCGGGGGGCCACCAGGTGTTGTTCCATGTGGAGGGGGTGGAGCCGAGGATGAGGACTTCTGTTTTCTCCGAGTTGAGCTTCAGGTAGCTGTTGCTCATCCTGGTCATGAAGGCTTTCATTCCTTCTTGGGAATTACGCCTGGTGATGTCGGGTTCCGTGGTGAGGGAGAGGAGGAGCTGGGTGTCATCAGCGTAGGAGACAATGTTGAGTCTGTGGTTTCTGACGATGGTTGCAAGGGGGATCATGTAGACGTTGAAGAGTGTGGGGCTGAGGGAGGATCCTTGGGGTACTGATCCTGGTCATGAAGGCTTTCATTCCTTCTTGGGAATTACGCCTGGTGATGTCGGGTTCCTTGTTGAGGGAGAGGAGGAGCTGGGTGTCATCAGCGTAGGAGACAATGTTGAGTCTGTGGTTTCTGACGATGGTTGCAAGGGGGATCATGTAGACGTTGAAGAGTGTGGGGCTGAGGGAGGATCCTTGGGGTACTCCGCATCTGATCTCTGTTGATTCTGAGAGAAAGGGTGGGAGTACTATTCTTAGTGTTATGCCTGAGAGAAAAGATTGTATCCAGTCTAAGGCTATTCCTCATATGCCGGCGTCGTAGAGCCTGGTGGCTAGTGTGCGGTGGGAGACGATGTCGAAAGCTGGTGATAGATCCAGGGGGATGAGGGCTGCTGTGTGGCCTTGGTCGAGGAGGGCTCAGATGTCGTCAGTGGCGGTGAGGAGGGCAGTCTCGGTGATGTGGTTGCTGCAGAATCCAGATTGAGAGGTGTCTAGGATGCTGCTGGTTTCTATGAAGTGTGCTAGCTGGTTGTTGTCAGCTTTTTTGATGACTTTGTCGGAAAAAGGGTGCGGTGAGATGGGCCTGAAGTTCCTGAGATCTGTTGGGTCTGCGGAGGGATTCTTTAGGAGGGGGTTGACTTTGGCGTGTTTCCAGTTGTCGAGCAATGTGGCAGTCTCGAGGGAGCAGTTGATAGTGCGGCGTGGCTCCGGTGCGATGGCAGTGGTGGCCCAGTGGAAGATGTGTGGCGAGCAGGGGTCAGTTGGTGCTCCGGAGTGGATGCTCTTCATTGTCTTTAAGGTGTCTTCTGTGGTGAGAGGGGTCCAGGTGAGATGAGATGGGTCTGTTGAAGGCATTGCTGGGGGTAGGAGTTGAGGTGGTGCCGTGGTCTTGGTCGTCACAGTTGTCATAGAGCGTGTTGTAAAAGTAACATGAGCACATTCTTACGAGGATCAAGAAAGTATTAAAAAGGCTAAAGCAGTGTGAGAAGAAGCAGATTCTACATTCTGCATCAGACATTCCTGACTCCTCTGAGGTTCTGGCTATATGTAGTGTACATCATCATAAAGACGATATATTAGCTGGTTATAGAAAATAGTCAGAATGTTCCAGAATACATCATCCCATCCTGCTGGACCATTTTCTGATAGACATCACTTGATGTACAGGGAGATAGTGTTTGGGTCACCGACTGACTCCTTGCCTGAAGGTGCCAGTGGTGGTTTCTCGTTGAGGGCGTCGGGGATCCGACCCCTTTACTTCAGCTGGCACTCTATAAAGGCACAGTGATTTATCTTCAGAAAATGCACACAGACAGTGATAGCCTAAACACCCATCATTCGTTTATTTTTTCAGGGCCGTGGCTGTGGCTGCTGCACACTGCCCGTCACTCATTGTGCGATGACACTGACGCTGAGTGAGCAAAGCCTGTGAGGTCATCAGCGCGGCAAAGATATAGACTTGCAGACCAATCTCCACCCCCTGATGCTGTGGGGATACAATTAGCCCTGGGTGTCTTATTTATATTTATTTATTTTAAAAAGTTTTATATAGCGCTAGCTTGACCCGACGGAATTTGCATTACATAGTAGGCAGTAAGGAAGCAAAACCAGGGATAAAAAAAACATACAGCATGGAAGAAAAGGTGGTTAACACAGTCCGGTAGCCAAACTATCCTTGAATGTCAAGAGAGAGGAGTAAACTCGGATATTAAAGTCTAGGTTAGTTGACGTTGGTCAGGAAAATATTTGTTAAGGAGATGGATTTTCAGGTCTCTTTTGAAACAGGAGAAGGAGGGGTTGCATCTGAGGACTCTAGGGAGAGCATTCCACATCCTGGGAGCGTTGCCAGAGAACGATCGGTATTGTGTGGTTTTCTTATTCAGTTTTGGATGAATAAGAAGGAGTGAGTTGGAGCTTCTCAGCGATCTGGATTGACCTGCTCTTACAAGTTTGTTGTTCAGGTAGTTAGGGGCCGGAGCGTGGAGGGTTTTGTGTGTGATGCAGGCCAGTTTGTAAATACACCTCCCTTCCATGGGAAGCCAGTTGAGGGAGTTGAGAGCTGGAGTGATGTGATCAAATCTTTTTACTCCAGATACGAGTCGAGCGGCCATGTTCAACATTGCCTTTAGAGGGGCTAGGTGAGCTTTTGGAGTCCCTGTTAGGATGGCGTTCCCGTAGTCGATTTTAGAGAGAACTAGGGATTGGACTACTGTCTTGAGGTCATCATGGGGAAGAAAAGGTTTCAATTTCTTGAGGTGTTTTAGAGAGAAAAGAGCACTTTTTGCAGAGTTTTTGATGTGAGCCTCCAAAGATAAGTTCTTGTCAAGGGTGATGCCTAGAGACTTAACTGAGTCGGATAGGGCGATGGGGCAGTTTAGGGCGACCAGATTCTTGAGCCACTCTTGGATTGTACGATGGTTGCTTTTTGGAGAGAATAGGATTAGTTCTGTTTTATCTGGATTGAGTTTTAAGTGGTTAACGTTGAACCAAGTTTGGATCTCCGTTAGAGTGGCATTGAGGTGTTGGATGTCTCTGGGAGACTTGACTTTGAAATAGATTTGGGTGTCATCAGCGTAAATGTGGTAAGGGTAATTTACTCCAGCTTTTTTCAAGATGATTGTGAGGGGCTCCATGAAAAGATTGAAGAGGGCCGGGGAGAGGATCGAGCCTTGCGGAACCCCAAGTGTGACTTTTGCTGGCTTCGAGAGACAGGAGTTGATTTTAATTAGTTGCGAGCGGTGTTGAAGGAAGGAGGTGAACCATTTTAGTACTGTGCCATTGATGCCGGAGCGCTTCGACATGGTCTCCAGAAGCGCTGGATGATTTACTGTGTCGAAAGCCGCAGATATGTCAATAAGGATGAGTAGGCAGGCATCACCTTCATCTACAGCCTTGTGAATATCGTCAGAGACGTTGAGCATAGCTGTTTTCGTGCTACAGCCTTTCCTGAATCCTGATTGAAAGGTGCGAGGAGGTTGAACTCATCAATGTGTTTGTTGAGTTGGTGAAGAACGCATTTCTCCAATGTTTTTGCAAGGAATGGGAGGTTGGAGATATGTCTGAGGTTGTTGAGATCATTAGGGTCGGCCCCTGGTTTTTTGAGAATGGGTGTGATTTGTCCAAGTTGAAGGGAGTCAGGGACACAGCCTGAGGTGAGAGAGGCGTTGATTATTTTAGTCCAGAAAGGGGAAATGGTGTGGCTAAGTTCTTTTATGATTGTGGATGGGATGGGGTCCATAGTGTGGGAGGAAGGATTTAGGTTAGAAATTATATTGAAAACCTCATTATCCGACAATAGCTCAAAGTCGGACAAATGCGCATTGTTTTTTAGCTGGTGGCAGACCTGTTTGTCCTTGGAAAGAACTCCTACTGAATGATCAGGGGTGGCTAGAGTGGGGCAGGTTAAGAGGGAAGGAGGGTTAGAGGTTTGGATGAAGGATTGATCAATTTTCGAAACTTTATTAGTGAAGAAGGTGGCAATTTCTTCAAAACGTTCATTGGTGGCTTTGATTTCTTGAGAGGGAGTGTAGTTAGTTTGGCTTTGGACAATGTTGAAGAGTTCTCTCGGTCTGTTTTTTGCCAGATCTAGTTGGCTGCGGAAGAAAGACGCCTTTTCACTGAAAATGTGTTTATTGTATGCTTGCCGAGCAGATCTAAGTTGTGCTAGGTGTAAGGTCGAAGGGTTTAGTCTCCAAGACCTTTCCATTTGTCTGAGTTGACGCCTTTCCTCATTCAGAACCACGTTAAACCAGGGTTTAGATTTGGTTCGCCTCAAGTGTTTGAGTTTGAGAGGAGCTACTTGGTCTAAAACCTCTGTCATTTTTTAGTTAAAGTGTGTAGTGAGGTCATCGGCCGTCGATAATGAGGGTTGGAGTTGAAGAAGGGCATGAATCTCGGATTCGAGTTCGGATAAAGGGATTGCTTTGATATTTCTGGTCCATTGTTTAGGTTTGTCATCACGAATAGGTGGGTGGTACACAAGTGCATCAATCTTGAACAGAATGAGGTGGTGGTGGGACCAGTCAATGGGAGAAATCGCTGTCAGAGAGACCAGATCATTGTTGGTAATGATCGCATCCAGTGTTGCACCTTTGATGTGAGTTGGTTTATTGCAGAGTTGTTTTAGGTTATATATTTCAAGTAGGTTGGATAGGTTCTGGGCAGTGGAGTCTTCAGGGTCGTTCCAGTGGATATTGAGGTCACCCAGGAACACGTCTTTAGTGTCTGTCATGGAGAACCGTGATATTAGGTCTGTTAGTTCTTCGGGGAAAAGGGTACGCTCTCCAGGAGGGTGGTAGATGGTGTGGAATTTGATGGGTGAGGTGCCCTTGGCACTGAGTTCGACACCCAGGTATTCAAACGATAGGTATTCTGCAAGTTTAAGTTTGGTAATCTGAATTCCTGCCTTGTGGATAATGGCAATTCCTCCCCCCCCCCGCCCCCACCCCCCCATTTTGATCGGTCTGTCTTGTCTGATGATGGTGTACCCTGGAGGGGTGAGAATGTCAAGAATGGGTGTGGAGTGGACATTGAGCCAGGATTCAGTGAGGAAAGCGATGTCAATTTCTTCAGCGAGTCGAGCTTCAGCAATGTCTGTGGCGTGTTGTACTGCTGATCTGCAGTTGAGGAGCATGCAAGAGAGAGGACGGGGAGCCTCGATGATGGGGGGAGTGAGGTGGATAGAGGAGTATTGAGCAGGAGGTCTAGGCGAGTGGACATTTTTTGGGATTCTGTTAGTGCCGATAATAACAGGGATGGGGAGAGGGGCTGACTTCTGGCTCAAAGTGAGGTAAGAGTCATTGAACTCATCAGGTTTCGGTATCGAAAAGGGTTGGCGATTCCGGTTGGGTTGAAGTGCCTGACTCGCTGATGGACTGGAGGGACGAGGGGTGCACTGAGGGGCCAAGGGAGCGGGATTGAGTGGGGTGGGAGGAAATCTACCCGGGGAGAGGGAGCACGGTGGCTTGGTCCTGTTCAGAAGATCTTGTTGTAAGTATAGGAAATCGGCAGCAAGGGAGTTAATTTTCAGCTCCATTCTGTTCAGTTGCTGTGCTGTTGAGCTGAAAAAGTTTAAGGTTTTAGGCAGGGGCCGAGAATGACTTGGGTCTTTGAAGGGAGAGTGAACAGGGGTCGGCGATTGGACAGAATCAGTGGGGTTATGAGAGGGGAGAGGTTGGACGTGGGGAGCCGGATTAGTAATGCTCCCATTCAAGGGGTTCAAAGGAGGAGTAGAGGGTCTACTGTCCAAGTGAGGAGGAAGAGAAATTCTAGGTAAGAAGTCAGATTTCTGGGGAATGTCAATGAGATTAGCGGAGGAGGCAGGTTGTGTATGTGGGTGTGCGACGGCGGAGGGGGAGCGTTTAGTGATAATAGGGGGGAATGAGTTTAAAGGATTGGTGACGACGTTGGCCATGGGGATGTCGGGGGGGTTGTCAGTGAGGTAATCGGTGGAGACCAGTTGTGTCTGTGGAAGTGGGACATCGGCGGGGGAGTGTGCAGTGGTAGTAGGGGGGAGAGAGACCACTGGATTGGAGGTGACGTTGGACATGGGGGACGTAAGGGTCGGGGGAAAAGGGTCTGTGTTGGAGGAAGAGGTAGTTTGTGAGGGAGGGTTCAGATAATCACGGGTCGAGTGGAGAGTGCCTGTGGGGATTTCAGTTATAGGGGGGAAGAGGTTAGAGTCCGAGCTGTCAAGATCTAGATCGGTCTTGTGGTGTTTGTTAATTGTGAGTTTGCTGTTCCTAGTGTGCTCAGTAGATGTAATAGTTGTGGGTGTTTGGCGTCGGAGAGTAATTATAGGGGTAGTGTGATTATAGCGAATGATGGTGGATGTCCATGAGTTGGAGAGAGGTTCTTCAGGGCAGGGAGATGGGATCGGTTTCACGTTATTAGTAAGGGTGATGGTGGGTTGGGGAGATATGGTTTGACGGCTCAGTTGAGTTAACGAGGAAAGAAGTGTGGGGAAGTGGCGGTCAAAAGTGGTGAGGTGCGGGTCGATGGCCTGTATGAGAATGGTTCCAGTTCTGTAGATGGAGATGGTGAGTTCCCCTTTGAAGGTTGGGGAGATGGTAGTGGAGATTTTTTCACCATAGGGAATGATTACTGACTTGGCGACTTGAAGGTGAAGAGAGAAGGTGTTTTTCCATTTAGCCGGGCGATTAGTGTAAAAAATGAAGTTAGTTTTCGTGTTGCCGCTGGTCGCTGTGTGGTAGTTATAGTGAAGTTCACTTACAGTGAAGCCCTGTAGTGCCAGGGCTTCACGTCAATCAGGGAATGGAGAATATGGTCACCCCACCCTTTCCCAATTTGTCACTGTGATAAGTTGGGAAAGGGCGGGGTAGAGGCTGCAAACATACGGAAAGCCGCGAAATCGAGTCTGCGCAGACTCGAGGTGGCTTCTTCCCGCCCTGCACTTTGAGTGATGCTTTTGAGCTCCAGTGCGTCACCCATAAGTGTTCCAGAGCAGAGAGAAACTGACTCGTGGACCTAGCCTCGTCTCATGGGCTGTCACGAGCAGAAGAGTTTTCCCATGTTTCAGGCCATAGGTTAGTGTTATTTATTTTATTAAAAAAATTATTTCATGATTGTGCCAGCTTTAAGAAAAATATATGGTGGCCTCACATCTCCCCACACTCTTTTCCTCCAGCGGACTGAAGATTCTGACTCCCCATCCCTATCCCTCGCTGTTCACTCGCTCCGTTCCCCTCACACTGGCCCTGCTACATAAGCTTCCAGCCAGCTCTGTGATTATGCAGTAAAGAGAGAGGCTGTGTGGATGCCAGGCAGTGCGGCCCAGACAGACTGCAGGTGTGAGCTCAGGCGGTGTGTGGGAGAGAACAAGGGTCCCTTCAAATGGTAGCTGCCTCTGTGAAAGCGCAACCGAAAGCGAAGCCCCTCAGCTGGCTTTACTCCCCAGGACTATCGAGCTAACTTAATCATTAGCATGAAGTTAACACTTGAGGCAGGGCAGACAGCCCAGGGCATTGCAGGAGGTGTGTCCCTAGGCTAACAAATTCATCGGATGATAGACTACATAGCCTATTGCCATTAAATATTATTTCCTGTTTGAGTCTCTTCAAAAGACAAAAAATACCATCCGTGGTGTACTTGGGGTCGAGCCCATACCGGGTGCCTCTCCGCTATAAGATGGGATTTCTCCGCCATGTTTGTTTAACCCTTCACATAGTGTTCTGACCTTTGAAGTTTTAACATTACACTGAGTGCAGCCCGCACGCTGCAAAACATGTCTTCCAATTTAAAAAAAAAAACGTGTGAATGTGACAGCTGCTCCCTGTGCGATCATTCGATCTGGGCTGCATTTTCTTTGACGCAGAACAAATTGATTTCAAGGAGGCATGGTGTTGTTTGCGAGAAAGATGTAGACTCGTCTTTCTGTTCGAATTACTATTAACAGTGGAATTGACGGTGCCAGAAGAATTTTACCTAATGCGTCTGACGTTTAAGCACTCAACCTCAAGCCGGCTTCTAGATGCTATGACTTGGTTTGAGGTCCGCTGCGGAGAGCACATGATGGGCACAGGTGGGTTTTAGGGGCGCTCCTGGGGTGTGCCTGTCATTGGCAGTGCAGTGGAACAGGGAGAGGCTTGTTGCCATGCAGTGACTCGGGTTTCAATGAGTGTGCCCTGATACCCTCTAGCTGATAAACAGACTTGGCTCGGCGCGGAGCGGGGCAGACCTGCAACTCGGCACCCCGGCACCCCAGCCCAGGTGGCCCATGAGACGAGAGGCAATCATGGCATATCCTTAGAAGATATGACTCATTCATTTCCCATCCAAGTTTAGCCAGAAATTACGATGCAGAATTATTACTGAGGTACAGTTTTGTGTTATATCAACTTATGAGAAGCTGCATTCTCTGCTACGCAAGTGAGAGGCAGTGCTTGAGAAAGCTGATGTCATTCACTGTAGAGACTGTTATGTATAATTGTGTTATCTGCATATTGGTGAATCTTGATTCTTTGTTCAGAGAGGAGAATTCCAAGTTGTTCCATTGTGAGGAGTACACTTCGGGAAAGTTGGGAGCAAGCACACAGGCATAGGATACAAACCAATGAAATACAGTACCGTTGGGGCATATGAACTTTGAGAGGCTAATAACAAGCGCTTAATGATCAAGTGTCGAAATCTGGTGATATGTCAAGTATGGAAAGGGGGCATTGAGTGCATTATGACCAGAGCTGCCGACTGGTGCCAGCTCAATATGCCTTGATTCTGGACAAATCTATTAATTTCTCAGTGCCCAAAAAAATATATCTGACCGTGTGTAATGCACTCTGATGCTCATGTAAAGCACTCCAATGCCCTTGCCTCATGTTTATGGTATGTAAAAACTGCAAAACAAATCTTGGATTTGTCTGTCCCAGTGCTGCAATGCGATCTGAAGCTTGATTGAAAACATAGGTGGTTCAGAGATGTGTTACAGGTGGGAAACACTTAGAGGGCCTGTGTCCGTTGGTTGTATGTGCTTGGTTTGGGGGTCATTTTGCAAGCAGACCAGTTTGAGGATTGGGCACATTTTTTATTTGATTCTAATGTTTTCTTCACACTTGTGCTTCAAAATGCTATATTTGGATCCCCCTTTTTTCAACAATTTGCAGTAAATATGTGGTGTAAAACCCATCATTTGAATCAATTTTTTTCAAAGTTTTCTTGCGGGGAGAATACCCCCGCACCCTCCTTTTGCAGTTCGGGCAAGCTCGCTTCGCTCGCTCGCGTGCTTATTACATTAGGGTACAACATTTTACGCCTCACCACTTGTAATAAATGTAGAAAGAGCCACTTAATTAACATCCAACTCATTAAGTTCAAATACATGTGAATGCTTCAAATCTTTATTTATTTTTTAGCTAAGTCTTTGAAATAAATGCAAAATACATGTGTCTATAGGTGTTCACTGACAAAATATCATGGTAAGAACTACTGTTGACAAAAATATCTATTACCATTATATTGTGCTCCTATACTTATATGGCAGTTCGGGCTGGACGGTTCCCATGAGGCATAGGGTCAGACTGATTTGCATATGGCCAAGTCTGAACTGGGGTGGCGGAGTGAGCTAAAGAATGATGATGGATTAAACCCAGATCTGTTGACTGGGGGTGAGTGCTTGCAATGTTCAACACTACGTCCATCATCCCCTTTGGTTTTGCTTTGTTCGCCCTAAATTGGCAGGGTATGCCCAGACGTGGGTCCCTTGCTCACTTTTGCCACTGGATTCAAGCTAGCCTGGCTGATGACGGCTGATTAGCCAGAAACCAGTCCCAGGATGCTTGTTTCCCGACCCAGGAAGACATGGCTTGGCAGTTCGCGCTGGAATGATCCCATGAGGCACAGGGTCAGACTGATTTGCATATGGCCATGTCTGAACTGGGGTAGCGGAGTGAGCTAAAGAATGATGATGGATTAAACCCAGATCAGTTGACTGGGGGTGAGTGCATTCAATGTTCAACACTCCGTCCATCATCCCCTTTGGTTTTGCTTTGTTCGCCCTAAGTTGGCAGGGTATGCCCAGATGTGGGTCCCTCGCTCACTTTGCCACTGTATTCAAGCTAGCCTGGCTGATGATGGCTGATTAGCCAGAAACCAGTCCCAGGATGCTTGTTTTCGGTCCAGGGAAGACATGGCTTGGCAGTTCGGGCTGGACTGTTCCCATGAGGCACAGGGTCAGACTGATTTGCATATGGCCATGTCTGAACTGGGGTGGCGGAGTGAGCTAAAGAATGATGATGGATTAAACTCAGATCAGTTGACTAGCGGTGAGTGCTTGCAATGTTCAACACTCCATCCATCATCCCCTTTGGGTTTGCTTTGTTCGCCTCAAGTTGGCAGGGTATGCCCAGAAGTGGGTCCCTTGCTCACTTTGCCACTGGATTCAAACTAGCCTGGCTGATGACGGCTGACTAGCCAGAAACTGGTCCCAGGATGCTTTTTTTCAGTCCAGGGAAGACATGGCTTGGCAGTTCGGGCTGGACTGTTCCCATGAGGCAAGGGGTCAGACTGATTTGCATATAGCCATGTCTGAACTGGGGTGGCGGAGTGAGCTAAAAAATGATGATGGATTAAACTCAGATCAGTTGACTGGGGGTGAGTGCTTGCAATGTTCAACACTCCATCCATCATCCCCTTTGGGTTTGCTTTGTTCGCCTCAAGTTAGCAGGGTGTGCCCAGATGTGGATCCCTTGCTCACTTTGCTACTGGATTCAAACTAGCCTGGCTGATGACGGCTGATTAGCCAGAAACCCGTCCCAGGATGCTTGTTTCCGGTCCAGGGAAGACATGGCTTGGCAGTTCGGGCTGGACTGTTCCCATGAGGCATAGGGTCAGACTGATTTGCATATGGCCATGTCTGAACTGGGGTGGCGGAGTGTGCTAAAGAATGATGATGGATTCAACCCAGATCAGTTGACTGGGGGTGGGTGCTTGCAATGTTCCACACTTCGTCCATCATACCCTTTGGTTTTGCTTTGTTCACCCTAAGTTGGCAGGGTATGCCCAGACGGGGGTCCCTTGCTCACTTTGCCACTGGATACAAGCTAGCCTGGCTGATGGCGGCTGATTTGCCAGAAACCGGTCCCAGGATGCTTGTTTCCGGTCCAGGGAAGACATGGCTTGGCAGTTCGGGCTGGACTGTTCCCATGAGGCACAGGGTCAGACTGATTTGCATATATCCATGTCTGAACTGGGGTGGTGGAGTGAGCTAAAGAATGATGATGGATTAAACCCAGATCAGTTGAATGGGGTGAGTGCTTGCAATGTTCAACACTCTGTCCATCATCCCCTTTGGTTTTGCTTTGTTCACCCTAATTTGGCAGGGTGTGACCAGACGTGGGTCCCTTGCTCACTTTGCCACTGGAATCAAGCTAGCCTGGCTGATGACAGCTGATTAGCTGAAACCAGTCCCAGGATGCTTGTTTTTGGTCCAGGGAAGACATGGCTTGGCAGTTCGGGCTGGACTGTTCCCATGAGGCACAGAGTCAGTCTGATTTGCATATGGCCATGTCTGAACTGGGGTGGCGGAGTGAGCTAAAGAATGATGATGGATTAAACCCAGATCAGTTGACTGGGGGTAAGTGCTTGCAATGTTCAACACTCCGTCCATCATCCCCTTTGGTTTTGCTTTGTTCACCCTAAGTTGGCAGGGTATGCCCAGACGGGGGTCCCTTGCTCACCTTGCCACTGGATTCAAGCTAGCCTGACTGATAACGGCTGATTAGCCAGAAACCGGTCCCAGGATGCTTGTTTTCGGTCCAGGGAAGACAGGGCTTGGCAGTTCGGGCTGGACTGTTCCCATGAGGCACAGGGTCAGACTGATTTGCATATGGCCATGTCTGAACTGGGGTGGAGGAGTGAGCTAAAGAATGATGATGGATTAAACGCAGATCAGATGACTGGGGTTGAGTGCTTGCAATGTTCAACACTCCGTCCATCATCCCCTTTGGTTTTGTCCTTTACTTATAATGGTACAAATATATTGGCAGACAAGTATTGTTGACACTAATATCGTCCACAAATAGACAACTATATCGAGTTTGTTTAATATAAATAGAGTTTAAAGCATGAAATCTTAAATATGTTATTATAAACATGTAATATAATGGCGTCACATTAAAAAACGACCTGTCTCTAAAATCCGAAGTTGGCTTTGTGATCTCTACCTATTTCTTCCAACTACGGAAGATCAGAAAGATCAGTAGGCTACTCCCTTGCGAAGCTTTGATAAAGGTAGTGTTAGCCACGATTATATCCCATCTAGACTATGCCAACTCAGTCTATCTTGGTTTGCCACTAAACATCTACAGCAGATGCAGAATCAAGCAGCCAAACTGATTCACCAGCAACCTAGGTGGCAACATGTCACTCAACTTCTGAGGAAGCTTCACTGGCTCCCTATTCCTCAGCGCTGTGCCTTTAAAGTAGGATGTCTGGTCTTTAAAGCATTACATGATCAGTGCCCTATATTCATTGAAAACCTTATTCAAAGGTACCTTCCCTCACGTAACCTACGCTCGACCCACCTCCATCTCCTGGCAACTCCCGCCTTCAAGTTGAAGCAACAAGGGGGCTGAAGGTTTGCAACTCTGGCACCCAGACTCTGGAACTCCTTTCCCTTGGATATTAGATCATGCACTGACCTGCTGAGCTTCAGAAAATCCCTTAAGACATGGCTGTTCACCCAAGCATATAAATAAACTCCATCTGGGCCCGGTTAGTTTTAGATATAGCGCCATGAAGGCCTTGAAAATTTGAACACCTATAAGAGAAGCTACCCACTTATTAAGCTACCATCTTCAGATGAATAAAAATGTGAGAATACATGTACAAGTAGACATATACCTCAGTCACAAGGGCATGCAGATCTTTAAACTTGACACAGTGCACTTCCCATTTGAATACAGAAAGAGGTGAGAGAAGTACAGAAAGAAGTAAGAGAAGTGCAGAAAAAAACAAGAGAGGTGCAGAAAGAGTAAGTAAGTAATTAAGTAAGAAAAGAGCTTATAAAGCGTGGGAATACTGAGGCTTCTTGGCGCTGGCGGAAGCAAGAAGGTGTAGAAGTCAAGAGGTGCTTGGAGTAAGGAATGTGCAGAAAGAGGCAGAAGAGGAGTAGAAAGTGGCAAGAGAGGTGCAGAAAGAGGGGTGCAGAAAGAGGCAAGTGGGGGCAGAAAGAAGAAAGAGAAGTGCAGAAAGAAGCAAGAGAAGTGCAGAAAGAAGCAAAAGAGGTGCAGAAAAAGCCAAGAGGGTTGAAGAAAGAAGCAAGAGAGGTACATAAAAAGCAAGTGAAGTGTAGAACGAAGCAACAGATGTGCAGAAAGAAGCAAGCGAACTGCAGAAAGAGGCAAGACAGGGACAGAAAGAGGGAAGATGGGTGCAGAAAGAGACAAGAGAGGTACAATAAGAGGCAATAGAGCTGGAGAAAGAGGGAAAAGGGCTGCAGAAAGAGGCAAGAGGGGTGCAGAAAGAAGCAAGAAAGGTGCAGAAAAAAGCCAGAGAAGTACAGATTGAAGGCACAGAGGTGCAGAAAGAGGAACGAGATGTGCAGAAAGAGGGAAAAGAGGTGCAGTAAGAGGGAATAAGAGTGCAGAAAGAGGCAACAGAGGCCCAGAAATAGGCAAGAAAGGTGCAGCAACAGGCAGGAGAGGTGCCGAAAGAGGGAACATGGGTACAGAAAGATGCAGGGGAGGTGCCAAAAGAAGCAAGAGAAGTGCAGAAACTGGCAAGAGGGGTGCAGAAAGAGGAAAGAGAGGTGTAGAAAGGCAAGAGAGGTGAAGAAATAGGGAAGAGGGGTGCAGAAAGAAGCAATAGAGGTGCAGAGAAAAGCAATAGAGGTATAGAAAGAAGCATGAGAAAAGTAGAAAAAAGCAACAGGTGCAGAGAGAGTCAAAAGAGGTGCATAAAGGAGCAAGTAAGGTACAGCAAGAGGCAAGAGAAGTGCAAAAAGAGGCAAGAGAGGTACAGAAAGAGGTAATAGAGGTGCAGATAGAGGGAAGAGGGTGTAGAAAGAGGCCAGAGAAGTACAGAAAGAAGCAACAGAGGTGCAGATAGAGGCATGAGAGATGCAGAAGAAAGAAACAAGAGATGTGCAGAAAGAAGCAAGATAGGTACAGAAAGAAGGGAGTTGCAGAAAGCAGAAGAGATGTGCAGAAAGAGGCAAGAGATATTCAGAAAAAAGAAGAAAGGTGCAGAAAGAAGGAAGAGAAAGGCAGAAAGAGTCAAGAGAGGCGCAGAAAGAAGCAAGAGTGGTTTGCGCACCATTAGTATCAATTTAACACCCACATTTAGCAATAAGTAACAGGTCACCATTCCAGGTTTGCAAAGGGCCTTTCACCACGATGTAACACTTGTCACTTTGTCACATGGATCATGTGGCAAATACGGAAAATGTATAACAGTCACATAATTCCTCCTTCCTCAGTGGTTCCTTCTTTTTTTGTCTCATTGAGTTTATAATTTAGCTTCTGTGGAAATGAGGAAGACTAAACCTGAGACTAAACCTGAGGTTACCACTCCACAGCAGATAATCCCACTCTACAAAATTCCTATACACTAAATACTTTCTATCCACATAATTTCACTGGACAACATACCACATAATTCCACTACATACAATGTACATCCACTTCACTCCAAAAAACATTAGTAAAAATGTTTACATTTACAATGCCAATAGCTCTAAATCTCACAAATGAGAAACCTATTACATTGCAAATGCTTCTTTAACTAGTAGCCACATTTGCAGAGTGGTGGAGACCAGCGCTCAGGAATTCCGTTGTGTAGGACTTACAGGAGGAACCAGAGGGGCTTCTTGGCCCCCAAAGTCCCTCAGGAGTAAAGTATACTTCATCCCCCAACCAGTAGTGTGCCAGGAGGCACGTTTGCAGAGTGGTGGAGAAAGGGATCATGGCCTCTGAAGACCTGTTAGCAATCCCACTGTGTGGGACTTACTGTAGGTAACAGGAGGGGTAGTTGTTCCCAAGGACATCCTTGGGGGACCAACTACCCCTCCTAATACCTACAGTAATTCTCACACAGCAGGATTGCTAAGTTCTCATAGCAGGCCAACTCTGCAAATGTGATCCCTGGCACACTCTTGGATGGGGATTGAAGTCCCCTTCGCTGTTGGGGGTCCTTAGGGGCCAACTAGCCTACCTGTTACCTCCAGTAAGCCCCACACAGTGGGATTGCTGAGAGGTGGAAACAGGCCACCCCCCCCCCCCTCCTGAGGCCAATTTTGGCCCGGGGACCCCATTCCCCAGGGCCAGCATTATGTTTAAAAAAAAGAAAATTAAAAGGGAGGGGGGCCGAGTGGTCCCCCTCCCGGGCTATTTTAGGCCCCAGAGACCCCATCCCCCGGGGCATGGCCAGAATGTTGAGGACCGCAGGTGGAGTCCTAATGCCCCTGGGGTCCCTGCCAGCTCCCCGCCTCCTGCAGGAGCCAGCATTGCTTTTGGGCAAAGGGAGCTGCTGAAATGCACCCTGGAACATTGTTGGAGCTGGCCCTGGGGGGTGGCAGTCCCCAGGGCCATCGAGCACTCCAGAAAGGTGGTGGTCCCTGGGGACGGGGTCGGCAATGGATCCCCACATTTAGATAATATATACTCCGGGGAGGTGGTGGTCCCCGGGGCAGTGTGTGGGTCAGGAGCCCCCACCACATCTTTTTAATGAAAAAAAGCCCAGGGGAGGTGGCGGTCCCCAGGACTGCGGTGGCTGGCAGGAGCCCCCCCCCACACATTTTAATTAAAAGAAAGCCCCAGGGAGGTGGTGGCCCCGGGGGTCTGCAAAAGATCCCCACATTTACATAATATATGCTCCGGAGAGGTGGTGGTCCCTGGGCAGAGTGGGGGGCACAGGAGCCCGCCGCCAAAACTTTTTAATAAAAAAAAAGCCCCGGAGAGGTGGCGTTCCCCGGGGTTGCAGGGGGCAGGCAGGCGCCACCCCACACATTTTAATTAAGGGGCTGCAGGGGGGGCGTATGCCCCCGCATATTATAAACAAAGCCCCAGGGAGGTGGTGGTCCCCGTGGCTGCGGGGGACCACATGTCACCCGCATATTATGAACAAAGCTCCGGGGAAGTGGCGGGGCTATATATATATATAAATAGTGATGTGTGTGTGTGTATGTGTATTTATATATATATATACATATATATATATATATATATATATATATCAAATCAATACCCTTTCAGTCTTCAAATGCCGCAATAATTATGCAAAAAAAGGAAGCAGAGAACTCTGGGTAGTTCCCAAGTTTAGGTGGAGAGCAACTCCTATATAGAGTGCCCTACAATACCTGCAACACTTTGAATCTGCTCACATCAAATGTCTGTGTTTCTACCAAAGTTTTTAAGCATAGGGTTAGCACACCACAGTAAAGTAATCGCCCGCAAATAACATGTAATTAAAATAAATCAGTATTACTTAATTTACATAACAAAGATCAATCATATAATTTAATAAAATGTATTATATAGTTCTTAATTAATTATTACTTAATTAACTTCTAACCCTATCCCCCTGCAAACCCAACAACCTGTTATCACACTGTAAATTTCTATTAAAAATTAAGTAAACAATTGTAAATCACTTAAAATTACAAACTATATTTTTTATAAACAATAATATTTATATAAACTATAGTAACATAAAAAATGAATATGTCAACAAAAACACAATAAAATATTTTAAAAACTATATTTTAACCATTTTATTAGTGAAAACGATATTAAAAAGATTTATACTATTTAAAATAGTATTACCTCAAAAAAACGATATACTGGTAAACAATATTTATGCATCACAATATTTCTGTGTCACAATGTTTAATTTCTGTTTCACTATATTTTTAACTCAATATTTTGCCATACACCATCTATAGTACAGCACAACAAGCAGTGTTTTCTGTATTGACGAGAGACTCTTTGTGATTTACGGTCAATCAGGTACTAATTGTTGGTTTTCATATCTTTGCCGGGTCAGATAAACCCACTTTGTGGCAAACTGACCCATCCCAGGAACTAATAACGCGTGGCTGACTCCATCATGGGCCCACAGCAAATTGTAGATGCAATTGAGATAAAAAAATAGACTTCCAGAGAATACATTTATGATCCAACCTGTTTTTTATTTCATGTTTAATACCCACATTTTATTTCTGAAATGCTGAAGCTCCAATTTTTTCCAGCACTCATTCATTTGGGTCACATTCATTTCTTGTTTTTCACGATTCTAAAAGGAAAGGACAGGTCCTTGCTTTACTGTGCAACATATTTCACTGTGCAAACGAGACAGCACATTTTCTTTTTTGCAAACAAGATGCTTTTAGCCTGAAACAAGTGCATCTTCTCTATATTTCGCTCCCATTTTTATTATCTTTCAACTAAATAAAAACCTAAGCTCACAGTTTAATTTTAGAAGAAATCCTGGTTTTGAATACAGCCGTGTTCGTCATTTCAGTATGAGTTTATTTATTATTGCCACTAAAATCAAAGGTACTTGTTACATTTACTGTGCTGCGTTGAAATTACTTTTCAGCTTTAATTGGATAGTCCTCAACATCATTTTATATTATAAACCAACCTTTTCTGTAGTGAGAGCTAATTCTGATCAGTGGAAATCATTGTGACTTACAGAAGGCTAAGCAACTCGCGCATTGTTACCAGATGCCCCCACAACCAGCGTAATTGGCTTCAGGCCAAATGTCCATACAGTCAGATGCTATAGATTGAATAAAATACTTTGACTGCGGGTACTATGATAGGACAGCCACATGTGTCAGAGAGAGCGCGGTCTTTAGAGTTGTATGAACATGTGTGCGTATGAATGGGATATATGAGTACAGGTGAAATTGAGACTTCGTCGTATGTACTTGTGGCACATAAGCAGCACATATGCGGCAGCGTTACATGTAAAGATAAATGGGAGAAATTTAAAGTGCAGAAAAATGTTCTGCAAAAATGTATGAAACATTTTTCTGTACTTTAAATGTCTCCAACTTAAAATAATGGTTGCATTTTTCACTTATAAATATGGCACTGTATTGAGAAAATGTAACTAAAGAGTTAACTTTGTTTATGAGTTGATGTGGGATCCATAAAACTCATAATTTAAATTTTCTCCCATTTCCAAGTGTCACGTTTACATAAACCAAGCATCTTGCTCCCAGTGGCCTGTAGACATAATGCTGTGTTTATAACATAAAAATAGATTTGTTTAAATTGGAGGACGTTTTACTACATAAAAAATTAGGAGGCAGTTGGCTTAATTGAAAGTGGGGAAAGACATTAACACTTAGGGCATGATTACGAGTCTGGCAGTCCACAGGGATGCATACATGTTGTGCCCGCATGTGTGCATGCACCCCAGTGCCTGCATGGCATGGGTAACCCTGGGAAATGAACTCCGCTAACTCCGCATTCCATTAAAAACACAGAATTCAGTTCTTCCATGTAGCGGAGTCAGCTACTAAAGTGCACCCACAAATGCTTTGATAAAGCAACTTTACATGCTAATAAGCATATTACCAATTCACAAAAGTGAACTTTGAAAATGAAAAATATCAGGCAATGAGAGAGGTAACCTAGGGGGAGGACCAAGCAGATGCCTTGAACACAAAGACCGTATCATGCTGAACGATTCAGTGGTGTTCCCATCCTCTTAGGACCACCCCAAGCACAGTTATGGGCAAAAATACAATCCCAACCAAAGGCCCTGCAAAGCTTTATGGTCAAGATTAGCAGTGGGCAGTGAATATTATAGTATCCAATATCAAAATATTCCTCAAGGGGCAGCACCTCTCAGGCTGAGCTGAGAGCTAACACTATAAATTCTACAAAGAGCTGCAGGTCAACTAGTCGTTGCTCGGTGTTCCTCAAGTCAAATGAGCATTTGACTCATGAGGGACACCTAGTAACGACTAGCGGAACTGCAGCTTCATGAAAGAGTGTCAATGCTTTAGCATTTGACTCGTTTGGGACACCTAGTAACGACTAGTGGAACTGCAGCTTGATGTAATATTTCAATGCTTTTGCATTTGACTCGTGAGGGACACCTAGTAACGACTAGTTGAACTGCAGCTCTTTGTAGAATTATTTTGATATTGGATACTATAATATTCACTGCCCACTGCTAATCTCGTCCCATAATGCTTTGCAGGGCCTTTGTTTTTACTATTTGTACTATTGTATTTACTATTTTTGCCCATAACTGTCCTTGGGGTGGTCCTAAGAAGATGGGACCACCACCGATTCGTTCAGCAAGATGTGCTCTTTGTTTTCAAGGCATCTGCTTGGTTCTCTTCCTTGGTTAGGGAGGATCCCAAAATCATCACCACTCTCACTGCTTGCTAATTTATCATTTTCACTATTGTGAAATGACTATATGCATTTTAGCATGTGAAGACAGAGATTCTTGTTATTTTACCAAAAGTATATGAGGTCTCTGTTTTATTAATTGGGAGTCCAAGTTTTTGTTCACTTTGTGGAATTCTGCGTAGTAGTACTCCGCCAACTACGCCCAGCCTTAGGCATGGGCTGATCAGTCCATGCTGTGCAGGTACTGTCTTTGACATTCCCATTGCAGTGCCTATTTCATAGACACCGCCGTGTGCCCAACAGGGACTGTTAAAGTTGGAATCTGGCGGTGCGCACACTGGTTTGGCGGTGTGGGAGTGGGGTGGCGGCATGGCGGTCCCACTCTCCCCCCACCAAACTCATAATCGGCCCCTTAATGTTTCATAGAAAAAAAATTCTTCACTTTAAACTTCTCCTATTTGAAAGAAATGACTATTTTTCAGTTATAAATATGGCACAGTGTCCACTGATCACTGAGAGGAAAATGCCTGCTGCTTGTAAATGCCACACTTTGAAATATGCAAAAATTGTAATGAATTGTTCATCAATAAGGGAACTTTTCATTTTTATTTTCTCCCAAGTAAAAGCATTCAGAAACGTTATGTTGTTCCCATGTTCCAATATTGAGTCAACAAGGACTTTTCTTTAAGAGTTAAATATTTCATATCTTCACCTCTGTGACCCAGTAAAGTAAATACAATCTTCCCTTAATGTTAAAAGAAAAATGAGACCCTGTGCTTATTTAAAAATCAACTCAAGGCTGCGAGCTACTTTGAAGGTGCCTGGGAGCTATTGGTAGCTGGCGATTGCCTGGTTGAAGAAACCTGTAAAAAGCAATTTTATATTTTGAAAAATAATAAGTATGAATACATTATTTACATATATGGTTGCTCTAAAGAAATATGTGCTCAAGAAAAAGTGCTTGTGAGTGGAGTAATTTAGAAAGAGGAAAGGAGATATACTCATTACACCGGTCATCTTATTTGTACAGTAGCCTGTTTGCATATTCTTATTCTACAGCATAAGTATTGTCACATCTATACAGATGCAACTGTATTAATCTAAATTGCCACTTTGTGTAACCAAATGACACTCCAGGCTAAAGAAAGGGTCAACGTTTCCACCCGACGAATGAGGGGCATGGAGGCCACTCTAAGCCTCAAAGGCGGGTCTTCATCAGGACTGGAAAACCAATTGAAATTGGGAGCAACCTGGAAGCTCATCCAAAGTGAAGACATTAGAAATAATCATGCAATCGACGAGGGCCACCTGCCTCCAGGATGAAAAAGAAATGACTCTTGAAGCGAATGGATAATGGCCATGATGGTGTTCGTGTGATTAAGCATTTCACTCCAACTGGAGAGCCTTAATAAATAAGTGGTCTCTCTCTACAGTTCTCGTAAATGCAACTCTACAATTTTGCCTCGAGCAAGGACATCAACCGATTCCTGCCTTTCATGCCATTACATCAAGGCTTTAAGATTCATTTATTTTTCATCCTGTAGTCAGATGGCCATCATAGATTGAACGATAATTTCTGCAGCCTTCACATTGGATGAGCTTCCAGGTTGCTCCTGTTAGGAAACTACTCACCTGTAAACCAGGTTGTTCGTTTGGGGAGATGAGATGCTGGCTCCCAATACCCCCAAGACCCTACCTCCGCAAAAGCGGTTAAAAACACTTTGTGAGAAGAAAGACTCCTAGGGGAAAGGGGAATTGGATAAAATAAAAAAGGAGAGATAACAAACACAGCAATCTCTATTTTGGCACATTTCTGATAACCTGACAAGCATCTTCTTTCTTCAGCACTGTCTGGCACTATTTGCAGTACGGTATGTTTATCTCTCAAAACTGTCTACGACCATTAAAGACTGTATCTGCTTTTCAAAATATAATTTACTCATGCATGTCTTTAACCAATGTCCTGATTCAATTACAATTCCTGTTTTCAAAAGACGACAAGCGTTACATGCCAAACGAATAGTTCTGGTCCGTGGATTAATGTTCGTTCACAGAAGTTCTCCTGTGCACAAGATTTGAAGTTAAAAAGTACCTTATTGTTCTTGGGACTGCATCAGCAAGACGCGAATGCAGAAAGAAATGCCTTCGTTTAACTTTGTCCTTTTTCTTTTTCCTTACAGCTCTCGAGGGAAACAGGAAATGATGCGGGACTCCGGAAGGTTGTTCAGGCAACCAAAGTCAGTGAAGGCAGGAACTTCGAGAAGTCCGGGAGGGGAAGACGAAGCCAGGAACTGAAGCTGGAGAAGACAGGAGCCAAAGACCTTCACACGCTGGAATGCAGGTAAGCAGAAGAAACAACGAGGCCAAGCATTTCAGCTAGAGAGACGTTCCTTTTTTTTATCTCTGGGACGGGTGAGGTTTACTTGTGCAGGATGTATGACTCATCATCAACTGACAGAGTGAGGCACATGGAAAACAGGTGTGGCAGCACATGTGAAGAGAACTTGAAGGCCTTAGGAATGTTTACAAATAATTATTAGACACAAGTTACTCATGCAGGGTGTATGACTCATCATTAACCAGCAGAGTACTGCACATGGCAAATGGGTGTGGCAGCACATGTGGAGAAAACCTGAAGGTCTTAATCATGTTTAAAAATAATTATTTAACCCATGAACAAATAATTATTTAACCCATGAACAATCTGTTTTACTGTACACAACCCTTTAGTTATGCTTACAATTTGTTTCCAATACACCAATGTTATTTAAGCATAAAAGAAAATAAAACAAACAAAACTACATGTCGACTTTCTAATGTTTTGCACAACTTCAAGGCATATATGTCTGACCATAACCTCAACTCAAAGGTCTTGCTTCCTGTCATTCGGTGATTGCAGAATTGGTTAAGCTTCGTGTGTAATTCCTAACAGCTCCCAATCTCAATTGGTTTTCCGGTTTTACAGATGACTGCTAAGTTCATTAAATGCTGGTTAGTCAAGTCGGTCTTGATAGAATGTTCTTTAGGGTGTTGTCCTCTGCTAAATGGCAATCCATAAAACAGTTAATACAACTTATTATTGCCCGTGCAGACAGGGGTAAAATGCCAAACTGCAGTCTCAGTTGGCCGAGTGGCATTTCGCGAGTTGAATAGTTTTCTGATGCAATTTAGAATTCTTTTTTCAACCTTTCTGGCTATATCTGGAGTCCATAGATGATTAAATGAACTAGTGTACTATTGGCAACCATGAGTGTGAGGGCCATTGCTCCCCCTCCGTATTTTGTTGGCAATCTCTTAATTGCACCTGTTGTTACTGCCACTTTATTACGCAAGTGCTTTAAATGTCAGACCTACATAAGTGTATGTTGTTGACACCAATCCAATTCTACTAGGGCCAATAAACCAGTGCTAAGCTATTTGTAAAGCATATCCATAGAAATGGGGAGCAAGGATGTTCTTCTTTCTAACAACTCCCTAATAATAAAAACACTATTTAAATAGAGAACACCAAGTGCCTATTGGCAGCTTAGGTGTGATGAATGAGCAACTCATTCTGTTAACATCAAAATGATGAGGTGCCAAGTCAGTACTGCAGGGAAACAATGCAGTGACTTTAAGGTCCTTGGGCCCGATTCACAGAACTAACTTAAGACAAAATCCTAAACTTACTACCATTTTGGTATTCACAGAAGGCACTTACTCATTTTGGAATTCACAGAAGGCACTTACTCATTTCGGTATTCACAGAAGTTAGGAGTCCTAACTTTAGGACTCCTAAATGCCTTCTGTGAATACCGAAAGTCTTAAAATTAGGATTTTTCTCAATTTAGTAGTCCTAAATTTAGACTTAGGACTACTAAATTGAGAAAAATCCTAATTTTAAGACTTTCGGTATTCACAGAAGGCATTTAGGAGTCCTAAAGTTAGGAGTCCTAACTATACTACTACTAAACTGAGAAAAATCCTAATTTTAAGGCTTTCGGTAGTCACAGAAGGCATTTAGGAGTCCTAAAGTTAGGAGTCCTAACTTCTGTGAATACCGAAATGAGTAAGTGCCTTCTGTGAATACCAAAATGAGTAAGTGCCTTCTGTGAATACCAAAATGGTAGTAAGTTTAGGATTTTGTCTTAAGTTAGTTCTGTGAATCGGGCCCCCTGATTTTACTGCATCCACTACTGCACACTTTCTACTTCACTCCACTCATTCCACTATTTTATTCTTCCACTTTTCTTTTCTACTTCATCTTCTTCCTTGTAACCCTATTTTTACTGTAGCTTCCTTTAACAGTATGTTTACTTTATTCTTTCTAACTCTTTCTAAATTTTCACCTAGCCATTAGGTAAATAAGTGTAGGCGTTTGCATATTACTTTTTATAAGCTGGGTTATACGTATAATATTTGATTATGTTTCAGGCCTTTGCTAGTGATGTCTGTAGGTGTTCTGGAACCTTAACTCCTGCACTGACACCTGCACTGTGTTCTTCATGAAAATGAACATTCAGATATACTGTATTTAGGTTTAATAACATTTTATTTTGTTTATATGTTTGGCATCATTTTAAGCCACTGTATTTGTAGATCATCTTAAAGACACTGTTAAAGTATTGTAAGATTCCAGGTCAAAGCTGAAATAAATGCAGGGTTCACAGAGGGTGGGATGCTTCCTAATCATCATTTTACATCCAAGCTCACTTAACTTTGTCAAGAATCATAGTATGCTTGTCTTTATGACAGACAGTACTACTATATGTATTATATAGTATTGTCTGGCTTTTCTTAGCGTGGTGTGCCCTCACTTTCCCAAATTCAGCCTTGACTCCTCATCCTGCTCCTATCACCAATACATCCTTATACGTCAAATACTCAAGGTGGCTACATTGGCATGTCACATATTGAATGAAATATATTCACCATCCAGCGTTTGACATGTCACTTTCCTATTCCATACGATGAATGGAGATAGTGAATTGTAATATACATTGCTGTATGAATGCCAGTGCGACTGAACACATAGACCACCCTTGTTAGGCAATGCTCACTATGCAATAGGTGGTAACCCCTGCCCTCCTACCTCTCCTAATGTCAGTCAATTACACACTGCCAACAATGCAACCTTGTGTGATGACCAAATATGAACATATCTGCACACCACACGAGGGAGGTTGCATTCCACAGTCCTGTGTTGGTTTGCTACACAATGGGCAATGGGCATTAACAGGTGTGGTTGTCTTGCCACACACTAGCCAATAAGCATCTCCAGATGTGGACTGAACTATGTGCTCTCCAGGCAATTTACAAGATTTGCTGGCCAGTATGTGGTGGAGCATATGAGCACTAAAGACTCAGGAAAGAAACACCTAAACCATAACTCATAAGCTTCTCCAGAATTCACCTACACATTATTCATTCCTCCACACTCTCTTGTCAGAGCATTTAATGATGATGGGATATTTATTTTTCAGATATTTTATTTTTTTGCTAATTTATGTTGGGGTGGGCGACAAATTGCACTCCACCAGCGGAGTTCGCAAAGTTTTGCTCAGTCCATGTTATGCAAAACTCCATCAATCGCTGCATTAAGTTGGCAAGCAGGTGCAAGAATTAGTGTCCCCTAGTGAGATTTTCAGGTGCTAAAATGGCACCAGGTGCGATTTTTTCTCAACGTGGGCGGTCAAAGTTGGCCACGACCATTCCCATTGAGAAGGAAATCTACTAGAGCGCCAGCAAAGAAGTAGCGCCCTCTGGAGTGCCTCATGTTGCCATTTGTGCTGCTCCGGCACTAAAAAGCAGCATGAGCAGCGCTACGTATCGCTGTCCGCCCACTCGCAGAACTCTACTGAATCTTGCAGAGTTTTTATGTAACACCACGTGATTCTGTTGAGTGAAACTCCGCGAGTTCCGCCCACCACTAATTTATGTAGCACCTACAACACCCATACAACACCCATTGGTATTAGAGCGCTTCACATGAGAACTGTTTATACTGCAAGCAAGCAGTTTACAAAAGGACATGTTCAATGTAAGCAAAAGATCAGTTAGAAATGACCTCACAAAAAAGTAGTATAAAGCAGGATGGCAAATTAAGGATTGAGGACAGCCAGTTTTACAAGTTAAAGACTCAACTGAATGTACAAGAAATATGGTGCCAATGAGCTGAAGATATTTAATGTGAGAGAGAGATGAGCAGGCTAGATTGCACAGAAGAATCCCACACATAAAATGCGGCTACCTCCTCAGAAGTAATAGACGCCCTCATAATGTCTTCAAAGGTTCCTTCAGAGCTTTCCTTTTGTATGACAGAGAGCAAAATTCTGAGGAATGACATGGGTATAGTCTGCTCTGCATCTGGACAACAGTGGATGACATTTGAGGCCTTCACGTAGTCAGTCCGAACTCACTTGTAACCCTGTAACCTTGAGAGGGCATCAGCATGGCTGGGCAAAGTTGTGCTCCCTGTTCTCTATTTCTCAATGTGAGCTACTATGAACAACCGGTCTTCAGGAGGACAATAAGAGTCACAGAGGTGATTTACTGTTCCTTGAGTAGTGGCATGGGCAGCCCACCACAGACAGATCAGTCCATGCAAGGCTACAGGTATTCTGGAAGGGGCACCTCCCCAGAGATCTAGAGTGGAATCATGAGAATGCATCTCCAGGCTTAGAATAGTTGGAGCCTAAATTAGAGGAGCAACTACAGTAGTGGAGCCGAAAGAACATTTTGTCAACTGCAGCCATGTTATGGGTGATCCAAGTCCGAAAGGATGAAGTGCGACTCTTCAACAAAGGGATCTGTACTGCATGTTTAGCCTGTTAAAGGGGGACATCACATGAGAAATATTAATTCATTTGGGAAGAAGGATTAGAGCTATAAGAGAGATCATGCTAATACTTGGGCTCCACTAGAGTAGTTTAGGTATTGTAGGTCCTGACATTAACACGTCACACCCTATGCTCTGCTGTGGACACTCTTTGCCATTCAGAGGCATCAAGGTTTCTTCATCATGCCAGAACAAACACTTTTGTACATTGCAATGAACCCAGACAAAGTGGTACATTTATGAGTGGCTAAAGACTGGCATTTCATCTCACAGAAGCAGGCACATGTGTCTCAGAGCACTTTTTAGAGATGGTAATTTTTAGCACTATATGGAAAACCCAAGAAAGTATCCAGAAAATGATACATCTGGAGCACAATTGTTACCTGGAACAGCTGTCTATCTTTAATCTAATACACCCTTAATACATCCAATACATAGTTGATGTATTTCGCTGGCGGCGCTGGCTCTTTAGCTGTCTCCTGAGCACACCTCTTGATATCAGCCTATCATGTAGGCGGGGGAGGAGCAATAGGCGGGGAAATGGTACTTATGTCCGCCGCAGCACGGGAGCGGGCATTCTAGATTTGTGCCACTACCCTGCGGACTGCTATTTTACTTGCGCTTGACTTGCTTTCACTTTTTTGAAATTGTATGAATGTGATGTATTTTATGTATTTTTAAACTAAAAATGCCAACGTTTGCACATCGCTGGCGGCGCTGGCTCCTTAGCTGTCTCCTAAGCACACCCCTTGACATCAGCCTATCATATAGGGCGGGGCAGGAGCAGTAGGCGGGGAACTGGTACTTATGTCCGCCGCAGTGCATGTGCCAGCGGCGCGCCAAAGGGAAGCCCATCTGCGCCCGTCCGCGCCCCTATGGGCCCAGGGGCCAGAAACCATGCCCAACTCCTTACTTACACCTCGGAGGAACTTAGAAAATTCCATCTGGCGTCGTTCACACTCAATCTGTCCTTTGTGCGCACTTGAGCCACAGTGAAATCCTGCGGACACGGAGGTCCTTTCCTGAAATCTCAGAACCTATATCTCCCATACTCGCTGGTTACCGGGAACTACCAGACTTAGGCTCTCAGCACTACGAATATATTATTAAAACACCCATTCCTTAGTTAAAGATCAGCTTGATGTTTACCTCCTCTTAGTGTCTGAAAAACCAGACATCTTCCTCGTAATGGAAACATGGCTGACTCTTGACTCTATCCCTGATATCTTGGCTGCATTGCCTAATGACTATTACATCCTCCATGTGAATCGCCCGCCAGGAAAGATGGATGGTGGAGTAGCAGCGATCATTCATCAAGACCACAAATTCACTGCCATTACCTCCTGAAGTCCCCCTGCAGTAGATAATATCGTCATCAAATTAGAGTCTGATTCTGCTCCGCTTATCTGTGCTCTGGTTTACAGGCCCCCGCAGCACATGCCCCTGTTCCCTCTTTCGCTGAGCAAACAAAGTGCCAACCTTGTAACCAATTACACTAAAATACTGTTAATAGGTGACTTCAACTATTGGTCTAATGACACACTTGGCAGGCCTCACTCTGCCGAATTGACTGATCTCCTAACCAACCTAAACTTTGTGCAGCAGTTATCTTCAGCCACACACATCAAAGGGCACATATTGGACCAAGTCTTGACCACTAATCTAACAGTGTCTGTGCCCATGATCCTACCATGTATATAGTCGGATCACCACCGAAAAAAATTCACGGCAACGATTCCTATCAGCAGCAAAACCCCCATGGCTGAGGGGGAAATAATTAGGAAATTAACAAAAAGAAATTTCAGGATACACTTTTCAGCCTAACCCCAACCTTTGATTCTAATGTCGATCTCCTGGAAGCAAATATCTCAGCTTGACTACTAGCGGCTAGTGATATGCATGCCCCACTCAAAAAACGAAAATGAACACGCCGCTCTGACGCACAGAGATGGTTCTCTGATGAACTAAGAGAACAAAAACTGGCCCTTCGTCAAAAAAAAGGAGATGGAGACTGAATTATACCCTAGAAGAAAAATACCACTATTTGGAAGCACGGAAAGAATATAAAAATGCTATTACTGCAGTCAAGGCCGCTCATTTTTCTTCTAGAATTTTAAATTCTAACCATAGATCAAAGGAAATCTTCTCTATTGTTAATGAACTATCTAGCGCAGACAGAGTCCTACCCAAACCCACACCTACCCAAGCGCTTTGCGACTCCCTGAATAACAATTTTGTTGAAAAGACTTCTATTATTAAAGCTGGCATTCCAATACACATCTCCAATGAGACACCCCTCGCTACGCAGAGGAACCCTTTTACCATGGATCATTTCCCAGCCATTAGTACCCAGACTTTCCTGGACTTGTTGTCCAGAGTAAAATCCGGATCCCCCATGGACTGCTGCCCACCTCATCTTTAAAAGATACCCTCTCCGCCCTTCCGAGCTCTGCCATTACTCTCCTGACTGAGTCCCTCTCTCAGGGTCGTGTC
This sequence comes from Triturus cristatus, assembly GCF_964204655.1. NCBI lineage: Eukaryota > Metazoa > Chordata > Amphibia > Caudata > Salamandridae > Triturus > Triturus cristatus. The sequence continues at coordinate 979,420,026 of NC_140588.1, read as the reverse complement.
CCTAAAGTGTTCAAAGAAGCAATCGCGGTTCCTCTCTTAAAAAAAACTGGAGCAGACCCTCAAAATCTGTCAAACTATCGCGCCACCTCTCTGCTCCTTTACCTGGCCAAGGTACTGGAGGCCCACACGGTGAAGTGTTTGTCCAACTTCATGGAGCATTCTAACTATCCTGCCCACACCAAGCGGGATTTCGTCCCGCACACTCTACGGAGACGGTGATATTGGCAGTCCTGGACACCTTACGAGCTAAAGCTTAGAGAGGTATCCCACAGGCCCTGGTGCTATTAGATCTCTCAGCCGCCTTTGATACGGTCGATCACAGTATTTTGAAGGACCGTGTCGGGCAGGCTGGCATCCAGGGCTCAGCCTTTAGCTGGATCAGCTCTTTTCTTGAAGACGGCTCTCAAGAGGTCCGCATAGCTTCATTCACAGCACCCAAGCTAAAAACAACATGTGGGGTCCCCCAGGGATCCTCACTATCCCCCATCTGCTCAATATTGACCTTTTACCTCTGATTCAGTTACTGAAGGAAAGGAATGTGACCACTTTCAATTATGCCGATGACTTACAGTTAATGTTTACCATCGGCAACTCACCTAACTCAGTTCTTGAATCCCAGGCCACCATGTTAGACATTCTCCACTGGATGGACCATAATCATTTAAAACTCAACCCAGGCAAGACTGAATTAGTTCTGACAGGGAGCAGTCAGAACTTCTGGGGACCACACTACTGGCCTACGGAGCTTGGACCTACCCCCAAACCCTTTACCTTTGTCAAGAGCCTTGGGGTCACTATAAATAATGACCTGTCATTAAGATCGCAAGTTGGTGCGGTGTGCTCGACCTGTTTCTTTCAACTGCGAAAGAACAGAAAGATCAGCCGACTGCTCACACACTCAGCTCTGATACAGGTCGTGATAGCTATGGTGCTATCACACTTAGACTACACAAATCCGTCTACTTGGGTATGCCACTTTTCCTAATCATGTGGCTTTAGATGGTTGAGAACCAAGCAGCGAGACTGATTTACCAGCAAACCAGATGGCAATCTGCCACCCCTCCTTTAAGAAAACTACACTGGCTCCCTATTTCCTAACGCTCTCCCTTTAAGACTGGCTGTCTGATTTTCAAGTCTCTACACGGTCGTAGCCCCAAATTCCTTAACAGCCTTTTATCAAGGTACACTCCTTCTCACAACCTACGCTCAGTACATCTCCAGTTACTGACTACCCCTGCCTTTAAGTTAAAACATCAGGGAGGATGTAGGTTTGCTTCCTTGGCCTCAAGATTGTGGAACTCCTACCCTCTGGAGATTCGGTCATGTTTCTGAGCTTTAGGAAGATGCTTAAGACATGGCTGTTTGTGCAGGCCCACGAATAATTCCCTCCATTGGATTTGGCAAATTCTTAGCGCCATGAAACCTATTGGTGTATGTGCGCTGTATACATTTTTTTATAACATAACATGACATCCTACTGCATAACAATACAGAAAAATAAATGAAATGCAATTGCCTGTTGTGACATCAAAATGAACTCGTCTAGCATTTCCTGTTGTGGTGTAGATCACTGCAGTGGGGGAGATATATACGTCTTGTTTTAGTCATAAAAATGATGTATATTGTCAGACTTGCCCTCTCTGCAGGGTCACCCCCAAACACTTTGTCTTCACTCCCCCAGTTTGTATTGTGTCACCCACCTAAGTAGCCCTTATATGTATCAAGTCTGCCATTGAAGCCTGGGCACAGTTTTAAACAGCAAATTCGACCTGGCAGAATAAACCTGTTACCAGGCCTAAACCTCCTTTATAATGTATATCAGACATCCCTAAAGTAGACCCTGAACAGCCCATAGGACAGAGTGCATTGTATTAAAAAAAGCTCCACATGTACTTTTAAGTTTTATATATATTCTAGTGGCGAAAAACTCCTAAATTCATTTTTTGCCACTGTGAGCCCTACCTCTCCCATAGGATAACAGTGGGTGGCCTTATTACAATTAATAACTACTAACTTTTGATTAGGAACAGGTAGAAATGTCATTTTTGGTCTCAAAAGAATTGAAATTTAAACCACATTTTAATGGTAAAGTCTGATTTAACTCACAATTCTGAAAATGCCATTTTTTAGAAAATTGGCATTTTCTTGTCCTATTTGGTGCCTACAGCCTGTGCCCTGGGTCACATGCCTGTGATTAAGGGTGGGCGGTAAACTTCGCGCCACTGGCAGAGTTTTTGAAGGTTTTGCTTCTCCGCATTCCACTTGGAACAAGGAGTTTGGCAAAAAACTCTGCATCCCGCTGCCGCGTAATGGAGTATACCACTCACTACCACAATCGCCTGATAACTTATAAATAATACTGTACCTTATCATTTTCTTTATTGTTGCGCAGCATAGAGTAAGGAGCCGGGTGGCAGGGCACATGCGCAGAGCTGTGGTGGCAGCTTGCAGTCGCCGCAGGGTTCTAGTGCGTATGCCTACAATAACACGCATGCACACACAAGAGAAGGTCTGCTGCAGGCCAGGCAGGCCAAGGTAATCCTCCATGGGCTGGAGGCAGCGAGAGAGCGTTGTCGACTCGTCGACCTTGAGGATCTGCATTCTGCAGCCAGAGAGAAGATACAGGGCATGTGATGAGCTGGCCGAGCTCCACCACAGTCTTACAATGGACGGAGCAGAATTTTACTGAGTCTTTATTCAACTCCACAGAATTCCACGTAGTGAAGCTCCGCCCACCCCTACCTGTAATTAGCATGGCATGTGACGATTGTGTATTTCTCACATACACTGTGAACGAGGGGGGATAGTTATTGGCAAAATGGGCCTCTCTGGCAGGATGGCTGTGGTCGAGTTGTTCCCTGTCAGACTTATATTTCAAATGAGCTACCTCTAGGCCACTCACAAAGAACTTCACACCAGTGCTTTGCCACCCTAGACCTCTTGGAGCTTGGGCAAAGGAGGAAAGGAATTTCAGAACCAGGTGTTAGGGGAAGTCTAGATGTTTCTCACACTTTACAGGCTGGCACCAGGTATAAATATTGGAACTTTAGACAAACTCATCAGTTGTCTCCTGGACCGGTGCAAGACCCCAAGAAGGACTGCTTGAAGCCTGCGTTTTACCCTGAGAGGATTGACCTGCTACTTGAGGCCGGCCTTGGTGCTTGGCCCTAGGGCTACCAGAGTGACTACAAGGACCAGTTGGCTCTCCTCCTGTTCTGAGCTACGGGGACACAAAAAGCTCCAACAACCTTGAACCCACACCTGGACCTTCCCTAAAGTGAATCCTGTACTCCTAGTGGTGACCACCCAGTCCTGGACCCTTGGAAGAGTAAAAATCCAAACCCTAGGAGCTTTTCCATCAAAACGTGGTCTGAGAATTGACAGGAGACTAGGACCTACCTGCTTGCCCAAAGTGCATTGCCATTCAGCCTGACTGGGCAGTAGCTCCACTATGCTTTTCTCCACTGCAGCAATCCTTGTTTAGCTTCTTACTGCTGGAGATATTCGACTTCCGAAAAAGTGACAAAGTCTCAATGTAGAAATCGTCACCACGACTTCATCCACTCGCTCCCCGATGATGACGCCTTCTTTTCGGACACCGCCGGATAACTTTACCTTCTCAGACATTCTGCAAAAATTCTTCTAAATCCAAAGGTAATCTGATACCGGGCCTAATCCACTTCTTGTATCTGAACAGCACTCCTTGGCCATAACCTTTGACTTTGCCCTGGTCTTGCACGCCTATATGCCCACAGTTGGTGCTTTGATCTTTAAGGCACTATTGTTTTCAGATATCTTTCATAATTTGGAACTCCTGTTCCACTTATTAGATTTAAAAGCTCCAGCCTTGAGAGTGCTTTTAAAAATGTGTTAAAAATCCCAGAGGGTCATGGATTGGTTGACTGAAGTAAGTAGGGACAGTTTTCAAATATTACTCCTCGGGGTTGCTGTAACTCCTACAGCACCCCACAACATTTTCTGGATCTCTTGGCGGTGCCCCTGTCCTCCTGGGGCCACCACAAGAAGAAAAGAACATATGCAAATTGTTGGAACTGGCACGTTCTGGTTGGCTGAGGTGAGGCCCTTACCAGGCAGAACCTACCACTCCCGTCAGGGGTGGGTGATTACACTCACTATATAACCTGTGCTCACCATTGGGTAGCTTAAGATTGAGCAGTCAGGTTTATCACAGAGGCAATGTGTAAAGCATTGGCACAGCACTCTCACACAATAAATACACTGAACATCACAAATGAGACTTCACACATGGTGTATGTAAATAGAGTTTGTATTCAACACACACATTAACTAACACAACATGAACATCATGTATTTCTGTGCATAAATCACATTCGGAAATATCACCAGCAGTACATGGCCCAACCATGTTAAAACGACATCAGTAATAAGCACTCTTGGTAAAGATCCTATTTTAGGCCCCCCATCACCCTTCTGCGGTGCAAAATATTGTCAGAACGAGGCCCACCCTGGCAATTTTTATAATTCAATACTACACAGTTATAGGGTGCATCACAGATTACAACAATATAAGAAATGTGAACACAGAGATAATTACAACACTTTTAAACAGCCCCGTGGTCCAAGGCTGCACACGTAAAAACCAATGTCAAATGTAGTATTCATTTGGCAAGGAATCAACATGCAAAAATCACAGGCAGTCACTCCCACACACTCACTCAGCACCGATACGTGGTGCCACGGATATCAGGCAGATTCATATGCAGCACACTTGTAAACACAGGCACACAGCACCATAATGTCATGCAACTGATATCCGGTAGGTCAGTGGATAATACACATGCAGACCCCGTGGCCCCCAAACACTCCTCTGCTCTTTAGCTAACCCCAACTACCCTACACCCAAGGGCTGGAGGTAAAGAAAACCTTCCCCCTGGTTCTATGTCTATCGCGACTGGAGTCACACTTACTGAGGGTTCCAGGGAAGAAGGAAGGGGTAGGCAGCAGGACTAAATAGGCAGCAGTCGACAAATAGGGTTGGCCACTATTCAGGAAGTTTTAACCCATGGTATTCAGAGCAGATGCAGGCTGAGGGCAATAGTCGTTCAATCAAAGGATTCCACATTGTGCCATCTGACACCAGCCCAGTTCTGTAAACCACAGTGGGGGGGAAGGGTCATATAGTCTCTTGAACCACTTCTAATCGCTCTCGGAAGCGTTCTTCAGCCCAGACAGTTATTCTCACCACCCAGGCCCAATTTGGGTAAAACTACCAGACAACACGAAGTCATCAGGGACTGGTGAGGAGACGGCAGTTGGTGCACCGCACTGAGGGCACAAAAAAGAGCAATCGATGAATGGGGGATGAAGCAGGGGAGCCTCTCGGATGAAGGAGGCACCCTTTCAGACACATGTAGATCAAAGTAGCACCCAGGTAGTCCTGGCACCCCAGAACACAAATCCGCTCCTCCACACCTCCCTGGAAATCAGGCACAATGTCTGGTGCGCTTTGAGCTGAGTCGCCCCAGACAATTCCGGTCACACACAACAAAGAGTTGCAAAATTCAGTACCTCCCTGGAAATGAGGCCCAACTTCTGGTGCACGTTGATCTATCTGAGTCGCCCCAGACAGTTCCGGTCACACACACACAGGCGCAAGTTCAGCAGTGCAGCATGAGGTAGAATAAGGCTCTAATGCAGGCACGCCCTCACCTCTGAGGATTGTAATCTGTGAATTGGACACCGCACGCAATGAGCATGCAGTTGGCGTGTCGCACAAGAGCGATGCAGCACATTTGACGTAGCGGGACACGCAGGGTCCCGCAACAGGTTAACCCGCTATTCACCAACAAGACGCTTATGGTTGTCGAGGCCCCACAATGCAGGGGCCACACTCCTGAGATGCGGGCAGTATGTTTGGGGCTCTGCACTAGGCAATCTGGTCTCCAGGCACAATACTTAATTCCACGCTCACAGCATGCTACCCAGTTGGGATCTAGCAGACAATGTGGGTACTTAAGAGGGCACCGCTCTCTAGGTGACACAGGCAGATGGTATGGGTCCCTCATGGGGGTCTTTTTCCCAGAGACCTCCATAAGAGAACAGGGGACAAGTCAACAAGCCCTTGGAGTGCACACTTCAGGGTGCAACACAGCAGCAGGTAGTCAGCCCAGACCAGCCACAATTCAGGAAGGGTGCACTGCCCCTTCCAATGGCAGTATTCATCCTTGTGCACAACAGATTTCTTTGGAAGTGTGCATGACGCAGTTCCAGGATCCAGTTCTAGGCTCTCCAGTCCCATATCCCCACAAGTCTATCTCTGCCCTGCTAAAGTATGGCACCAGTAGTTATACTGTAGTGTGCCGTTGAAGTTGGGGGTGGTTCAGAGGGTTTCCCTTTGAACCACAGATGTCTACACTACATTTCAGTCCTGTCTGCCATGGGGCCTTGGAATGCAGATCTTAATCATGAGAGGGGCCGTGATCTGGCTCCTGGAGGCCAAGTGTTAAAACCTCTTCCCCCACTCTATCCAGTCAGGCCCTCAAATGGCAGATGTCTGTCGTTCCAGTTGCATCCCCAATGTTTATAGCTGTCTCTGGGAAATGAACAGATGTGCTCCCCCAGCCTCCAGGGTGGACTATAGGCAAACTAAAAGGCACACAAAGAGTTTTACAGAAGAGAAATGCCCACTTTCTAGAAGTGGCATTTCTAAGCTCTTAAGGGCAAATCCCCCTTTACCACAGGAGAGGGGTTGTCATTGTGACTCCAATGATAGGAAACATTATGAGGCTGCTCCACTGTAACCCACTATTGCAGCTTGAAGTAAACTTTTTAATGTTAAGGGCCTCAAGAGGCATAGAGTTTTGACTCACCTCTCAAGGTTGAAGGGGCAATTCGTTTTATTGCAAGAAACTCATTTATCAGAGGATGACAAAAGTAAACTTCGGACACAGTGGGTTGGACATATTTTCTATTCACCTGCTTCAGGTAATAAGGCCAAAGTTACAATTTTATGTCATAAAGATTTAACTGGGAACATGTTTTCAGAGGAAAGAGATTCTGTAGGTAGGTGGGGTTGGTTCATCTTAAACTCAATGATATTGAAGTATGTATTGTCAATGTATATGGACCAAATAATCCTTATCCACGATTTTGGTGCACCGTATCACAAATACTCCTAAAGTATCCTATTGACAACTTGATTTTAGGAGATGATTGTATTCAGATACTTTATCCCTTTTCAGTTAGGCTTTCACTGGTCAAATACATTCCTAATGCCAGATATAAATCTTTTCTGAGAGCAATCGCCCAAAGGGGCCTAATAGATGCATGGAGACTAGTTAACCCATTTCTTAGAGAATACACTGTCCATTCTGCACTGCATCAATCTCAAACAAGGATTGATTATTTATTCATTAGAAAGCTTTACTTAATTCAGAGATTGGTTCCATAGTTATTTCAGACTATGCCCCGGTCTGGTCTGATTTTGATCTCTTACACAATAAATCAAAACAAGCATGCTAGAGGTTTAATAACAAGTTAGTAAGCGATCCTGCTTTCTTAACACAATATCAACAGTTTACTCAACATTGCAATACACACAATTTGGGATACATTTAAAGCTGCATCTAGGGGTTTTATTATCAACTATGTGTCTGTAAAAAAAGACTGCAGAAAGAGAAGCTCTAAAACCTTTTTCCAAAATTAAAACACTTGAACATACATTCTACATGACAAAACAGCATAAAGACAACTTAGAGGAACTAATTAAAGCCAAAATACAATTTAATAAAGCTGCCACATATAAGGCCTCAGGCTACATGCTAAAAATGAATGCTAGACCAGAATATTTCTGATAATTCTTACACTTTTCTTAACTTCATTAATAAAGCAATAAACTCCATCATCACTTGGAAGCACTATCTCTAGATGCAGAGAAAGCATATTAAATGGGTTAATTGGTGATTCTTGAAAAAATGGCATTACAGTGGCATGGATTTGGTCCTAAATTGATAGACCTAATGTTCCTACTTTATTCCTTTCCTCAATCCTCCATATATGTTAATGACACTTAATCTCCTTATTTTCCTCTAAAATGGGGTACTAGTCAGGGTCGCCCACTTTCTCCTTTTCTTTTTTATTTTTTTAACCTTGGACTCTTTATTATGTCAGATTAAGTCTTCTTCACCTTACTCTTGATTTTATATTAAAGATCAACATATTAAATTCACCGCTTATGACGATAATATTTTATTGTTCCTCTTTTCTTCATAATCATCTCTCTCAGTTTTCTTTAAAGAATTACAGATCTACTCTCAAGTCTCAGAGTGCAAACTTAATATTAATAAATCTGAGATTTTGCCTCTTAACAATTATTGTGTAAGGGGTCAGTTTGATCATTCGGGATTGCTATGGAACTCTTCCTAAATCAAAGACCTAGGTATTTGGTATTCTATTACACTCCATGATACTCTTAAGACTGATATTAATAATTTATTTGATAAACTTAATGACCATAGGCAAAATGGTCCCCTTTATATCGTTCATGGTGGGGCAGATGGGAAACAATTAAAATGATGCTTCTTCCCCTCATAATTTGTTTTCCTTATGATGTTCTCAATTAAGATCATAAATACAGTTTTCTTATGTATTGACAACATACTTGAAAAATTTCTACGAAATGGTAAAAAATCACACATCTCTCTTAACCAAATTAGTCTCCCCAAGATGTATGGTGGGTGCCCAGAGTATACCGTGAGCTGCCACTACTGGTGCTGGTGGAGGAGACTCCAAATCCCAGCTCCCCACCTGCCCAGAGGTGCAAACACCAAGAGCCTACAAGGGGGCAGGTCTGCCCTCCATCGAGCGCTCAAAGCACTACCAGCTTTACCGCTGGATGGGACGCACCGAGATTCTGTGGGGGTCCAGAGCCCCTTGTGAACTGCCACTACTGCTGCTGGTTGGTGTGACTCCAAATCCCAGCTCCCCATGTGTCAAGAGGCGCAAACACCAAGAGCCTGCAAGGGGGAGGGGCTGTCCTCCATCGAGCACTGAAAGCGCAACCGGCTTCCCCGCTGCACAGGATGCAGCGAGGTCTTGTGGGGGTACAGAACCTCTTGTGAACTGCCACTACTGCTGCTGGTAGGGGAAACTCCAAATCCCAGTTCCCCACGCGCACGAAGGTGTGAACACCGAGAGCCTGCAAGGGGGCGGGACTGCCATCCATCGAGCACTCAAAACTCTACCAGCTTACCCACTGTATGGGACGTGCAGGGGCCACGCCCAGGCAAAGCCCGGGCCAAGGGCAGACCCGTCCTGCGCCCGTCATTGCTCGGAAGAGGGTGGGCTTGGCCAACTATCTAACTTCTGTCTTTTGCAACTTCTGCTTTCGGAGCACTATGAGTATTATTTTCCAACTTGTATGAGTGTTCCCTAAGTTTTACATTCTTGTGCTCCCATCCAAGCTTGTCCTTATTAAATCTTACAGCTACTATGGGGAAGTGTAAGGCCTCACAAACACCTAACCTAACAGCTAAAAAAATACAAATACCCAACGAACGAAAGAGCCTCTTGTGCCAACAAGGAAGCTTGGGATCAAGGACATTGGAGGCCATAGACCTTCTTGATGGAAGAAGTGGAATCCATATTGAATGATAAGGCATCCAAAGGGTCTACAGTGTCAAGGAAGATTCCAAAGATGTTCAGGTCGAATGTTTCAATTACCAAAGTCGGTGCTACTGTAGCTGGAACCCTAGCATCTGCTCCCATAGTGGACGCTATATCTCCTTGACACGTTGAGCCCCCGCTGTCTCCTATAATTGTAGTTGTTCCGAACATTCCCCGAGTTAACAGGTTACCTTCCCAGACAGTTGAGGAATCAACAATGCCACATCCTGATGTTACTAGCATTCCAACTGTAGCCTCTAAAGTAGGCGTAACCACTAATGATGTTTCTCCCTGTTCACTGGCCATGGACGATAGCTTGCCTCTGCTCCATCTTAAACTGGACAAGCTGTTGGTTCTGATAACTGCATTGGTCTCTCTCTTGACCAAATTAGTCTCCCCAAGATGTATGGTGGTGTCAACTGTCCTGACGATATACATTGTCACAAGGCATTCGGTATTAGCCAAACATACTATACACACTAGCAGCACTTGCTGTTGCAATCCTAACAGTTGTTATTTACCTGGGAGCAAGCCGGGCACTACTGTGAATGCTACTGAAACTCTGAGAGGGCAGACAGACCCCCTAGGTTTACTGCCAACCACCTCCCACTCTGCAGGCTTTGAGTACCAGCACGAGTATCAGCACCCTTATGGGCAATGGAGGTGTGAGTACAGGGAAGGATCCTCAGAACATGATTCCAAAACAGGGGTGTATCTATCATCATAGGCCGGTGCCAATGGCAAATTACATCAGGCAGTCGAACAGTTACAGCTCTGGGATTTCTGCGCCATCATCAAGTTTAGGACCAAGTAGTAATGTTATCTCTTCTGTTTCTCCCAAGTCAAGCTTAAATGGACAACTACATAGTCCCTATCATAACCAAGGAGGCAATTCCGGGAGACTGGTCTATCGTCCTTCAGTTCCGAAACTGGAAAAGAATGCCTTTGAGCATGTCGAGTCCTTGAACAACAAGATCATGCACTGGTTTAGGATTAAGCGGGGGTGTACATCAGTGATGCAATCAGACATTTTCTATGTTAGTAGATGTATCACTCAATATTGATTATATAATGGTGTCTCTAAGTAAAGCATCATTGGTGTATGGCTTAATTAATTTGAGCTCCGCACAAGTCTCCACAATGGCTTGACAGTCTTTGCTATTGAGGTGAAATTGTCTCCACGATTAATGAATCTATCAACTCTCATCGAGGTCCAGTTATAGTGGCCCTGACCCACCACATCAAGGCTCTTATTTGAATTTGGTTGATTGACTACCATATGACGACAACACTACATATGCTGCTACTTTTGTTATCCATGCTATCCGTTCTAGAACTACGCTGCCTACCATGGGTGCTCCTGAGGATGCCCCGAACCCAGGGATGCAGCTAAGGAAGGACATTACTACCTCAGGCATTGACTGCCAGGTTGTAGGTGGGATTACTGGGTGTAAAGTTGCGGCACTTATTCATGAGCAAGTGGCTCTGACACTGATTTCTTGGAACTTGGCAGGGATTACTTCTAAACTATCTGACCCAGAGTGGACATCTTTTGTTGGGGCAAATGACATTGGCATCTTCCAAGAGACATGGTCTGTTGGTAAAGTTTTTGTAAATGGTTATTCCACTTATAGTGCCTAAGCTAGCCCCCTAAAAAAAAAGGGCAGAGCCGTGGGAGGTTTGATGATACTGGTGAAACGTACCCACATGCAGTTAAGAATTGACTCCTCAGCCCAAATAAGGCTTCAGTTTAAATTACCTTCAGGACTGACTATGGTTCATGCCAGATCTGTTCCCCCAGGTAATGATTCAATAACATTGGCTAGGTTCCTCGACTTGATTAGCATCTATCTGCCGCAGGCAAAAACTGTGATTGCAGGGGACTTTAATGTCTTGTTTGAACCTTCATCTTTGTTAAATGTACTGAAAGAGGAGGAAGATGGGCTCCTGAGTATCCCCATATATCAGGCAAAACTTAGCACTCTTTTACCAATGCAGGTCTCCAGCTTGCTTCCTTGGTAGTGGGAAGGAGCTTGAGCGCTTGCAATGGATGGACATGTTTTTACAGATCAAGGCAGTTTACTTTCAAGAGGGGCCTTAGTACTAGTGTTATTGATTACATTCTTCTAGATGTAAGATTGCAGTCTTTATTTGATGACCCTGGGTTGTGGGTAAATGCGAACTGTATGCTAAGATTTACCATCTGCTTCTACACTTTTTTCTGAACATGATGGTACCTCACCATCTACAATGTTGATATTAGCTGTTCATAATATAAAAATGTTAACCCCTGCAGTGTGTGTTCTGAATAGATCTACTCCAAGAAGTGGACATAGTTGGTTCAATGCAGAGTGCAAAACACTGAAAGGAGTGCTCAGAAGAGCTATCAGGGAGTACAACCACCTAGATATATCATCACTATGGCTCAGATACCAAACTGCACTCATTAAAACCAAAAATGAATGGGTTGATAAGAACTGGCAGGACCTGTTGGCTGCTGCAAAGTCCAATGACAGTCGATACTTTTGGCACATTGTCTCCCACCGTAGTGTGGGTACGCCATGTAATCATATCCAGCCTAATAAATGGGTAGAACATTTTTCTAAAGTGCACGCTAAACATGCTATGGCAATTGCTCTGATTTGTACAGTAAAGCCACGTGATCCAAATCTTGAAATAACATCGATTGACTTTGTCTTTAGGCTAGAAGACACCTATTTAACTATTACACAACCTAAAAGTAGCAAAAGCCCCTGGCCCAGACCACATACCCGGGGATCTGTATGAATCAGAACCCAAAATCTGGGCACCGTACATCAATCTCTTATCAAATGCAACTGCTGCAGGGGGTGAAATTCCTGGGACTTGGAAAGGGGTGGGAATAATTGCAATATATAAGAAAGGAGATGCTTCCAGTCCCTCTATATAGGCCTATAAGCCTAATAGACATCTTGCAATTTGTTTTCGCAAGGCAGGTACTAGATAAACTGCAAACTTGGATTTTGTCATCTCTCCAAGCAGGTTTCCATACCAAAACCAGTACCTGCGAGCAGGTTTTCAGGTTTATGTTGCTGTATAACAAATACATGCTGCTCAATAATGAAAATTTGTATGTTGCGTTTGTAGACTTGAGAGCAGTGTTTGACCTTGTGCCCCATGAAAAATTGAGGGAAATCTTAATCAAAATGGGAGCCCCTGTGAGTCTGGTGAATCTGACAGCTAGACTGCATGTGTATAATTACGTTCAGGTCAGATGGGGGAAACAGGGAGAACTAACTAGCAGAATCCCTATTCAATGTGGTGCACGACAAGGGTGTGTGCTTGCACCTGCCTTGTTCTTCTTATACATCAATGACGTGGTTAGTGAACTAGAGGACTGCATCAATGACTTTCCTATCCCTAATGGGAAAAAATCCCAATACTGCTCTTCACTGGGCATTCCTTACTTATTTCGAACACTCTGATAGGTCTCCAGAACCTGGTAGATATGTTTCTGTCATTCTGTGCTTCTTGGGGATTGAAATTTAACACATCCAAAACCAAATGTATGTTATTTGGGAAGCCTAAATCTCTCTGATGAGCCACTTGAGAGGGTGCATAGCTTTGATTATTTGAGAGTTAAGCTGACATACAAATTGTGCTGGGAACTACAACTGTGCAAAAACTATGGGCCCGGTTCACAAAAGTAATCTGAGACAAAATCCTAACTTTATGACTTTCGGTATTCACAAAGGGCATTTAGGAGTAGTAAAGTTAGAATTTTTTCTCAGTTAAACTTAAATTTTACTTAAGTTAAACGTAAGACCAAAACGTAAGTGTAACTGAGAAAAATCCTAACTTTACTTCTCCTAAATGCCTTTTGTGAATATCGAAAGTCGTAAAGTTAAGATTTTATCTCAGATTACTTTTGTGAATCGGGCCCAATTTGCTTACAATCAAAGATCGTGATCCATAGTGATTTTCTATAAGCATATTCAGTCATGTTCATTAACCCCAGCTTTGGAGATTTATCGAGCCAGGACACAAAGTGCTGCACTCGTTGGTGCTGTAACCTAGGGCTATGTCGACACTCACAGATTAGCAGTGGGTGAAAACACATTTATGAGATCCCTCATTTCGGTCCCAACCAGTACACCTATCATCCCTTTGTTCTTTGGCCTAGGGACAAAAAGAATCTCAGATGTGGCAATTTTAAAACCCTTAATGTACTGGTTGCGCTTATGGTCCACACCAGTTAATTGACTATCATGAGGCATTGAGTGAACTATTGAAGACAAATAGTGCTCTCACAATTCTGTATTATTTATATATATATTTGCTGTTTTGTATACTTTGATTTTTTTTTAAACCGAATACATTTTTATGATAAATTGTTTCGATGGTTCATATATGCACCTGTTTTTTCTTTACCCTAAGGTACTACAGTCTGGAAGTTAGTATGGTTTAAAATTAATGATAGTACAAATGTTGTTTCAACCTTTTCATTACAAAAAATATTTTTGGGAGGGTTACGTATTATTTGGTCTCATGATCATCTTCTTGAAAAATTGATTGATTTGCTCATTGCTCATTGCTATAGCTCTACTGTGTGTGTGTGTGACCAGACTTGTCTGGTGCAACCTGACCCAGATGTTGTGCCTCCTTTCCAGAGTGGTACAGAGTTGCATCCCTTTGTGTGTGTGTGACCAGAATTGCCTGGTTCCACCCATCTCAATGTGCACCGTTCATTGTTCCTTATTTCCAGGGAGGTACAGAATTTGCAACTCTTTATGGAACAGGGAATCTTTCACACCTCGCACACTATTTGGCCCCAGTCAGCAGCTGCCTTCATTTACAGACAGAGGGAGACAGCGGATCCATGCTTCAATTATCTTCACAAAGGATCATAGAAATAAAAGAAATATAGCCAGTACAGTGATCCTTCAACACTGGGAGCATTGGGGACACTGGCAGACCTTGTACTACTTCTACAACCAACAATTGAAAAGATAGAAGGACTCTTGCTGTCCTTTCTTGGCAGAGTGCTGCCACTCTGGTTAGTGTGATAATAGAGGTGATTTGGTAGGGGACTCATGCCAAGTAGAAGGATATGCTAGGAAATTACTGGATCTGAAAGGAAGGACAGGCTTTACTCCTTAGCAAACACAAACTCCTCGCTCGGTCCTCCAAGAATTAATTAGGGGACAGTCATTTATTTATCTGCAAATTAAGCACCGGACCAGAGTAACCCGCACTGTCCCTTAGTAAAGGTCAAGGATGTCTGAAAAGGTAATCTAATAGCACCTGAGCAAGGAGGGTGGATTTTAATGGAAAGGGGGTGCGGAACACAGTTCTTTCCTGTCCTGTGTTTATATTTTGTACACCCCATCCTTGTCCTCGCCAGGCCATGGAAATAGTAAGAAAGAAGGTGTTTATTTTACTTTAAGAGAGATATTCTTATGTGTTCAGGCCCAAGGTCCCTCCCGGAATGCATTTTGCATGCATGCCACTTTGCTTCATTTTTTTTTTTGGTTTCCTCCTATCGTTCCTGAAGATTGAGGGACAGATTTACAAGCCCCTTGAGACATTTTTACGAAACCGTTGCATCACTTCTGTGACACAGCGGCGTTGTAAACAATGCGCCACCATGCGACAGATTTACAACGTGACGCATCTTGTGAGATACATCACGTTGTAAAGCCCTGCGCTACATTATACCTGCGTCAGGTATAATGTATGCAGGGTGGGCATTCCGTCGCAAGGAAGCCCCGTAAAAATGACGTAACGGAGCGTCAAAACCTTACGTCTGCTTCTAGCAGGCATAAGGAGAGACACAACCCTATTGTTATGGGCCACCCATGAGCAGTGCTGGAGTTGCGTTGTGCTTGCCACACAACTCCAGCACTGCGTCACCTATACGTTGACAGATGCGTCCCTCATTTGTCTCTCCTTGCGCCACGGGCGCCGTATTGTAAATGCGGCGCATCCATGGTGGCGCAAGGGGTTCCTAACGTCACGCAAAATAACTGGCACATCCCTGCTGATCTGATTTGGAGGTAAGTAAGTAGAATCTTTCCTATGGGAAATACATGTTATTTCAGAAACCCACATGCTTTTGGACGTCATCGTAACCTTTGGTCCGTTGGAATAATCACCAATTTGGCATCACAAAGGCTAACCTCTGATTCTGCCAAGTTTGGTGCAAATTATTCCAAAAGAGACAAAACTCCCAAAGGTGCTAAGATTGACTTTTCAGTGAACTGAGGGGCCAACCCTCACGTGCCGCTGTCATATATTCATCTGACAGGTGGAGATCACAACAACACATACCTGTCAAAGGCATGTCTGGGGAGGTATGAAGATGGTTACCTTCATCGCACATCTGAAATATATCTACATTTTAAATTTTGGAACCCTGGTGGTATTTTTTCATGTGGAACCATTGATGCCCCTGAAAACCTGGGACACTTGACAGGTATGCCTGTCAGAACCGCAGGTGCTTCGCAAGAAGCAAGAAATACAGTTCAACTCAGATCGCGGTCTCCGGTGCAGAAAGACCGCCAAAAACCATGCTAATAAGAAAAGAAAAGAAAAATAGTCAAAAAAAGTGCTGCAAGTGCAGCCGTCCGCGGTGAACATAACTGACTCAGAAGAACAATGCAAACTGAAAAGAAAGGAACATTAGTTGTCCGCACATGACGTCTTAATGTAATGCTTCTTATTTTTTGTTTCTCTAGATAAAAAAATAATCTTCCTGGTCTCACATTTTGTGCGCCTAATGTACTTCATGAACTGCAAGGAACTGGCTGGGAACCAGAACCAACCACACATTGCACTGCAAGGGCAGCAGCGAAATCAGGTCGCTCAAAACCAATTATTGTTATTGGTCAGTGGGGCCTGGCCGCGCTTCCGTCTGAGATGGAGAAGGGCAGGAGCGGAGACTGGGACCCGGCGCAAAGGTAAGTTACATTTTTTAATGTTTTTTAAAAAATATGCGTGATCCCCCTCCCCGCCCCCCCCCCAACGTGACCCCTCCACACACGACATGCGAGCCATGGCGGCTGCCACTGGGTTTGGGGTGTTCAAACAGAGCTGATGATGAAAAGGCTTTGTTTACAGGCAGTTCCCTGAAGGGAACCTGATAGGATATTGCAGCAGGGATAAAGCACCACTGTCTTTTGTCATGCCAGAACCAGTTGCCATTATTTTACTAGCACCATTTCCAGCATACTATCAACCTCAACTACCGCCCTCCTCATTCTCATATTCACAGGGACCACCTTACAATACATATCGAAGACAGACTGCTGCTGCAGGCCCTCGGATCTGCAGGGCCCCATCCGCCGGTGACCGCAGTGAGTACTGGTTGTTCAGCGAGTCACTGCGGACATGGCGATAGCCAGTGCCTTCTTCTGCTCAGTAAGCTCCTGTGGACAAAACAGCAGCCAGTGTCTCTTGCTCTGGGTGTAACTGTGGACATAGCAATAACCAGCGTCGACAGCTTAACATGTCACTGTGGACATAGCAACAACCAGCGTCGACAGCTTAACATGTCACTGTGGACATAGCAACAACCAGCGTCGACAGCTTAACATGTCACTGTGGACATAGCAACAACCAGCGTCGACAGCTTAACATGTCACTGTGTGGACATAGCCACAGCCAGCGTCTCCTCCAACTGAGGAGCTTCAGTGTTTGCTCTTGTGTGGAGGCCAAGAGGGCCCTCTGTTCCAGAGTCCTGCTCAGATTACTCACATATGAAACCTTCTGTGAACATGTGCATTCATGTGCACTGTTGTTGGGTGCAGGAGAGCACCGTTCTTGAGAACATGTATAATAAATGAGTTTTCCATTTCATCTAATCATACAATACTTTATTATTGTGAGCATATGGAGGCTGACACGTGTAATTCATGCCTCCACGTAGTGGACATGATTCCCAATCTTTCCCTACCAGTGAGTGCATATGGAAGGTGTGGGTAGAACCAAAGGGGCATTCAAGGCCTGATTGTATACAACATGGATGCAGTGAGCTTTGTAAAAAGCACCGTGAATACAATTTTAAGAGCTGTTCTGTGATATTGTTTTAGGGGATGGATGGGTACATGGCACAATAAACCAGCAATTCAAAGATAATGCAGTAATAAATCAGTGCCCATGGTTATTAACACTATGTAGCGGATGTCATCTCTAACTGACAGGGAGCACAGAACACTCCTTAAATGAGAAACACAAAGCAATCCCTGCAAAAATGTGTGTATGGTTCATACAATAAAAGCATGTAAAGTTCATGATCCTCACCTGATGGGAAACATTATACTGTCATTTTTCCAATAAATCATGGTTACTTTACTACTGACTCACAAATCTATTTACCTCTCTCCCAAGTCACGTAAAAGTGGTCTCTTAATGGGAGATGTCTCACGATCTGAGAGTCCTAGTGCCTTGGGCTCCGCTGCTCCAGTCAGTGAGCTAGAGGATAAAGAGGACTCACCTCTGTTTGTTCCATAAGGACATGGTGTGTGATCTCACAAAAGAGATTTTACTTCTGCATAGCAGTCGCAGGTTGCGCACACGACACGTGTAAGCGGCGTCAAGGCTTCTCAGTACTCTGTGACGCAGTCAACACACACTGCAGGTCTCAATATTTGAGGTTGAAGTGTAAGTGCAGTACACAGGATACCTCTGTAAAGAAGCAACACATTATGAACAGACGTTTTAGAGTTAGAGGTTCCCATTCAAGGTTCTGAAAGAAGCCAGTGAGAAGGCCGCCACTTTGTCCAGGAATCGCCTTCTCACCAAAAAACCTAAGACCATTGGTGACCAGGGCAATGTTAGACTCATCACGACATCCAATAGCGAGTCACCTAAGGTGAAATGCATGTTGAACAGGCAGTAGAACTTTGTGAAGTTTGAGCCTGAAATAAGGAATCAGGGGGCATATCAACAAGGGCTTTATCTCTGCTTTTTTGGCTTTAAAAGCCAAAAAAGGCGAGATAAAACTAGCGCCCTATCAACAACAGGGTGCTAACATGCAAATTTGCATGTTAGCACCCTTTTACTCTACGCTTCCCCTTGCATCTCTAATGAGATGCAAACGGGGCGTTCCAGAGTAAAATAATAGGAGAAATGTCGCTAAGCGACATTTCTCCTATTATCAAGAATGTCGCTAACCCTGTTAGAGACAAAAAAAGCAGCGCTAACCGCGGTTAACGCTGCTTTTTTACGTCTGGTATTTTTCTGACTTAGCCATGATATCCTATGGAAGGAGGATATCATGGCTAAATTTGCCTGTCCCTATCAACAAGGTAACATGAGATTATCGCTGGAAACGCTAATCTCACGTTAGCCTGTTAGCGTGAGGATTTTTATCGCTATTGAGATAAGCGTTGCTAATTGCACGCTATCTCAGCGATAAAAATTCACGCTAGCTAAGTGCGCTTAGAGATAATTATCGCCGGTTGTTGTTGATATGCCCTTAGTGTCACGCTACCCTCTGGTGACATACCAAATGTCCAGATCTTTCAAGGATATCCTGGTACACAGCTAACTGGGGAAACCAGACAAGAAGGGAGATTGGCTCAAAGCCCAGGAGTGCTTTTACAAATGCGGGAAATGCAAGGCATGTAAAGGGGAAAAAACCCCAAAGACTGCCAACATGTAGAGTAGTAAACATCAATAAATTCATTACTTGCAGTAGTGGTTTCTGTGTATATGTTCTGGTGTTGTCACCAATATGTTGGCAGCACTATTTTTCAGGAAAAGAAAAAAGTCCGGCAACATCTTAGGGCAATTAAGAATTGTGATGTGAACTACACCATAGCCAGGAACCGGTTGAAAGAGCATAATATAATGAAAATTTTCCTAGCTCACGTAACGGAAAGTTTCAATTCTATTAAGGACTCGGAGGCGAGGATTATGCCTTCTTCCTTCACTTTATTCCACAGCAGCATGAAGGTAAACAAAAGACTACATTTCCCATGAACCACAGGGAAAGAGTAGTCTAAAAAAACAACATGGTAACAACCAATCAACAGGGAGTATCAACGTCCAATCCATGATGAGAGTGTCCCACATAGTCCTTTGCTAGTGTCCTCTCTTCCTCTTTCGGAGCGCGACGACAGCTGACCCGCACTCCTCAAACATCCTGTTTTTGAGCGTCTGAACCTGCAAATAACAGAGATGTATTACTCCAGGAAACGCAAAGGAAACCCTGTTACGGAGCAAGGCAGGTTACAGGCATCAGGAAATTTACAATGAACACTGGAAAACATCTACTTACTGTCATACGGGGAGGGATCTCCTCCAGGAGTGAAAGGGCGGGATAATCCTCGCCTCCGAGTCCTTAATAGAATTGAAACTTTCCGTTACGTGAGCTAGGAAAATTTTCATTCTATGTCAGGACTGGAGGCGAGGATTATGCTTGTTCAAAGCTTGCCCACAACCAGCTGAGCCATATTCAGAACAGGCTTGAAATAGAACCGTTTAAACGTAGAGTCCGAGGACCAATCTGCAGCATTGAGGATATCCTCCAGACACGCACCCAGGCCAAACGCCTTCGAAGCCATTGCACCGCGAGCGGAGTGCGCTCCAAAATCCCGAAGGCTTATTCCAGCCTCCTGCATCACCCACCGAACCCACCTGGCAATGGTGGGTGAGGAAACCGCCTTAAAGGGCTTCCGGAGTGCAATGAGCAACTGGCGTTCGCCCGGGGGACGGAATTCTTCCGTCATCTCTTCATAAGCTTTTAGGCACCGAACCACACATAACTTCGGCGAGTCCGGGAACGCCGGGTACGAGATTACCCTGGTATGGCACTTAGTACGCCGTGAAAGTGTGAAGGTCACCCCGTCAGGGGTGAATATCCTTCCGGAAATATCCAGGGCCCGCACGTCTGATACTCTCCTGCAAGAGATCAAGCAAAGGAGCATTGCCAATTTTGCTGAAAGTTCTTTCCGAGAAAGAAACCGGTTAGGCTGCCAAGAGAGAAAAAGATTAAGGACTAGATTCACGTCCTACAAAGCGGAGTAACGAGGTTCCGGGGGTAACGAGAGCCTCACTCCTCGGAGCAACCGGCAAACCAAAGGATGTTCCCCTACAGGCGTTCCATTAACCGGGGTGTGACCCGACGAAATAGCAGACCTAAAGGTATTAATGGACCGGTAGGCCAAACCCTCAGAAGCTAGTTGGGCCAAAAAATTCACCACTTGAACCACGTCTGCGCCCAAGGGATCGTAACCCCGTCGCATACACCAACTGACCCACCTGTTCCATGCGGACTTGTATCTTTTAACTGTGCTGTCCGCCCAGGCCTTTGAGATGAGGCTCTCAGCCGCTCGCGAAAGTCCCGGGGTTTCCCATCTACCCCGGAAATCCGCCACCCCATGAGAAACAGTGACCCCGCTGACACTAGCGGGTGAAGACCCCCGTCGGGATTCTTGAGAAGAGTGGGAAATTGGGGGAGTAGGATTGGAAAATCCCAAGAAAGTTCCAGAAGAACTGGAAACCACACTTGCGACCTCCAAAGGGGAGTGACCATCACCAGGTCCGCTTTCTGCCTGCGAGCCTGCGCCGAAGAGCGCGTGATCATTGCGAACGGAGGAAACGCGTAACCCTGTTCCGCGCTCCAATCCTGCAGGAACGCGTCCGTGGCCGCCGCCAGCGGATCCGGTCTCCAACTGAAAAACCGGGGAATCTGGTGGTCCAACCTGGACGCAAACAGATCCGCTGAAAACGGACCCCATAGCTCGTTCAGAGCCGCGAAAACGTCCACGTCCAACATCCACATGCTGGAGTCCCGGAAATGGCGGGATTGAAAGTCCGCCTCTAGATTGTCCCTGCCAGGCAGATACTCTGCCGTGACTGAGATCTGGCTGTCCAGACAGTATTGCCAAAAACTTGCCGCTAGATCCGAGAGGGCCTTGGACCTGGTTCCCCCCAGGTGGTTCACATATCTGACTGCGGAAATGTTGTCCATTTTCAGCAGAACACACGACCGCACCAAATCTTTCGTCCAGCACCGTACGGCAAACGAACCTGCCAAAAGTTCCAGACAATTTATGTGTAATTTCTGTTCGTCTGGAGACCACAAACCCCCTGTGGTTAACTCCCCGCAGCGTGCACCCCAGCCCAACCGGCTGGCGTCTGACTCGATTACCAGATCCGGGGCAGACCCGAAAATCGCTCGGCCGTTCCAGGCCTCCATATGGTCCAGCCACCACTGGATCTCGGCACTCACCTCTGGGGTGAGAGCCACCGTGTGTGAATAAGGGAAACCCTTGCGTAGAAAGTAAGCCTTTAGGCGCTGTAAAGCCCGGTAATGGAGTGGGCCTGGAAATATGGCCTGAATGGAGGCCGACAGGAGACCGACCACGCGGGCGAGCTGACGAAGGGAGAGCCTCTGCCTGGCCAAAACACGACGCAACTCGTGCCTGATCTTGGAGATCTTTTTGGCCGGAAGGCTGAGAGTGGAAGAGGGCGAGTCGATCACGAAGCCCAGAAAGGTAAGCGACTGGGTTGGATGTAAGAGAGACTTTTTCTGGTTGATGACAAACCCAAGACCCTGAAGGAGGTCCACCGCCATCCGGAGATGGACTTCCAGTTGACGCGGGCAAGAGGCCATTAAAAGGAGGTCGTCCAGGTACACGATCATCCTGATCCCTCTTGCCCTCAAATACTCCACCACTGGTTTGAGGACCTTGGTGAAGCACCACGGGGCGGATGAGAGACCGAACGGGAGGGAAGCAAACTCGTAAACCTGGTCGCGCCAGGAGAACTGGAGAAACCGCCTGTGCGGAGGGAAAATCGGGATCACCAGGTAGGCGTCCTTGAGATCTAGGCGCACCATATAGTCGCAGGGTCGTAACACATCCCTCAGGAGGTGGATCCCCTCCATTTTGAAATGGCGATAAACCAGCCATTCGTTGAACTCGCTTAAATTGATGACGGGCCGCTTGCCGCCGTCTGCCTTGTCCACTAAAAAGATATTGCTTAAAAAACCTCTGGAATGGCGGATGGCGGGAAGAATGGCGCCCTTTTGGAGGAGGGATGCGACCTCCTCGTCCACTAGGGCGACGTCCGGAGCCGAGAACTGAATGGGATGGGGACGTGACCGTTGAACCGGGGACCCTGTAAACTCTATATGGAACCCCCTTACTGTTTGGAGAACCCACGCATCGTGTGTCAGGGACAACCAAGCCTGAAAATGACTTCGCAACCGCCCCCCTATCTGAGATGGGGAAAACAGGAGAAGACTCACCGGAGTTGGAGGCGGTGGAGCCACCGCGGAATCCTCTTCCTTTGCCTCTGCGGCCTCTGGTAGGGTAGAAGTTCCCAAATCGTGACTGGTCCTGCGCCTGACCGGAGCCTCTCTGGTTACCCTGCTGGTGACCTCTTCCGGCCGAGCGGCCCCTGCCTCGACCGGCCCCGCGAAAAACACGGGGAAAGACTTTCTTGATGGTGGATTGTGCCCTGTCGAGGGAAGTGAAGGTATTCACGAACTTGCCCAGTTCCTTCACGAAAGGCTCACCAAACAGGCCACCCTGAGCCACGGCGCCAGCCTCGGAATCCGCCAGGTCCCCTAGTTTGGGATCTATCTTTATGAGCAGGGATCTGCGGCGCTCGGTAGAAAGAGCGCAGTTGGCATTGCCCAGAAAAATAACCACCCTCTGGGCCCAATTAGAGAGGGTTTCTGGGGAAATAATAGAGCCTGACTCCTTGGCCTCTTCAGCCATGTCTAAAATCTTGGTAGCCGGCCCTAAGGCGTCCAGGAGCTTGTCCTGGCATGCCCGCCAGGACCTATCAATCCCTTTTTTGGGGTCTTGGATGAATTTTTGCAAAAAGGTGAACATCCTGGAGTCAATCTCGGGGGTGAGAGCTACCTTACCCTCCAGCGAGGGCCGAGGGCACTCCGCCCGCAAGCAATTACGGGCTTCCTTTTCTAAGGGTCGACGGATGTGCTCCGCCACATAAGCCGCCACCTTATCCCCAGGAACCCACTCCGAAGAGCGGGGATGAATGATTTCGTTGGGATCCAACATGTCTGAGGTAATCGAGGGAACAGTAGGTTGGGTAGGAAGCCACGGCCTGGAAGGGCCGGGATCGGAGTCGGGATCGCCTGACGTACTCTGACCCACATCCCTAGGGGCAGGAGGGGGAAGGGGGGAAACAACCCTAGGTTGGACTGTCTGCGTGTCAAGGAAAGCTTGTCGCAACCGCTCAAAAGCGTCGCCATCCACACCAGGCACCCGAGGCGCTTACTCGGAGGGGAACCTGTGGGAAGGGGAACCGAGGGAGTAGGCAGGGCAGCATGGGAACCCATGCGGTGTTCCAGGCGAGAAAACGCCTCATTTATTTGGCGTGACAGCCTATCTTCCAGGGGGGAAATAACCTGACCCACAGCCTGATAAATAGAGGAATCTACAGCCTCATAAAATGCATCCCCCCAGGGCAGCTCCGCAAGAGGGTCTTCCTCCTCTGGGAATTCGTCGTAGTACTCCATGAACCCAGCAAGTGGAGTGGCAGTTTAATAGCCCGTGACCAGGCCTTGGACCAGAGGCTGGGTGTCAGCCAAATCAGGTGCGTAGCTAAAGAGCCGCAATCACAGGGAGACGAGCCCCCCCGGGACCACTGCTGGCAATCAGAATATAAAATACACACCCCACTGCCAAGGGATGCTCACCGGTCTGGGCTGGGTCCCCTTTAGAATCCCTGAGCAGGGAAAAAAAAAAAAAAAAATACAAGACCTCTAGCGAGGCGTTTCATGAGCCAAATACCAGACTCTGTCCACCAACAGCTCTTTAAGCGAACAGAGCGTACTGTATAAAATACGGCCGATCGCGGGTTAATTTTACCGCTGATCGCCGATACAGACCCCCAAGCGGGCGTAAACCTCAGACCGGGCTCCTCGGGAACTGACGCGCGCGACGTTTGAATTCCCTGAAGAGAATCAAACCCGCGACGCGCCACCCGTGACCCCCAGCGCCCTCTAGAGGCGGGAGGACCAGGAGCGAGCCAGCAAAGCGCCGCGTAGGGACGAGGAGAACCTCGACCCCGCGGCGTGCAAACAAACCAACGCGCTGAAGCGCAATATGATGAAAATTCAAATATGACGAAAACTCAACAGCGAGGAGAAAAACCAACGCTAAAGCGTACTTTCGAAAATACAGAAATTCTTCACAATAAATAAAGTTATGGCAATAACGAAAGCATCGACATGAAACAATTGTGACATCCAACGCTCTCATTAAATTATAACCCTTTAAGCACTATACAGAAAAAGAACTGAAGGGTACTTATCTTGCTGCGGAGCAGCGAAGAAAGAGGAAGAGAGGACACTAGCAAAGGACTATGTGGGACACTCTCATCATGGATTGGACGTTGATACTCCCTGTTGATTGGTTGTTACCATGTTGTTTTTTTAGACTACTCTTTCCCTGTGGTTCATGGGAAATGTAGTCTTTTGTTTACCTTCATGCTGCTGTGGAATAAAGTGAAGGAAGAAGGCATAATCCTCGCCTCCAGTCCTGACATAGAATTCTGATTCTTTGTCCTATTTTGGGATTAACAGAATTGTCACAACTGTATGCTGTGGCGACAGAGAGAAGAAGCTCAGAGTCCTCGATTCGGAGTACATCATTCTCCTCAATTTTAAGTCTCCAACAGGGCAGGTTTAGGATGAGGAATCTATGTTCATATTGAATGAGTACACCTTTGTATGCTCTAACATAGGCTTCTGAGATCTTTTTGTGTTCCCCTGAGATGACTATTGTATACCCTTCACTGCTCATTTTTAGTCTATATATATATTTAAAAAATTATCCTCTTTAGTGCCTAATCCGTATCCCCCTAAATTTATGCGAGCTATGGATACCTGCTAAATTGCAGTTTAAATAATGAGAATTACATTTATTTTGTATGGCACGTTTTTAAGGCACATAGGTGTTGGAGAGTTTTGGCCATAAACTAACATGCAGTTCTTTTTCTTTACATGTATCAATACATGAGTTTCATGTATAAATTTGGGTAATTTCTGTTTTTCTTTTCTTTACCGAATGTGGGATTTGGTTGTTTTTATATATATTTTTTGCCTATAGGGTCGTTGCTATTATAGTTGACCAAACAAACATTTCTGCTATTTGTTTTTTGGCATATTGCACTCTCTGTATGACCACTAGGCCTGAATCTAATATGTCTCCTGAAAGGCCACTTGGCCGGAAAAGAGATATGTATTTGTTAAAGGGACATAACAAATGCCTCTACATGTACAGGCAATAAGGTTTAAAGTTGTCTCCTTCATGAACCATGTGACCAATTGTGACATGAAAACATTTCTGTTTTTCCTTATTAATGAATTGAGATTCAATCATGGTAAAATTATACATTTACAGTGAAGAATATTTTTACTGTATGTATGTATACTTTTTTTTACTGGTTGATTGTAAGCGAATGCAGGAATTACGACTTCTATGTCTATTAGTAAACTTCCAAAACTCTCTTTAACCCCTTGTGTGCCCATGACGAGCTGGACTCGTCATGGGCCGCGATTGCGCTGTGCCCATGACGAGTCCAGCTCGTCATGAACCCCGCCCGCTAATGCAACGCCCGGCACAGGGTGGGGAAAGGGCGTGGCACACAAGGGGTTAAAGGTGATGGTGCACTTTTTCATTATGGCCATAAGAAAGATCGCAAGGTCGAAATGCGTCACCACAAATAAACCTTTCTTTTGGAAATGTCGCCCCCGGAGTGCAAGTGTTTTGTGTCTGGAATCTGCAGACACACAGCCCCTTTGGAATTTACAGCAAGACTTGCATTCGCTCCTCACACCGATCCTGTCTGCTGGAAGTGGCTGGTTTGCCTGCATGGAACGTTCTCTTTGAGGTCTCAATATTAATCTACAATCTGCACCCATTTTCGGATTTAATTACTCAGTTTGTGAGACACAATCACACAGCACAATAGGGTGAAGGTACAAGAGAGACGTTGATCATTATCCAGTAATGTTTTAATTTATATTTCAGGGGCGTGGCTTGACGCCCAAGGAAGATGGCGGCTGCTCCGTGTGCTCCGGTCGGGCGGCGCAAGCTGGTAATTGGTTTCCTCAGTTTCCATGACCTATTGCACTGTCAACGTATAGGTTTATCTAAGGGAAACACGCGTCATCGTATGTTCTGAGGCTTGCTGCATGTAGAAAAACTGTGTTTTTTTTTCACATTATTTGTTTCCCTCATCAACGGCCACCATTTTGGAATGCGGCTGCTCCGTTCATCGCATCTGCAACGCCTTAATCTTCCCGCTGTTCTCTCTTTGAAGATGACGTTGAGAAACAGCAACATGTTTTGAGGTACAGGCTCACTATTTTTTTTCAGACCCTTTATGATGTTGTATTTTTCTGGCGTGTCACGAGAATAACATACAGAACAGAGAGGGATTGTGTTGTTGTTTGGTAGCACAGCTTGCACATCCCCGTTCTGTCACTGTTAACAAAAAGCAATGTATTCTTAATGGTTATCCAGCCTTTTGTCCTCATACTTTATTTTTGGTCATTTATTTGCAGTGTCCAGTTGGATTGTTCCTCTTACTGCAAGCTTTGCCATACTTCCTCTTTTTCACAAAGGAGTCTCCATATATATAATTGACTATTCGGCATATTATATGGGAAGAATTAAAAGATTAAGCTCTACCTCTTGGTCTCCGGCACGCAGTTTCATCAAAAATTCCACAGTTTTTTCAAAATTTGCCGCAATGGAATCTGCCTTGGCCTCTCAGTCAAAAACTGGCACATCTTCAACTATAGTATGTGCAGCAATTATTTCGGTGAATTCTGGTAAGGCTAACACAAAGCATCTTAAAAAAGACCCTCCTTCTCCTGCGAAGTCACTGCTTCCTGTCTCGTTGGATCTACTACTTGATGAAATCCGTGCCTTAAGGCCCTTCATGGAAGAAACAAATACTAAATTACAATTTCTTACGGAGAGGTGGTCTCAACTGGATGAGCGGCTTCATGCAGTGGAACTGAACATTTCTTCATATGGTATAACTGAAACCAAAGTATGCACCCTTCAATCACAAGTGTCTCTCTTACAGGAGCAAGTTGATTTAGAAAATAGAAACAGAAGAAACAACCTGCGTATTTATGGTCAACCGGAGGGCACATACCCTTTCACTTTCTTCAAAAACGTTCTTCCTAAAGTGTTGAGCCTACCGGAAGGTACCAATCTGAACATTCAGCAAGCACATAGGTTAAGTCGTCAACATGTTAATGCTCCTGGTTCAAATCGCCCAAGAGGTGTCATCTTATACTTCCTGGAGTATACAGATCTTCTTAAGGTTCTCTCGGCTACGAAAATAACAACCTGCATCTCTTGGTTAGGTCATGCTTTATTCTTTTCTTAAGAGCATGCCAAAAACACAGCGGCTAGATGTTGAGAATTTTTAAGCTTGTGCCCGAACCTTCGTGCTCTTTGTGCAAGATATGGCCTTTTTCATCCTTGTCTTTTTAAGGTCACCTACAGAAATAAGATGACTACCTACGAAGATCCAGTTAAACTTAAAAGTTTTCTCAACTCTTGCAAATCAGAGACTATGGACACTTCTGGCGCTTCGACCTCTCAGTCTGGTTAAAAATTCCTAATAATGCGTTGTTGTTCAAATTTCTCCATATTTTCTCAGCCTGTTTCTCTGTCTTTGCTGCACATCTACTTCTTTTTCTGAATTATTTCCCTCTTTGATGTTCATATTATATTTGGCAGTTACATTATTAGCCACTATCTTGCTTTCGTCTTTTTCTCCATTTAGGTACCCCATTTTGTGTACTTGTCATTGTCTCCCATCTTGTCAAATCCAGTCGTTCTTGTGCCCCCTCCGAGTGATCTGGATGCACCAGCCTTCCATGTGGTTTCACCCCCGTCTTTTCTTGGAATTATATAGGAATGTGTTTTCCCACTTGTGTTTTTCTTTTTCTCTTACCTTTTGTTTCTTACTTTTTTCAGTCTCTCTATTTTCTTTTTTCATTCTCTTCCTTTCTTAACTGTCCCTCCTCCATCTTTCTTTCTTTGACATTCTTTTCTCTTTCGTACACGAGGTTCAGTGTTGTATTTTTCCTTTTAAGCATGATGTTGTGGTTTACATTTTTTCAAGTTTATATTCTGTCTGGTTTATTTCAATTTGGTTTTTTTATAACTAGATTATGTCTTTGAATATTATCTCTTGGAATGTATGAGGTTTGAATTCACTGATCAGAAGACAACGTGTTTTAACGCATTTAGCTAAATTGAAAGAAGACATAGCATTGAATCAAGAGTTGCACCTGACACAGTCTGAGTCATTCAAATTGAAGAGAGATTGGGTAGGCACAGTCTTCTTTTCTCCTGGGGACGGTAAACGGAATGGCGTCATCACGTTATGTAACAAATCTCTTTGTGTTAAACTTGTGTCTCAAGAGCCTCATGATGTGGGTCACTGAATATTTACTGAATTGCTGATTGGGAATGTTCCACTCTCTTTATTTAATATTTATCACCAACTACAGGTGATTCCCTTTTTTGGTCACATCTTGCAAAGAAATTGTTGCAATGTCCCCATGAGAATCTTATTCTGGCGGGTGACTGCAATCAAATCATCGACCCCTTCATTGACCGCAATTCCTTGGCTTCTTTCATATCAAATAAGGTTCAGAAATTATTTTTGCAATCTTTCCAACATAGAAACTTAATGGATGCCTGGAGATTATGTAATGCATCTTTGAGAGAATAAACATGTTTTCCCCAACACATCAGACGCAGTCGCGTATTGATTACATTTTTATTCCTCACAACATTTCTCAATCCATACAATCTGCAGAAATTGGCTCTATATTAATTTCTGATCATGCCCCGGTTTTTATTTCATTGGATATAATTACAAAACCAAAGGTCTCCAGACAATGGCATTTCACCAACTCGCTGCTACTTGATCCAGATTTTACTTCCTCTTTTATCTCTTTATTTGAGGAATATTATCTGTTGAATGAATCTGAAAACCTCCCTTTTCACACAGTATGAGATGCCTTTAAAGCAACAGCACGTGATTTTATTATAAATTACATTTTCCAAGAAAAGACATCTTGCTCTTAAAAATGCCACTGACCTGTTTGCAAAGATAAAGAGACTGGAATATTCTTACCACACTACCAAGTCAAAAGACTATTTGTCGTAACGTATAGCTACCAATCTTAAATTTAATAAAGGATCTACCAAAACCGCTTCTTTATATTTGTTGAAGTCCAGTGAAAAATGTTATGGTGGTCAGAACAAGTCTGGCAAGATACTGGCCAACTACCTGAAGGTTAAAAAACACAAATTCAACATTGAGTCAATATTGATGATCAACAACTACCCATATACAAAGATTCTGAGATCCTCTCCCACAGATTATGTCATTTCATATTATCTTTCTTCCATCGAAAAATCCTTTGATGCTCATCTCAACTTTGACTCACTGGAACTCGACATTTCAGCGAAGGAATTGCACACTGCATTACTTACACTCAAAAAAGATAAGGCCCTAGGACCTGATGGTTTTACCATAGAGTTTTTCATTCATTTTTCTCAATTACGTCTCCCCAAGTTAAACAAACTGTTAGCCTCTTTTTCACAGGCAGGTGCCTCTTCTGGTTCCTTTTTGGAAGCCCTGATCTGTCTCATACCACAGGAGGATAAGGACCCCCGTTTGTATAGAAAATATAGACCAATTTTTTTGTGAATTTTGACTACAAAATGTTTTCAAAGACTTTGGCCCTACGATTGGAATCTCTCCTTCCTGAGCTCTTGGGTAGGAAGCAGTCTGGTTTTGATAAGGGACACTTCCAGGCTATTTGACATACTCTATAAATATTCTCATTCTTCCGAATCCATGGCTGCTATCGCATTAGATGCAGAAAAGGCATTTGATAGGGTGTAAAGGCTTTTTATTTTCTTAACACTTAAATGGTTTGGCTTTCGCCCAAAAATTGTTAATTTAATTTCTCTCCTATACTCTAATCAAAGGGCAGCAATTTCAGCTAATGGCCTTACTTCCCCATATTTCCACTTGAGAAGAGGTGTTAGACAGGGTTGTCCCCTTTCTCCTTTTCTTTTTAATTTAGCTTTAGAACCTTTTTTATCTAAAATTCATCAGAACACGAATATATATGGGCTTGTTTCTGATAAATCGCATATGCAGATGATATTTTGTTATTTCTCTCGAAGCCACACTCCTCTCTTCCTATATTTCTACAAGAGGTGACTGCATACTCTTCTGTTTCAGGCTATAGGTTAAACAGTGACACATGTGAAATATTACCCTTAATTAAATTTACTTTAAGGAAGATTTCAAAATACCCATTTTAATTGGAACCCCAACCATTTAAAATATCTGGGTATGTTTTTCTCTGCCTCTATTAAACCCACTATTTCCATTATTTGAATAAATGCTCCTTGAAACTATCTGCCTTAATAGGCAATTGGCACCCTCTCTACCTCTCTTGAAGGGGGAGATTAGACACTATAAAGATGATGTTATCCCTGATAGTTCTTTATATTATTTCTAACATACCAGCTGCCATTCCTCAAACCTTTTTAAAAAAAATTAACTCCCTGTTGACCTCCTTCCTTTGGAATAATAAGAGGGCCCGTATGTCCTTATCAAAACTCATTTGTCTTAAATTGGAAGGGGGTGTCAATTTTCCTGACTTCCCTAATTACCACAAAGCTTTTTTACTGCACCAATCCTCTAGGTGGATACCAGATTCTCCACTTTGGGTGATGCTTGAATATTCGTTCCTTAATCCTTATTCCTTTCTCCTTTCAAGAGTATCTGGCATTTACTCGGAAGCCCCAAAAGCTATCCACTCCCATTGTTAAGCATACAAATAATTTATTAAACTCATTCGCATTTGATAAGCCCATAGACATGGTGACATTCCAAAATTCCATCCTTTGGCACAACAATTTCCTAACGATCTAGGGTAAACCCATTTACTGGAAAGCATAGAGCCAGAAGGGTCTAATATGGGTTAACCAGCTAGATAAGAATGGTACGGTCATGTCCTTCCCTCAGGCTAGATCTTTCTTTAATCTTCCTCTCTCATTTCAAAACAATGATCAAATACTGCAAAATGCTTTAAGCCTTGCTATTGATCAAGCTAACCTCGCTCCCATTTCCCCTCCCAATACTACTACTCTTAATCATTCTTTTCTCAGCACATGCCCCAAAGCATCCACCATATATGCTTACCTGAGAAAATCAAAGATTACCACAGATAAAGCCAAAGTGGAATTGGACTGGGAGTGGGATTTGGATGCAGATTGGTCCATTCACTTATGGAACAAAATTTGGCTCAAGATAAGAAAATCCTCTAGAGCAGCTAACACCACACAGACACTTTTCTTTATATGCAATAGATTGTTTATTCCCCCCACATTTCTTCATAAAATGAATGTTGATGTGTCTGATACCAGTTGATCCTGCTCTTTACCACATGCTGATTTAAAACATCTACTTTTTACCTGCCATTCTGTTCTGTGAATTCTGGAAACGTGTTTGGGATCAGATTACCCTTATCTTTGGGTCTACGATACCCTTTTCCTTTACCAATATCTTTTTAGGCTCTTTATCTGAAGATTGGTCTGATTATTTTTTTAATGTGCGACTTTTCGATCTGCTTTTTGGAGTACCTTTCCAACAAATCACTAAACACTGGAAAGACTTCTCTAATCTTTCCTTTTAAGCTTGGTGGTATGCAGTTTGCCATAACCACAGACTAGATCAGGATTCTCCAACCAGTAGCTCGTGAGCTACTGGTAGCTCTCCAGCTCCCTTTGAGTAGCTCTCCTGTGTGCAGCCCACTCTACTAAATTAGAAGATGGGCTGATTTAATGCATTTATACCAAATCGAAAAGTGTTTACTCAAGATAAAAACATTATGTATTTTCAGAGCACATTAGATGAAGTTTGAAAAAAATGGTTGAATTTCGAAAATACTTTAAATGCCAACTGATAAATCATGTGGCTTCGGGGAGACTTATTACTAATATATTGGTGCCGGCAGCATTTCAGCTACAGCTGTTATGTACTACCTAGGTAAAAGGATTGCAAATTGACAAATACTTTTTAAAGTTACTGCTGGCAACCCTGCTTGATGCACTGAGGTGATCGCTGTCAGTAATGTTGAATAGCGTGGACACTAATATAATCTTGTCTGATGTGGTTGATATTAGAAGGCCATCAGTATTAGTAGTTCGGGAAACTTTTCATTGAACATAAGTAGCTCTGGTTACAGAAAAGATTGGAGACCCCTGGACTAGACCCTGCTTATGTATGCCCTGTGTCCCTCGCTGTAAAGCGCTTACAGTTGGGGTCCCCAATTACAAACTTTATTGAACTTCAAGCTAGAATTCAACATGCATGCAATACCTCAGAACAAGAAGTCTTGAAGCCTCCTTGACATTCCAAATTCTGTTTTCAGGATGGCCTATGTATGTTTAATATAATTATAGTGTTGATAATTTAGATAGACCAGACTTTGTTCACAGCAATGTATATCTCTGTATCCCCCTCCCCCTTCCTTGTTAACATGTTAAGCATGACTTTATGTATGATTGCATGCTCTCATATCATATTATGTACCTGTATATTATCACATTTAGTTTTTTCTTTTTTTTCTTCAATAAACTTCTTTTTTGAAACTGAAAAAAAATAATTTATATTTCATAGTTTACAGACCAACCTTCTTGTATGTGTACAGTGGAATATGCTGACAATGATGAACAGGAGCACAACAATAATACTGTCCAAAACTTTGTCTGACAGCAATATTGTAATAAAAAAATCTGGTGAGGAGAATATTATTATACAGAATATTGCAAATAAGAATATTTTGTAGGTGTTTATATCACGTTTTAAGTTATTTGAGTTTTTATTGTGTGTTTTGAGTTATGCGCATGCCAATGTTAGTTGTTTGTAATTGCTTAATAGTTGTTTCATAGTGTTCGAAATCGATGGTTACACAATTTAATTAATATTTAAAAAAACATTTCATTTTTCCTTTTAACTAGATAATCAGACTATTAAATATGTAAATATTTTAATTCATGGAATATGTTTATGCATTTATTATGGCTGGAGCTGTAAATTGTTAATCTATTTTAATTTAATTATGGTAATTATGTAACTGATTAAATAAATGTTTTTCTTTTAATTTGATGTGTTATATCTTAAATGTTTTTAAAATTCACTCGACCAAAGTCTAGCACTTTTTTTAGGTTGGAGTGGCAGTAGTAAATCGGACCCCTATATAATGCAAAGCTTCCATCAATGTTGCTTACTTTGGAGTGGGAATATTAAGACTGACCGCTCCAAAGCCTAGTGCTTTCCCTTTTGTTGCTTAGGTTGAAGGGGGGAGTAGTAAATCTTCCTCCAAAGTAAAAACTTTCCCTACTGTTCAATTGGAGGGGGGGAATAGTAAATCTGACCCCACAGAATTTCAACATTTTCCCTTCTGTTGGTTAGGCTGGGTGATAAGAGCAAATTTTATTCCTCTGAATTTACATTTTTGTTTTACTTTTTGGTTGAATTTGGAATGTTTTATTTTGGTGTTTAGTTACATTTTTGTTTAAATGTAAATTGTTTCTTTGATATTCATTTACATTTCTTTTACTTTTATTATTTTGGATTTAGAATTTAAATTTAGATTCCTTCCTTGTTGAAAGTATATCTATTTTTATACATGTTTTGAGTTTGTTTTAAGAATATGTTTTTAAAATGTATTTGTAATAATTATATTGTATAGCGTTAATTTTTTCCAAATGTTTATAAATCTATATCATATATTTGTGTTTTAAAAACTCTTTGGTCATTGTTAGTATTTGTTTTACTTTAAAAAAAAATGTTTATAATGAAATATTATTATATATACTTATTTAAATGAATGTCAAATTCTTATATCTTTAAAACAAAGAATTACCTTTATTCTTACATTTTTCATACCCCCGAACACACATATATACAGTGGCGGCTCCTCCACTATGGAGGAGGAGTGTCGCCTAACTGCCTTTGAGCAGTGTAAAGGAAAGGGAATATCAAATCATAATAACTTTGAGTGATTATCATTTTATGTTTTCTTTGCAGGCGGGTGGGCGGGGCTGCTCTGCTCACGGAGCAGGGCAGGGGAGGAGTGGTTTGCCCACTCCTAAGTGCGAAATGACTGTTTGGTCGGCCCTCTTGGGCCGCCCAAACCAGTCATGCTCACTTTCCGCATTCTCCATGCAGTCTGCATTGCAGCCTGTGTGGAGAACAAGGCCAAGCCGCCATTCCATGGTTGAACGTCGAACAAGAACACTCAAACCAATCAAAACGCTGCATTGCAGCGTTGTGATTGGTCAGGGGGGTCTGGTTGGTCTTTCTGGCTTTCTGTCACATGAGGAGAACATGAGCAAGGAGCAGAGATGCGGGACCAAGCAGCAAGGTAAGCTGTATTTTATTTGTATTATGTTTTTTTGTTTTACATTGCGCTACTTTCCCTCCCACGCCCACCCCGCCGCCCTAGATATATATATATATATATATTACCTACTGGCGGTCGCTAGTAGGTAGTTATAGTTAGGACCTCGTTTCTATTCAAAAAGCCTTTTTTCTTTTCCGAATAACTTTGGCGCCGGTTGACGAATCTTCGCAAAATTTTCAAAACTAGTGGGGCACTTTGGTCAGCTGCTGTCTTGTAAGTTTTGGGGTGATTCATGAAGCGGGGGCTGAGGAAAAAGGGGGCTCCCAAAACACGTTTTCCCCATATAATTTTTCTTAGGAAACTTTAGACAAAGCTACAGCCCGAACTGCTGAAAGGAATTACACCAAATTTAGCAAAAAGGTAGGTCTTGGCTCAGAAAGATCCCTTTTTGTTAAATAGTGTAAATGCGTTCAGTAGTTCCTGAGAAATTAGAAAAAGAAAAAATATAAATATCTGTGGGCGCGGTGGGTTCGCGAACCTTCCCGCGCACGAGTTTCATTCTCATTGGCTGCCAACACTCCAAACCAGGAAGCGTTGGCAGCCATTTTGTGACTCGGTAGAACCGAGTCCCAAGTAAACAGTAAAAAAAAAGGTGAAAAACAAGAAAAGGGGGCAGGGTATAAAACACCCTGACCCCCTAGGCCTGCTCAGGGCTCCCTCGCTTCATTTTAAGGAGGCCCCCGGGTGGGCCAGGTCCTGGTGGCATTGTGAAAAAATATTAGCGGGGCCCCTGCAGCCCCAGGGACCGCCACCTCCCGGGGCTATGCTCATTATGTGCGGGGGGCATGCAGCCTCCCGCAGCCCTGGGGACCGCCACCTCCCCGGGGCTTTTATAACAAATAATAATGCGTAGAGAGTCCCACCGCCCCACGCTGCCCCATGGACCGCCACCTCCCTGGGGCTCTTGTTTAAAAAAAAAAAAATACATGTGTGGGGGGCAAGCGCTGCCCCACATGCCCCGGGGACCACCACCTCCCCGGGGCACATACTTATTTCAATTCAGGGGTCTGTAGCGGACCCCCAGCCCTGGGGACCACCACCTCCCCAGGGCTGCTTTGACAAAGGTAAGGGGGCCCTTGATGACCCTGGGGACCGCCACCCCCCAGGGCCAGCTCCTGCAATGTTCCAGGGTGTCCACCCCCGGGACACTGCTGTCTGCTATGGCAGGGCGGTAGCCGTGCAGCTCCCGCCCTGCCATAGCAAACTATGCTTTGCTACATTGAAGCAAGAGCAGGGAAACCTGCTCTCGCTTCAATGAAGCAAAGCAGAATTGCTTTTCCACAAGGGGATCTGAATGTCAGTAGTTCCCCTTGTGGAAAAGCAATGCCATCTCACGCAGGAGGCGGGGCACCGGCAGGGACTGTGGGGGCATTGGGGCTCCCCCCACGGTCCCC
This sequence comes from Triturus cristatus, assembly GCF_964204655.1. Lineage (NCBI taxonomy): Eukaryota > Metazoa > Chordata > Amphibia > Caudata > Salamandridae > Triturus > Triturus cristatus. The sequence continues at coordinate 979,383,489 of NC_140588.1, read as the reverse complement.
AAAGGAGCAGCCAGGCCCCGGGGGATTGGGTTCCAGGGGCCATAAGGGGCCCCAGGATGGGGGGCCACAAGGCTCCCTTGCCCTTTCTTTTTTTTTTTTTAAATAGGGGTCAGGCTCTGGGCCCAAAAAATGGGAAAAGAAGGGGGGTCACACAGCCCCCTTCTAAAAAAATTCTTTTTAAAAGCAGGCATCGCGCGGGAGGCCCCGCACCCTTCCTGCAGCACTCTGTAAACACGCCCTCTGGCACGTTGTAAGTTGGAGAATTAATTCCCCTTGAATACTGAGGGTCCCTAGGGGCCAACTAGCCCACAAGAAACCTCCAGTATGCACCAGGGAGCTGCGTTGCAGAGAGGTGGTCCAAAGCCACGCCCCTTTTTACACTACTCTGCAATGCATCCAAACAAACCCAAGTGGGCTTGTGGCAGCCAAATGTTCAATTAAATGTTCAATCGCTGGTGTGCCTCAGAACATCTTCCACAATTATCTTTTTGCCAGTTCGTTTCGCTCCGCAAATTGTCAAACCAGCAGCAGAACCACCTTGACACGCGGCGGTGCGGCCCACGGCCGGGTCTGCCGTCAAATATTCAAATCCACAAGAACCCACAAGGCAGGGCACACTCACGGGTTGGCGTCTGTGAGATTAAGGAAGAGACCAGCACATCAGGCGCCAGCAGTTACCTGACGCGTTTCGAGTTAACACTCTTCCTCACAGGTTTCACTGCTAACAAAATGACTGCCATCAAAATGGTGTTTCCAGCGATTTCCCTCTATTTATTTCCATACCCACAATCAACATCAGGTGAGTAAAATACTGGTGCATGATGGGACTGGAAGTCCATACAATCTAACCCAAGTGGGCTTGTGGCAGCCAAATGTTCAATTAAATGTCCAATCGCTGGTGTGCCTCAGAACATCTTCCACAATTATCTTTTTGCCAGTTCGTTCCGCTCCGCTAATTGTCAAACCAGCAGCAGAACCGCCTTGACACGCGGCGGTGCGTCCCACGGCCGGGTCGGCCGTCATTTATTCAAATCCACAAGAACCCACAAGGCAGGGCGCACCAGTATTTTACTTACCTGAGTTTGATTGTGGGTATGGAAATAAATAAAGGGAGATCGCTGGAAACACCATTTTGATGGCAGTCATTTTGTTAGCCGTGAAACCTATGAGGAAGAGTGTTAACTCGAAACGCGTCAGGTAACTGCTGACACCTGATGTGCTGGTCTCTTCCTTAATCTCACAGACGCCAACCCGTGAATGCGCCCTGCCTTGTGGGTTCTTGAGGATTTGAATATTTGAAGGCCGACCCGGCCGTGGGGCGCACCGCTGCGTGTCAAGGCGGTTCTGCTGCTTGTTTAACAATTAGCGGAGCGGCGGTGCACCCCACGGCCGGGTCGGTCGTCAAATATTAAAATCCACAAGAACCCACAAGGCAAGGCGCACTCACGGGTTGGTGTCTATGAGATTAAGGAAGAGACCAGCACATCAGGCGCCAGCAGTTCCCTGACGCGTTTCGAGTTAACACTCTTCCTCATAGGTTTCACTGCTAACAAAATGACTGCCATCAAAAAGGTGTTTCCAGCGATCTCCCTTTATTTATTTCCATACCCACAATCAAACTCAGGTGAGTAAAATACTGGTGCATGTTGGGACTGGAAGTCCATACAATCTAACCCAAGTGGGCTTGTGGCAGCCAAATGTTCAATTAAATGTTCAATTGCTGGTGTGCCTTAGAACATCTTCGACAATTATCTTTTCGCCAGTTCCTTCCGCTAATTGTCAAACCAGCAGCAGAACCGCCTTGACACGCGGCAGTGCGCCCCATGGCCGGGTCGGCCGTCAAATATTCAAATCCACAAGAACCCACAAGGCAGGGTGCATTCACGGGTTGGCGTCTGTGAGATTAAGGAAGAGACCAGCACATCAGGCACCAGCAGTTACATGACGCGTTTCGAGTTAACATTCTTCCTCATGGGTTTCACTACCAACAAAATGACTTCCATCAAAAAGGTGTTTCCAGTGATCTCCCTTAATTTATTTCCATACCCACAATCAAACTCAGGTGAGTAAAATACTGGTGCATGATGGGACTGGAAGTCCATACAATCTAACCCAAGTGGGCTTGTGGTGGCAGCCAAATGTTCAATTAAATGTTCAATCGCTGGTGTGCCTCAGAACATCTTCCACAATTATCTTTTCACCAGTCCGTTCCGCTCCGCTAATTGTCAAACCAGCAGCAGAACCACCTTGACATGCAGCGGTGCGCCCCACGGCCGGGTCGGCCATCAAATATTCAAATCCAGGGGAAACCACAAGGCAGGGCGCACTCACGGGTTGGCATCTCTGAGATTAAGGAAGAGACCAGCACATCAGGCGCCAGCAGTTACCTGACACGTTTCATGTTAACACTCTTCCGCATAGGTTTCACTGCTAACAAAATGACTCCCATCAAAATGGTGTTTCCATCGATCTCCCTTTATTTATTTCCATACCCACAATCAAACTCAGGTGAGTAAAATACTGGTGCATGATGGGACTGGAAGTCCATACAATCTAACCCAAGTGGGCTTGTGGCAGCCAAATGTTCAATTAAATGTCCAATCGCTGGTGTGCCTCAGAACATCTTCCACAATTATCTTTTTGCCAGTTCGTTCCGCTCCGCTAATTGTCAAACCAGCAGCAGAACAGCCTTCACACGCGGCAGTGCGCCCCATGGCCGGGTCGGCCGTCACTTATTCAAATCCACAAGAACCCACAAGGCAGGGCGCATTCACGGGTTGGCGTCTGTGAGATTAAGGAAGAGACCAGCACATCAGGCACCAGCAGTTACCTGACGCGTTTTGAGTTAACACTCTTCCTCATGGGTTTCACTACCAACAAAATGACTACCATCAAAATGGTGTTTCCAGTGATCTCCCTTTATTTATTTCCATACCCACAATCAAACTCAGGTGAGTAAAATACTGGTGCATGATGGGACTGGAAGTCCATACAATCTAACCCAAGTGGGTTTGTGGCAGCCAAATGTTCAATTAAATGTTCAATCGCTGGTGTGCCTCAGAACATCTTCCACAATTATCTTTTCGCCAGTTCATTCCACTCCTCTAATTGTCAAACCAGCAGCAGAACCACCTTGACATGCGACGGTGCGCCCCACGGCCGAGTCGGCCGTCAAATATTCAAATCCACAAGAACCCACAAGGCAGGGCGCACTCACGGGTTGGCGTCTGTGAGATTAAGGAAGAGACCAGCACAACAGGCGCCAGCAGTTACCTGACACGTTTCATGTTAACACTCTTCCGCATAGGTTTCACTGCTAACAAAATGACTGCCATCAAAATGGTGTTTCCAGCGATCTCCCTTTATTTATTTCCATACCCACAATCAAACTCAGGTGAGTAAAATACTGGTGCATGATGGGACTGGAAGTCCATACAATCTAACCCAAGTGGAAACTGGTAGAATATTGGGTTTAAAGGGGCTGATCTAGAGGTAATTCTTCCCCATTCAATTCACAATAAAGTTCATGGCAGCATAGATTGCCATTTCTGGGTTGTGGGGCTCATTATGCAAGTCGATAAGTTGTGTATCATCAGTGTATAGGTAGTAAGAGCCTTAGCTGCTTATGTCCATGTATAGACTCAATAGGAGTGGTGAAAGAGAGATCCTTGAGACATTCCCCACTTAACATGAATGGGGAAGGAGGTGAAGGTACACTGTTGGATAAATTGGGATTTTTTTGTAAGAAACAATGAGATCCATTTAAGGACCATGTCCATGATACCGAATGAGCTAGGACGGTTGAGGAGAATAGCATGTTCAGTGATGTCTACTGCTGCGGAGAGGTTAAATGAATAGCAAGACTCCTGAAACCCCCCTATCTTCTACAGTGCACAAATAGGCAATAGCTGAGAGATTAACCAGTTCTGTTGTGCTACCAGGTCTGATACCCCCTTGGTTACAGCTCAAAAGGTTGTGAGATTCCGCAGATGTTTGTAGTTGTGTAGCCATATTTTCTCAAAGATTTAAGAGAGCAAAGAAAGAAGCAAGATGGGTCTAAAATGTGCTAAGTTGTCTGTAGGCCCGTTTTTGTGTGTGTTTTTTTGACAATTCCTTATTCAGATTTTCAATGGTTTACAGGCATCAACAGCCAACATTCTAAGACATGTACATACTGCTGAAAGAATACTATATACATCATGGTAGGAAAAAGCAGCAGAACAAATAGGCTAAAAACAAAAACACAGACATGAGTAAAGGAGCATATATAGCTGCAAAAAGAAGGAGACAATCCCCCTTCCAAACAGGGCGCCTCACAAGACAGCATTCCAACAATAGCTCTGCTAAGAATGAACCCCGTCCCTCTGGTACCACTCCAGAAATATTCCACCCCATCAGTCCCATGTTTGCGCAATCAGTCCCCCACACAACCGGAAACATGCTCAGGACCCAGCAGCCAGCCATAAAGCCCCCCTACGTACCTCGTTGGACAAAGCTAAGCACATAGCACTCCTCCAATAGTACCAAGTACCACCTCACAGCAGGTGACCCCCCTAAGGGATCCTGAGGAAGGAAGGACAAGGGCAAGGGACCACGGCCTCTGTGAAACAGGCAGGAGACACAGCCCCCCTTAGTCAAGGATTAAGGCTCACTCGTCCGCAGGAAGGGGCCCAACACCTTCTCAAAGATAGGCAGGCAGTTTTGATTTTTAGACAACCGCTGCTCATCTATGGCAAGCTCTGTAGACCATTTCCGATGTGTGTGCACCTAGGAAGAGTGCCAATGTTGAAGGATACCGATCTTGGCCAACATGAGGGCTGTTGACAGCCACCGTCGCCAAAGGGAGGACATGTCTTCCACATCCATAAAGTTGTGTAACAGAGCAACTTGGCTGAGTCTTGGAAGGGAGGGGAGGGAGCTAGTAAAGTGGAGAGTCTGCCACACAGACCACTAGTAGGGCACCAGGGCCAAATAGGATTGAAGCACATGGAACAAATCACACGCATCAGAGAAGCAACGCTAACACGTATCTGTCAGCAGAATCCGATCTCTGCAGAGCTTATATGGCATCCAGTACCAAATATGGAGAATCTTGAAACAGGAATGTAGGCCAGGTTTTTTAAGCAGGGATCATACAATGGCCTTTTTAAAATTTGGTAGGGACACACCCATCTATTAGAGAAGCATTGAGTATTTGAGTTATACAAGGAGCCGGAGCCATTCCATTGTTTTTAAAAATAGAAGATGGGCGTATATCTTGGGGAACCCAGATTTTATATTTGTCTGGAGGAGTTTATTGCAGGATTCCATAGACATGGATGTAAAACTCAGTAAAGGATTGTTGGCGATAGGACAGTTTTCTGCATTTGAGGGGCAGGTGGGACAGGATAAGGGCAGGCATAATGCAAGAGAGTTTGTTTCTTATTTTAATGATTTTTTCCTCGAAAAAATATCCAAGACTGTCAACAAGTTGTCGGGAGGGACACAGTCCTCCTTCCCTGCTTGGTGATTATGCAAGGTTCCTATAGTTTTAAATAAATTTTTCAGTGGTTGGGAGAAGATAGACTTTTTTTAAGAGTAGGAGGATCAGATCAGATGGTTGTATTTATGCATGTGATATTTGACCTGTGGTTGAGGGTTGTAAGATCTTCTCCAAGCTTTCTCCCACTTGTGTAGAATTTATATGGGTTAGTTCAAGATGTTCAATAATCCAGCCCATAGCAAGAATATTATTTTTTGTGGGGTAGCTTATAGTAAAAGCATTCATAAAGCCAGTATGTCTTTGCATTAAATAGCCAATATATTGGCTCTGCTAGTGCTTTTTTGGGCATGCAGCTTGACCAATCACAAAGCACATTCATGCCTGTCAATCTTGATATATGTTTCCTATGAAAGTATGGTCTCATGCATCATGATGCATGTGGATGCACGCGTCATGAACCACACAAGATGATCTGTGCACATGCATGCATCAGAACACAATTGCCAGCTTAAGATTCTTAATTTACCATTACAATAAGGCTGCACACACACATCTTGGGGCAGTAAAAAAAAGTGTGTGAAAAGTCACTTCAAGAATGGAGTGGCCCAGGACCAAATTGCGATTGCCAAGCCCTAAAAAAAAGTAATTTATAAAAAAAAACAGGCAGAATTGGGGAGTGTGGGGGAGCAATGGTAGAGCGGGGGAGAGTAAATGTTGCTGAGTAGGACGAGGGTGAACAAAGGATGAGTTGGGCACTCTAATTCTAAAAATCAAAAACAACACACAAGCTTTTGTGGGAGAGATGCACTTGGAGGATAGAGCAAAAAACATATGAATGCCAATGGAGTGTTGGAAATTAAATTTAAAAAAGTCCCCTCAACTGAGCGATGGAAGGATACAATTCATCTAACCAGAACAATGTGAGATCGAAAAGTTCCTGAGCGAGACAAACACAATAATATTATTATTATCATTATTTGTATCTTGTAAAGTGCCCGAATCACCCCCAAAGGGGTATCTTGGCGCTACTGAGGTGCTACAGTTAGGGAGAGGAAGAGATTTTTAAAAAACTCAGTTTTAAGGAGCTTTCGGAATAGTAAATAATCTGGGCATTTCCGAAGGTGGCTAGGAATGCTGGTTCCAATAAGTGGGGGCTAGGTAATAGAAGGCTTTCCCACCTGTGCGGGATTTCTTAATACGAGGTACCAGAAGTAGTGACTTAGAGCCGGAACAGAGTGTTCTGGAAGGCTGGTAACTGGTGAGTCTATCTACTAAGTAGCTAGGACCATTGCCATTTAGTGCCTTGTGCGCAATGCGGCAGATCTTAAATCTGATCCTCTTGCTGATTGGTAACCAGTGTAGTCCTTGAAGAAGCGGGGAAGAGGCGGTCCTGGCAGGAGAGTTGGAAACAAGGCGTGCCGCTGCATTTTGATCCACCTGAAGTCTATCGAGGGAAAACTCGCTAGCTGAAATAGGAAGAGCATTACAATAGTCTAGACGGCTAATTACTAATGCTTGGAGGAGTGATTTTCACACTGTAAGAGGGAGAAAAGGGAAAACCCTCCTTAAAAGGCTTAGCGTATGGAAGCATGAGCCTACGGTGGTAGTGACGTGCTCCTTCATTGTAAGTTTTTGGTCCAGATGCACACCTAAGCTTTTTACCACAGCTTTAGGAAGCGGGACGGCACCGAGTTCGGTGGGCCACAATTCTGGGGACCAGAGCAGAGGAGCAACTCTGGATAACATGGTCTTCGTTTTGCCTGCATTTAACTGCAGGAAGTTGTTTCTCATCCAAGCAGCAATGGCTGTCATGCCTTCTGAAAAGGTTAACTGGGTGCTGGGAGAGTTTTTATCAAAAGCCATTAAAAGCTGGGTGTCATCAACGTATGATATTGGAATGAAGCCCCGTTCCCTGAGTAAATCCGCCAAAGGAGCCGCGTAAATGTTGAACAATGTGGGACTAAGACAGGATCCCTGTGGTACTCCTTTGGCCAACTCCAACATTTGGGATTGGAAGGCACCGAGGTTGATGGTTTGAGTACGGTGGGTTAGAAAACATGATAAGCACTGAAAGGCTAAGCTGTGGATTCCGATATCCCTCAGTTTGTTGAGTAGGATGGAATGAGATATCGTGTCAAATGCCGCTGACAAATCCAGCAGCACCAATAGTGCTGCCTGTCCGTTGTCCAGGGAATGTCTTTGGTTGTCAGTGACGGCAATTAGTGCTGACTCCATACTAAACCTAGGCCGAAACCCAGACTGATAGGAGTCGAGGCATCCTGTTGCTCCAATGTACTCGGAGAGATGCTTATTGATGTGTTTTTCTAAGAGTTTACATAAAAACGGTAACAAAGAGATGGGGCAATAATTAGATAGATCTTCCCGCAAGGCATTGGGTTTCTTCCGGATAGGGATTATTTGGGAGGCCTTCCATTCAGATGGTAAATGGACCTTGCTCAAGGAAAGATTGAGGATTGAGCAAATGGCAGGTGACAACTGTTTATGTAGTAATGAGGATACTTGCATGTAGAATGACCTGAGGGGAGCCTGGTTTAACCCTTTTCAACAGTCTCCAAAGTATCAGAAGTAAGAGGGGGAAAGCATTCCAGAGAATGCGCATTGGGTGAAGGTACGGGACAGAGGGTAGAAGTGTCAATCAACAGATCTCTATCTTTAATGATTTTATCATAAATAATCTCAATTTTCTGAGTAAAGTGATTGGCTATCTTATCACAGAGTTCTTGTGATGAAGTTACTTCATTGTGATAGGCCTTAGGATTTGTGAAGGAATTGAGAACAATAGAGATAAAAGTCATTGAATAAAGAGTAGGGAAGTGAGATAAACAACAGAGCTATCCAATAGCGAGTAAGGGACTGGCCCACAGCCCACACTACTGTATACTAGAAACAATTGGTCTGGCCAACAGACATATAAATCTATTTGTAGCCGAGATGTAACAAGGGTCTCGAATAAGAGGGGGTGTACTGCTTTCTGAATACTTTTGCATATGTAAACGGTGTAATATAGTGACATTTCCAAGAATGCAAGGTATTGTTTGTATATTTAAGAATATTTTGTTAAACATTAGCACATAGTACAATTGAAAGCAGGATGCACCAAAACTAATGGTCACATTTGTGTGGCATGGTACAGAGACAATAGTGAATTTTCCCCTTAGGAGTTTCTGGGAACAATGAAGCAAATGGAACATTTTAAATCAAATTGGATGAGTAACCTTGGCGAAAATCCAATGACATTTAAAAATAGTTCTACTGGCAGTGCGAGGATCACTTAGCACATTATGGGAAAATTATACAGAGAATGGTGTATTATAAAGCCCCCTCAGTCTACAAAAATTTGTTTTACAAGTGACTGCCAATTCTTCATTGTTCAACATTGCACAGAATTGTTTGTGTGGGGATTCTGTTGTCGGAAGGAATGCGGAAAAACACGTGTCAAATTGTTTACTATCCTTTTGCAAAAAACATCAGTGGGAACTAGATGAGTTCTACAGACATTTCTAAAGACATGGGAACTTAGAGATGGATGCCAGGCACCGTACAGAACATCATGGCTAGACATGGGCTGGGCATGCCGGCACAGATACAGTTATCTACCCCGTGTGCTCCTCGTCAGACTGCCATGCAGGGGTTGTACCTGAATCCTGCAGGATAGGCCCAGGTTGGGTAGTCGGTAGCAGGCCATGTAGACATGGAGGTCATAGACAAATTGGAGAGAATGGAAGGTTTGTAGCCTAGCTGGCTTCATCTCTAGCTCCACTCACATGAGGTTGCAGCCCTACCCTTGAATTGTAACCTTGTCCTTTGATGCCCTCGCACTGAGTGGCATCCCCACAGGTCGGGTCCAGACTCACTCACTCACCATTCCTATGGAGGCCACCTGGATGGTACCCTCTAAGCACTGGTGTATTTTTTTGTGGACAGTCGCACATAGGAGACCACCATCTTTGTACTGTAACTGCAGAAAGGATGACTTTCTTCAGTTAGTGCCACAAATTGGGAACAAGTACTCTGGGACCGACCCCCGCCCACATAGAATGAGTGGATGAGGTTCTAAGGGTGGAAAGGGGGCGTAAATGAAAAATAGCCCAGTAATCAGTCATCAGCCATGTCACCGCCATTTTAGTGCAGGTACTTCTCAGAAGTCCAGCTTTACTGTTCATCGATATCAGCAACACTTATGAGCAGGGATGCAATATTTTTATGGGAGAGTATAAACATTTTCAACAAATCTGTTACAGTAATCATAGATAGCAGCAGCGGTTCTTAGTAGGACTGCCATCAATGTAAGGGCCAGCTCAGTATTTCCCAGGAGAGCTGACAATGCAGACATACCTTTTGTGCATAGTACCAAAACTTTTCAACAGGGTTATCACATACTATACCAATGCTTCTCAATGTGACTGCTGTGTATTTAATGGTAAGTACCAACATTCCCCAGCAAGGCTGTCCTACCTCTGGTCGACAATACCCACATTTCTCTGCTGGGCTACTATGCTTTTAACCTCTTATCATGGCTGCCACATCTTTAATGGACAATAGCAACCGAAGCAGGGCTGCTATACCTTTAGGAACAATGGGGCTTATTTACAAGCCCATGGCGCCACTTTTGCATCATTTTCAATATGGGAAAAGTGACGTAAGGGTGACGCAAGGGGCTTGTAAATAAGCCCCAATATATCTTAGCTTCGTTGCCATACATTTGTTGGACACTACCTACACTGGGACCGTGCCAGTAATTCTCGTCTGGGCAGTTATGTTTTACATAGACATAGTGCCAATATCTGCAACACTCACCATCCCCCCCCCAACAGCAATCTCAGAGAAATAACCAGACAAGACACCTTCTTTGTGGAAAGAAATATTGCTGCAGGTTTATTAGCATTACAACAATGCCAAGATTGGTAGGTTAGCTTATGGGCGATCCCAAGGCTGGCAGCCCCTCACTGCCTGCCACCTGATGAGCCAAATTACACCGGGGCCTTGCCCAACGGTGTTTGACATATTTTCGGGGAGGGAAGACACCTCTCACCAGTGGGCCAACAGCCCACCCCTTTTGCTCACGCCCCATAGGGGGGCGGAGCCTTCCAGGCAACCTCTGGTTGCTCAGGTCCACAACCACCCGTGGGACTAACGGGGTGCCGTCGCTCCTCCAGGGTCCAACCGTAGGACCTCCCTGTGGATATTTGGCCTTTGCACCCTTGTTGTGCTCCTGCAGAGGGTACCCATATGTACCTTACAGCCTCTGGATCGCCCTGTAACTCCACCACAGCTGTGGGTGTGCCACCGTCACCCCAGAGCCCTCCACCATATAGCCTTACTTACTTACACCCTGCTGCCCCTAAGGCCTCCTCCAAATCAAGTAAGAACAGGTCCATGCCAACTCTGGACAAGTGTACCCCATCATCCTCCCAACACCCTGTGTCCTTAGTGTGCCATAACCCATGACGGATGAAGCCAAACCCCCTTTGCCCGGTGAATTTCCTCATGGCGCTGTTGGACTTCCTGCGAGAGACCTCCATGGCTTCCCTTGATCGTGCCCCCTGCCACACCAGCCGGGGTGTTATCTCAGACCACCATATCACAGGTCCCCAGTTGACTGCTCAACTTACACATGGTGACAGTCATTTCATGGAGTAGTGCCCTCCTACCCCCAGATGCCAGGTCGTTCCCTCCCTAGTGTATCACCAACACATTAGGAGGGGGAATCTCTGCTGCAGCTTCTCCAGTAAGCAGGTTCAGCGCATGCCTGGGCATCCTAGCCAGATAATGTCTGTGGCCGTGAGACCGTGTCTCCATTTCCTGTTCACGGCCCACCGTGCAAATCGCAAAACGCCCGAATGGCGAATCACCCAGACCATAGTCCCTGGCAATTAAAGAGATGAAACTTGCAAGATTTTATTGACTCAATTCACATCTACAAATTAAAATGTACATATTGCACTTCACTGCAAGCCACCGGCATATGGTGCCGCAAAATTGTTCTTTATGTCCATCAATTGTTCACGCCAAACATTATTTTGCCTCACTGAATTTTTTAAATAATTATGTGTACTTATTACATCACCCTGCACACCACCGGCATCAGTTGCCGCAAAATGTTCTAGATGGCCCAACGCTTGTCAGTATCAACCCCTTCTCTAGTCCACGGCCCCAACACAGTGCCTTCAGGGACGGATGTATTTTTTGTAACACTGGGACTCCCAACGCCCCACTTGCTTGATGTGTTCAGCTGACAGTCCTGCCCTAAACACTGTGGTAGCTGCTCCTATGCAGAATGAATGCCTGCAGAAAAGTTTACACTGTACCTTGTTTCCTGACAACGCTATACATGCTTGCATGATGCTCTGTACTTGGAACTTGGTGAGGGGGGTACTGTCTTCATGTATCAATAGGTAACCTTCAGTTCCTGGGCGCAGCGTTAGGTAGGCAGACACCAGGCGCACTGGGCAGTATCTGGCAGATTCAAGCTGATGCAGCACAATCACCCTCCCCTCCCCGGATTGGTCCGTTTTCGACCTCCTTAACCATATTGTGAGGGCGTCTCCCGCCAGGCTGGCATCTTGCCTACTCAATGCAACACCAGATTTGTCCTGCTTGGACCTCGCTACCAACTTGCCTACTCTTAGGGCCCCAAAAAAGGCCAGGCTGAAAGTGTCCGAGAACAGTGCCGCTTCAAAAGGTGAATTTGTAGCCTTGTGCACCCAGTCTAGCATCCCTTGCAGTGTTTCAAAATCAATAGGGGACAGAGTGTCTGGCAGTCTTGGTTCATACCTGGCCCAGCCCTTAAGCGCCGCCCTGATTAAGAAAGATTTTGTTGGATGCTCCTGCCCCAGTAATCTTGCATGGTGGCTTATTGCTGACAAATGGCCATGGGTGGCTCTTCCCCTCATCCCTGGCCCAAATAACAAACTTCTGCACCCTGGACTGTAGTGATGCTTTCCCTTCGTCCCAGGCTCCTGTCACTGTACAAAACTTTGCAACACAAGCTCTGTAATGCTTACTGGCCCTTGGCGCCAGGGACAGCTCGCCCAGCCCTCTCAGTCGCCTTTCCACTTCAGCAGGAACCAGAGGTGAGGTGGGAAAGGTGTCATGTCCTCTCTCGCTCTCGGCCACGCCTCCCGAAACCGGCGCCACTGAAAACGAGAGAGCGCGACAGCTGCTATGTTCTGCACCCTTTGGATGTGTCGCGCATTGCATTCTACATTGTTGGCTAGGCAAGCTTGTGCCAGTTCCCTCAACAAACACAAGACTAGGGGACAAGTCGCTGACTGTGAATTGATGGCCTGAACCACAGCCATGTTGTCCGACCAGAACACCACCCTTCTTGCTGATAGTACTGACGGCCAAAGGTGCAGAGCTAACACTATAGGGAACAATTCCAAGACTGTAATGCGGGCCGTGATTTTCTTCTTGTGCCAAGCATTGGGCAATTTCTGCGTGCACCACTCCCTGTCCAGGATCACCCCAAAACCTTCTCTACCTGACGTGTCTGTAAAAAGCGCAAGTTCTGTACTCTCCGCCCAGGGTGCCTTCCCTATAACTGAGCCATTGAAACTCTCCAGAAAAGTAGCCCACATGGCTAGGTCCTCCTTCATAACTTTGCTTAGCTTCACCATGTGGTGTTTCTTCTTTACCTTTGCCGTTGCCATGGCTAGCCTACGTGCAAACACCCTCCCGGCTGGTATTACCCTAGCTGCAAAGTTGAGTTTCCCAAGCAGGCTTTGAATGCAACACAGGGATTCCTTGTCCTGACCTGATAATGACTGAATCTGGTTTGCTAAATCCTGGACCTTGTCAGCTGGCAGCCTGGACTCACCTTTTATGGTGTCAAGTTCGATCCCCAGGAAAGTTAATACCTGCGCCGGACCCACTGTTTTCCCAGGCGCGAGTGGAACACCCAGATGAGGAGCCAACTCTTCAAAGTTCTCCAGGCCCTCCCTGCAATCCTGCGTGCCCTCTCCTATAAAAAGGAAGTCGTTGAGGTAGTGCGTGACGCCTACCACCCCGTAGCTTGCTTGCAGGGCCCACTGGAGGAAGGTGCTGAACGCCTCAAAATAGGCACAGGAAACTGAGCAACCCATGGCCATGCATCTGTCCTAAAAGTACCTGTCATCCAGCCTGAAACCCAGCAGGTGTTGGCTGCTTGGGTGGACTGGCAGCAAGCAAAACGCCCGTTCGATGTCTGCTTTTGCCAACCAAGCCGCCTTGCCCGCCCTCCTGACTAGTTCCACTGCTACATCCAGCGTACAATATGTGACAGAGCAAGATCCCTCTTCCAGCCCATGGTTGACAGATTCTCCCTCAGGGTAGGACAAGTGATGGATTAGTCTGAAAGACCCTGGCTCCTTCTTGGGCACCACCCCCAGAGGGGATACAACAAAATTGTCCAACGGGGGCCACTGAAAAGGTCCCGCCACCCTGCCCAGAGCCCTCTCCTTTTCCACCATTGCTCTGACTACTGCTGGTTGTTCCCTTGCTGACTTAAGATTGTCTGCCTCCCGGCTCCCCTGCGTGCCCACATAGGGAATCCTGAAACCTTCGCTGAAACCTTGCAGCAGTAGAAAGCCATCCTGCTTATTTGGGTACCGTCTAAGGAGAGGCATGAGGTTAGCCAAGCTGACTGGTGAGGGGCCCTTGACTGCCTGCCTGGTAACTGGGGTGACGTCCAGAGAGAGTGGGGGTACTGATGGGGTTGACAGATGCTGACTTTGAGACAAAAGGGTACTGCTACTGGGAGGGGGGAGGATTGTGACATGGTGTTTGGTTGTGCATTTGTCCTCAACTATCCTGCTTGCCTGTTGAGCGTGACACTTGACTGCAGGGTGTGATCCACCACACGAGTCGCATGCATGCTGGAATTTGCACGTTTTGCCCTATGAGCATGAACCTTTGTTGAACAATCGGCATGTCCCTGGGGGAACCTCCTAAAGCCCCCTCTCTGGCCACCCCTTCTGAACCCACCTCGAAATGTCTGTTTAAAACCATGCGATTCCCACTGAAAGAGCCTTTGCCGGTCCCCCGCCCTGCCTATGCCTTGCCCTGAGTCTCTGTGGTTTGCTGTGCTCGGGAACCCATGTGGTCCAACCATAGCTGGACCTCCTTCTGGTCCCACGCCATCTTAGGACACATAGACATCTTTTTCTTGAACTATCTGTCATAGTTCAACCATCTACTTCCACCCCACTTCATCGCCTCCTTGTGGATTAATCTGCCATATTGCAAGAGCCCCTGCGCTACCTCAGGTTGTTTTTCTATGATGACGGCAGACAAAATGGAGAAAGCTTCCAGCCAATTTTCTATGCTCTTCTCAGGTCAGGTCTGAAACTTTACCTTTTTGTCTTCTTCTTTACACCCGCTTTCCTGGCATCTATGCCATCCTGGCCAAGTAAAAGCAGGGAGAAAATGTCTATCAGTTCACACCTCCAAATGGCTTCCTTGGCCACCTGGGGCACCTGCCACGCCAGTGAGCAACGGCCAGATAGCAGTGGCGCTGCTGTAACTAACTGTATGGGCACGGGAGGCTTGCACAACTGTTGGGGAGTTACCATTGCGGGCACCGGACTAGGTAGTGGCCCTGTTGTGAGGTCTCTAGTTCCAGAAAGGGGACTAACAGTAGCAGCGCTGGTGGACGGTAGTGGCCCCACCCCGGCGGCCGGCATGTCCGTGCCTGTGCTTGCTGTCTTCGGGAGTGGCTGGCTAACTGTCGTGGGTGCACTTACTTCTCCCACCAATGCCCTAGCCGAATTAGAAGTAACTTGATTGGTCACCCCTGTTAAAACCAGAGAAGCAATTGCAGGGACCACTTGTTGTGCTTGTTGACCGCAGCCCTGGTTCCCCCAGGTTGCCGCAGCCACACGCGCCCCTCCTACATCCAAGCCTGTCTTGCCCCCCATCTGCGGTGAGCTGGGCCCTGGTTGACCTGCTCTGACCTCTGCCATAAAGTCCCTCATCGTGTCCAAGATCGTACCCGGGTCTTCCTGGGTGGCGAATTTCGCTGCGGCCGCCACGCTGTCCGGGGGATAGACGAACCCACGGGCGGGGAAACGATCGGCTGGGAACCGGTGTCTCTAGATGCAGGCAGTGCCCTGGTCTTGGGGGGGCGGATCTGCCGGGAAGTCCTTTGTCGTAGGCATGCGTACCCGCTTGGGCCTAGTTGAACCCGACTCCAAACTGTGCTCCTGCTCTGGGATAGGGGCGTCAACGACAATCCCCGAATCTTCCGGGTCCCCTGCATTCAAGAGAGCCATGGCCCTTGCCAAGCCTTTGGTATTGGCCATCATGATAAATGCTGCCCACTGAGCCTCCTGGGACGTTTCGGGCAGGGAGACTTCGACCTGAGACATCTGCGAAATTAGGGGGGGAGAACCCTGGCCTTCCATGCCGCCTCGCTGGCCCTCCAAAAGAATCTGAGGAGACAAATATAGGAATCAGCACAAACCCCCACTGCATTCCCCCTGTTCTCTGTTGGACCTACAAGGCCTTATCCGCCAGCTGCTCATGTCCCGTCCCCTCCTAATACTCACATGAATTGTCCGGTGGACCTTATTCCGTGTGCCCCTATTTCGGATTCCATGTGTGCTCTGCGTGCGGAGATGAAGAAAAGCAAGTTAAAATTCGCCCCCGGGTTTGGACGGAAACATACCCCCCCCAGGTGACCTGTCCCCTTGCAGTAGTAAAATCCAAACTTCAATCCCAGGTCTGCCTGCCTGTCACCCCCTTTGGTGTGCGCCCTATCCATACCTGCTCCTGTTCCCTGTCAACGCTTCCTTGTGTGATGACTGTCTTTCGCTCCGGCGAGTCCTGAAATTATGAAATAAAACATTAAAACACTCTATGCAATCTTGTATCCAGCTTCTTGTGACCCTGTCCGGCTTGCACTTAGACCCCAATGACCAGGTACCTGATCCTTGGCCTGTCGTGGCCGTGACGTTTGGCGTCGTGTTTGTCGCTCTCATGAAAGCGCTGAAAGGAAAACCAACAGGAGTTAACATATCCCCCCTACCTGTTAGTTAACCCATTCCATGGCAGTGTCCCCTGAAGCAAGTTAAAATGCTGTACACCCTTGTCCCCATTTTTTGTTGTTGTTTTTTTTCCAATGGTGGCCCTCTAATCTGACCTCCTGCTGCCCCTTGCCGGATGTCCTCTGTGGTGCTGCGTGTGCCTTGCCTTGCTGCCCCAATCCTCTGCCCTGGTTGCGAGCTGCTACTGCTGCAGCCGGACCTCCTACAACCCCTGGGCATGGGAAATACTATGGTAGCAGCGCTGCCGATGCAGGACCCACCGTCCCTGAAAAGTACGTGCGCACGCGAGCCACCACGTATACACGGACCCGTGAGGCTGTGTCTATCGGCGGAGTCTGGGCACAGGTAAGGTCCTGCCTGCGACACTCTTATCCCTTTAGACTACGCGACATGCGATCACAGGTAAGGGGGGAGTGTGAGCTGCAGCGGCTTCCCCGCACCTGAGGCCCACCCCCTAATCCTTACTAAGAAATTGAGGGCCTGTGCGGCTCGGTACAAGGACCCAGCAGACCCGATCGGGCACATGCCTGTGCCAGCAGGGGACCTACAATGCATGGGCATAAGCCCTGTCGCGCTCCCCGATGCCCTTCCCCCGCATGCACCCGGCACCGACACCCACGCAGGACCTCTCCTTGCATCGCTAGTCGCCGCAGGCACCGTCAGGCCCAGAAGCAAGCCCCCGGTGGCCCAGCCTGACCCTGTGTCCCCGCCTGACCTATCATAGCCCCCGTGCCAGAAGGAACCCCATTGGGGTGGGGGGTCACGCGGGCAGGAGGCCTAACCCCGAGGCACTTACACATCACACGGGGCTCACAGAACATGGACGAGTGGTGAGGACACCTGAGCGCGGATTGTGAGGCAGTAGAAACCCACCTAAGGCCTGCACCGCCCTTACACCCAGCCCGCACGCAACTGCCCAGGGGAGCTGCGAAACTGCCATCACACACCTCCTCCTGTCCCCGGTTGTTAACTCTGCCTGGGGACCGATCGTCTACCTAAAAGGCCTCTTTGCCATCCCACGCTCACAGCTGCAGGAGAAACCACCCCTCCCGTCCCGGCCCCCAATCCCAAGCCCCGGCTGGCCAACTTGCGTGCCAAGCGGTGTCGGCCAGGCGGACACAAGTGCCTGGGACAGGGTCCCGCCCGGGATAGGCCCAAATGGTGGGACCCCCATGGGGCAGGGGTGGTCAACTAACCTTGTGGTCACCGCAGCTCACCGGCACGTCCAAACGGCAAAGAGGGCACCCAGTGGGCAGGGGAAGGTATAAATACCTCACCCCCGCCCCCTCTCCCCAGAAGTGACGTGACTTACCAGACCCCTGAGGGTCCCAAACACTGGGATGCTGCCTCCTGTGCCTTCTTGTGGCACTAAGGCGGCCGCCCTCTTAGCGGGTCTCCTGCGTGGACCCCGGGCAGCCGGCAGTACCAACACTTCCCAGGAGGGCTGCCATCCCTTTATCATACACTAACTGTTCTTCTCAGAGAGACCTCTGAAATGTTGTGTAAATATACCGACTCATTTCAGTGGGGCTGAGATGCCTTTAATGGGCGGTGTCTACATTTCATTTTTGTTTTTGCAGTTTTATATAGCGCAAACTCGACCCGAGGATATCAGAGCGCTGTACATTAGCACCAGTTGCATTACAGATGGACACATTCATTTTTCAGGCACGGGGATATTAAGTGATTTCCCAGGAATCACTGGATGTTTGAGCCTCCTGCTAGACTAGACCTGGTTCCCCAGCTGCAAAGTCGGCCTCTCCTGCCGTTCAGCCACATCATTGCTGGTGATTCTATTTGTTTTAAGCTCACATGCTTCTTTCTGAGTTAAATTTAGATGATCCTTAAAACTCTATGGGGCATATTATCTAGTAATGGCGATAATGATCGCCAACGCAAGTTAGGGTACATTTTTTTATCGCTTCTTTTCCCGGATACTTATCGCATTCGTATTATGAACACGTCGGTAAGATACAATGATGTCCAGGAAAGGATGCGAAAACTCCTGCTAACAGCACAGCGATGGCAATAGGTATATCGGTGATATAATTTCAGCTAGGTTGCTAATAGTGTCTGCAAATCCCCTTTTAACATGATAACTGATACTCTCCCTTACACACCTCCATGTAACCTCATTGTTAGTCAGGATTTTTTCTGGTGTTAAATTCCGGTGCTAACGTGGTTTACCGCACCTTTTATTCTCGCTTCGCGGGACCGGGACTTCTTTAATAATAGCACAATGTGGCGTTAGCTACTTTTAACGTGAACCATTGGTCAGGAACGCCTACCTTGCATGACATTAGCGATAATTATCGCTGGCATGTAAGGTGATAGGAAAACCACCAGCTAACGCCGGAAAGCTGGCACTAACACATGTTAGCGCAGCCTTGCTAATAGGGCGATAAAAAAATCGCTGCTTTTTTGGTAAAAAGTGCCGCAAAAGCGGCGATATTTCCCTTGATAATATGCCCCGATATGAGTGCAAACTACAGTGCTGCACTCTGTTTCTAGAGTTCTCTCTACTGCTGTCCAAGGCTCTACTCGAAGGTGGACCCAGCTTCCAACTAAGACAAGGGTGAAAGGGGTATAATTTTCAGCCAGTTGTTTGCTTCTAGGTAAAAATGCGTTGGGTTCTGAAAGTTGTAGTTTTGTTGTTCTCATTATAAGAATGAGCTTGAAGTCAAAGCATGTCACACCCTTCATCTAAAATAAGGGACGGCTGAAGCTAAGGATCATAGCAGCTATGGATGCATGCAGGTAAAACAGACACTGCAACTTTCCCTATAGATTAGCAGAAAGTATGCAACAGATGCGATCTGCTTCATGTGCTCTGTTTATGCAGAATACATACCTCCTTATGCCTTAGGAGCAGCCAACGAATATAATTTATGTTTTAGGGACTCCGTTTGTTCTCTGTGTTGAGAACACCACCACCGCTCTTAAACCTACTCCTTGCCCTCCACAAAGAAAATGGAGCAAGGTCACAGAGGAGCACCTCAACTCCACCCTCAGCCACGACCCCCTGCCTCGACCGACGCCAACTCTGCAGCTAAGGAACTACACCACTGGATCACCAACAGCACAGACGGGCCACCTGGTTCACCACTGACCTCCAAGAAGCCAGACACTCCTGCAGACGTCTCGATAAACGATGGAGGAACAGCAAAACCACGGAAACCTGACCTACAAGAACACCATGACAGACTACTACCAACGCACAAGATCCACATAGAAGACCTTCCTCCGGAACAAAATCCTCACCAACTCCAGCAACTCAAAGGAACTCTTCAACATCATCCAGCAATTCACCAAGCCCCACAGCGAAGCCACAGACATCACTCCCTCCCAAGACCTCTGCAACAAGCTTGGCTCCTACTTCCACCTGAAAATCTAAGCCCTCTATGACCACTTCAGCGAGCAGACTCCAGAAACCACCCTCCCCCCAATGATGACACCTGGCCCACCATCACCACCAGGACCCTGGTCACCACCAAAAATACAACCACGACCATGAAGAGCACCCACTTGGGAGCCCCCACGGACCCCTGCCCTCCACACATCTTCCACAGAGCCACTGCCATAGTGTCCCAGCTACGACGCACCATCAACGCCACCTTTGAATCCGGCACCTTCCCAGACAACTGGAAACATGCAGAAGTCAAGCCCCTCCTCAAGAAGCCCTCTGCCGACCTGACGGACCGGAAGAACAACCGACCCATCTCGCTTCTTCCCTTCGCAGCCAAAGTCACAGAGAATTTCGTCAATGCTCAGCTGACAAACTTCATTGAAGAGAGCTCCATCCTCAACCCCTCCCAATCCGGATTCCGCAGCAACCACAGCACCGAGACCGCCCTCCTCACTGCCACAGACAATAACCGCACGCTGTTCGACCAAGGCCACCTCCGCAGCCCTCTTCCTACTCGACTTCTCTGCAGCCTTCGACACCATCTCCCACCTCACCCTCGTAGCCAGACTCCACGACGTAGGAATACAGGGAACCGCCCTCAACTGGCCCCACTCCTTTTTCGCCGGCAGAACCCAAAGGATCAGACTCCCACCCTTCCTCTCCAAACCCACAGAGATCAACTGCGGAGTACCACAAGGATCATCGCTCAGTCCCACTCTCTTCAACATCTACATGGCCCCTCTCGCCGCCATCGTCAGACAGCATGGACACAACATTGTATCCTACGCCGATGACACCCAGCTCATCCTCTCCTTCACGAAGGATCCTGAAACCACCAGACTCAGCCTCCAAGAAGAAATGAAAGACATCACAGCCTGGATGAGCAGCAGCTGTCTGAAACTCAACTCGGAGAAGACAGAAGTCCTAGTCCTCGACTCCTCCCCCTCGGTGTGGGACAACTCCTGGTGGCCCCGTACAACCCCCAACCCCACGGACAACACCCGGAACCTCGGCATCATAATCAACTCCTTCCTCACCATGACCCGACAGATCACCGCCGTTGCCTCCACCTGCTTTTACACAATCCGCATTCTCCGCCAGACCTTCAAGTGGATGCCCCCGGAGCCAGGAAGACCGTCACCCACGCACTCATAACAAGCAAACTGGACAACGGAAACGCCCTTTACACTGAAATGAACAAATACCTGCTACACAAACTCCAGACCATCGAGAACACCGCAGCCAGATTCTTCCTCCGCATCCCACGACATGAGCACATCACCCAACACCTGCGAGACCTCCACTGGCTCCCCGTCAAGAAGAGAGTAACCTTCAAGCTACTCACCCACGCCTACAAATCCCTCCACAACACCGGATCAAAATACCTCAATGAAAGAGTCTCCTTCCACGTACCCAAGTGGAACCTCTGCTCCGCCGACCTCGCCCTGGCAGAAACCCCACACATCAGCAGAACCAGAACGGGTGGAAGAGCCTTCTCCTTCATTACGTCCTTTGAAGCACAGACAAAAGCAGTGGCATGGGTGTGTTACGGGCTTCTGCATGGACTGAAGCCTCTGCTAGGGTTTTTGGACCCACAAACATGCCAGATCATTATCCATCTACGATTCTGTCCTGATTGGATTATTGCAACTCTCTGTATCTGGGTACTAATAAATCTGGGAATCATCATCAGTAGAGGGTGCAAAATGCAGCAGCATGTACTCTTTTTGCTCTCCCTAAATTTTGTTCAGTGTCAAAACTCATTCCTAAATTACACTGGCTGCCGGTGGACAAGAGAATACATTTCAAGACCTTGTGTGTAGCCCACAAAATCTTTAACCATCAAGCGCCTCCTATCTTGTCCGTTCTTCTCTCATTGTATATACAACGCCATAAGCTGCACTCTGCGGATCTACATCTGCCATGTGTCCCCCGAGCCAAAAGAGCAAGAGCTGGGGGGCGCTCCTTCAGGGCGATAGTATCAGGCTTGTGATACCCCCTCCCTGTGACCATCAGGAGCATTCAGAATCACGTGGCACTTAGAAAGACCATAAAAACCTGGCTCTTTCCGGTCTAGCCTCTGCCCTCCTGTCTTCACCCTGCAATGTTGTTTCTGGTCCTAGCGCTGGGAAGCCCTGTTCCTGGGGCAGCCATGCGCTTTACAAATCTTTTTAACTTAACTTAACTTAACAGGTCCCGACCCAGGGCACAGTACCTTTTTGCTGTTGAAGCAGTTCTTACGTCCTTGGGGAACCTTCTAGTTGAAAAGTGGTACAGTGCTGGATTGACTCAGAAGGGTTTCCCTCAGCTCTGTGGCGTCGGCTAAGACTCAGAGGCATTGCTTGTGGTCAGCGCATGGCACTGAACTTTGTAGTTCACAGGGCACGAGAGAGCTCGATCTCAGAATGCAAAGTCCTTTCCTTCTGCAGAGCGAAGAGATGGGGGTGCGATGTTTCTCAAAGAACAGCTCTTGCAGCAGGGAAATAAGAAAAGCACAGATACTAGGTCTTTGATACCCCAAGACTTCAGAAAATAGAAGGAAAGTCAGCAAACCCTTGTAGTCACTCTGGGTTCAAGTGAAATGGGTCCAGTCCTTGTCCTCAGCAGGGCAGAGAAAAAACAAGCAGCAGGGCAGATCAGCAAAGCAGAGGAGCAGTTCTTTTGAACAGTCATTCACAGCAAAGTGGCAATCCTTACAGGGCAGCAGGCTTTATCCAGCAGAGATCTTCTCAGGTCCAGAAGTGTACTGATTTGGTAGGGTCAGAGCCTGGTGTTTATACCCCAAAGTGCCTTTGATGTAGGGGGTGACTTCAAAAGAACTATCTGAAGTGCACAAGAATCCCTTTCAGCCCAGCCCTGGCTCCAGACTACTGGTAGGGGGTAAATCAGCTGTTTGTATGTGGGCAGGACACAACCTATTCAGATGAAAGTGTGAGCCACTTCTCCCCCTTTCTGCCCAGGAAGGCTATCAGTATGCAGATAAATGCAGCTGAATCTCCTGTCACACCCAGCCCTTCCTATGTTGTTGGTGTCCAGAGGGAATGCGCAAAATGTAGCTGTCACCCAGCCCAGACGTGTATTGGAGACAGGCTGTCCGGCGCAAAGAGTCATAAGCACTGAAAAATTTCCACTTTTTAATAGTGGTATTTCTCAAATAGTAATGTGAAATTCAACTTCACCATTAAGGAGGATTTATCATTAATATTTTAAACAAACCAAACATGACAAAGCTACTCCTTTCGGATCAGGAATTACCACTTAAAAGTATATAAGGGAATTCCCAAAGCTAGTCTATGAGAGGAGTAGGCCTCGCAGTAGTGAAAATCGAAATAGGCCGATTGTCACTACCAGGACATGAAATACATAAAAGTACATGTCCTACCATTTACTTACACACATCGAGCCCATAGGAGGGCTAATTAGGGCCTACCTTAGGGGTGACGTTTGTGTAATAAAAGGGGAGCTTAAGGTTTGGCAAGAAAATGTTAATGTTAAGTTGAAGTGGCAGTAAACTACACCCACAGGCACTACAGTGGCAGGCCTGAGATGTGGTTAAGGGGCTACTTATGTGGTTGGTACAATCAGTGCTTTAGGCCCAGTAGTAGCATTTAATTTACAGGCCTTGGGCACATTTAGTGCACTTTACTAGGGACTTATAAGTAAATTAAATATGCCAATTGAGTATGAGCCAAGGTTACCATGTTTTAGGGAGAGAGCGCATGCACGTTAGCACTGGTTAGAAGTGGTAACGTGCCCAGAGTCCTAAAACCAACAAAAACAAGGTCAGAAAAATAGGAGTAGAAGGCAAAAGGTTTGGGGTAACCCTGCAAAAAGGGCCATTACCAACAAAAATACACACCAAATATAATAGAAAAAAGAAAGAAAGCAAATTAAAACTCTATGGTTAGTATTCCCAAAGACAGAAATTCCTCCGATATTAGCTCCCTAATAACTTTCCATCCATTTGACGAATCACCACAAAACTTTCCAGACCTATTGGAGTTTCTACATTTTGAGATGATGTAAGTTTTTGTGGTGATTCGTTAAGGGGGTGCAAGGATAAAAGAGGTCCCTTTTAAATGTACACCATTTTAAACCAGCTTGAGAACTTTATTGACTAACGGTGAATGTGGGTTAATCCCTATGTCAGATAGGATGAGGGAAGTGTAGTATTTTCAGCCCTGAAAGGAACATGCACAATTTGTTGCTGCATTCAAATAATGACCCTAAATACTGCTCCAGGCTCAGATGTACTGATTTGTTTTCAAATTATTTCTTTTCAGACTGAGTGCATAATATGTGACTTCTTAGTCAGCTGTCATGAAGATAGTGTTGTGAAAATAACCTGTCATATTTTCATTTAGTAAACACAACCTGTGGTTGAACCCTCAAACCTTCTTATTTTAGTCATTTTAGGACAGGGTTGAATTTGCTCCCTACCTTTATTTGCTTGGTGAACTATGGAAATGTTATTAAACAAAGATCAGATGTTAAGATTACTGTTAGCACCAGGTTCAAACCTCTTGACCCCACACATTGCCCGTAAGCACTTTTCCATGTATCGAACATTATTATTATAATAACATATTCAGATACCTTAATTTTACAAGTTAACTTCCCAAGCCCACATCTGCCAATCTGTTCACAAAGGGAAATAATTGATGCCCTAAAATATTTATTTCACATTGGAGAAAATATGTTTAGTTTAACTTGTATGCTTTGCCTATTTCTAGATGTATAATGTTTGGACTTTAAAGGGATGTATTTGAGTCCTGCCTGCCTAAAAGGAGCACTTAGGGAGTAAACACAAATATAGAGTGGCCCAGCCCTGTAAAACCCCACTTTCCTTCACTCCACTCCCGTGGCTACAGCTGCCTCAGTGCATCTATGGTGGTGAGCTGAGTTACTGGAAATGTTTGCAGGTAACAAGGGCGTAGATGTTGTGAGAACGTGGATTATTAGTTGGCATGGATAATAGTCCACCACAAGTAATAATGGCACTATACTCTTTAGTTCCAGTAAAGATTTCAGTCATTTAAACATGTGCTCAACCCCTAGTAACTATGGCATAGAGCAGACAGGCTTAACTTCAGAAAATGTGTAAAGCATATGGAAGTAACATATTAGTTAAAAAGTCACAAAAACAACACAATACAAATCCTATTCCAATTTATTAAAATAGGGAATATTGTAATAGACTTAATTACACCAAAGCGGCAAAATCCAAAAAGGATAACTGGAGATAGGATTTTTTTAAAGTTCCAAATAAAAATAGAGCTAAAAAGTGTAAAACACAAACCACTGGCTACTGGTTGTACTAGATTGGTTGAAAGTCCAGAGTAAAAGTCGACTGCAATGGATCACCAGTCAGATACAGGAAACAAGTTCATCCCAGTGGAAAGTTTACCTTCTGAGTTGTAAACTTTTATGGAGAAAAAGTGGTTGTTGATTAGACTTTGGCAAGGCAAGCTGCAAGCTGAATCCAAAGTGGAGCTTGATGACGGCAGGTTGCTGAAAGGCAGGGTCCCATTCTGATGAAGGTAGGATATCTCCTAGTGAGTCTGTGCCCAGGAAGACCTCATTTTCAATCAGATGCTGCTTGGTGTCAGTCCCTGTGAAGCCCTTGGAAACTTTTCTGGAAGCCACATCTCAGTCAGCGAGGCAAGCCGGCAAGTTAAGGTGTACCTTGACGTCACCAGCTGCTGTTTCATTGGGGACTCCTGTCTTTGTCAGTTCTCCAACTTCTTTCAGTTTGAGGACAGGGGAGAACACCACTCAAGGGTCCAAGACCTCGGGGCTACCACTTTGGGGTTAGGACTAATTCCAACAGAAGCCACCAGCAGGTTCCGACGCTGGCCCAATAAAAGATAGCCAGGTAGGGCCCTTCAGGCAAGTGGTCTACTTGTAGTTTTGGGACCCTGTAGCTTAGCAGGAATCAGCCAATTGACCCTTGGAGTCCAATTCTTCATCGTGGGTATACGTGGAAGCAGGTCCAGCCCTTAGGGCTTTTAACACAGGTCTCAACAGCAGGTGCAGTCCTTCATCTGTCATTCACAGGTCCAGTTGGGTTCTGAAGAAGATACCCATGGGTGTCACTTTCTGCCTGGCATTAGTTGGTGGGTGAGGGTAATCCCTGTCCCACCTAACCAGTGAAGACAAAGTTCCCAGGGGTAACCATATTCCTTTTTGTAGCAGTTGCTGTATGCCCTACTGCAAAAAACCCTGAATGCCCCTCTTTCCCTCCAACCAATATGGCAGAAACATTTTTGCTCTGTTCAGAGCTCCTGTGCTCACCCTAAGGGTGTGGCCAGGAAAATGAGAAATGCATCCTCTGTGGTCACTCAAAACCAGTTGTGGGAGCAGCTCCTCTTCCACTGGGATTGGAGCCAGCTTGACTAGGAAGGCAAAAGGGATGTAGGCCCAGATGTAAGCTGCATCTACCAGTGACAGGGAAGGCATCCTACCAAGGCAAGGTCAACCACTCCCCACACCAAATGGCCTTTGGCTTCAAGAGGCTTTAGGCAGGTTACAGGTGATTTTTAAAAGTACCTTTTGTAAAATATTAAGACTTAGAGATGTGCCAGGATAGGTAGAAAAAGTCGTAGTCTATGTGGAGATAATTCCATTCATTTATTGCTGTGATTTTAGTATGCTGCTTGACTCTTTTTAGTAACTTCAGAGTCTTCCAGAACAAAGGAAATTTATAAATTCAAGAAACTAAGTTCATGTTGCAGCCAACATGTGTTTTGCCCCTTCACATGGGCCTATCAGCCTGGGGCTTCCTCAGGGCTGCTCATTTAAGAGGATCAAACATTATAAGCGAATACCAAACGGGTATGATTATTTATTTCCAGCAAAGGCAAAAAATAGTTATGAAAAGTATATAAAACATAATTACAAAGAAACACCGTCAGGGATGGAGTAGTACATGGGTGAGTGAAATAGCAAAGAAAGAATGAATGTGGGAGGGGGAGGGGTAGGGGGTGGAAAAGGGGGGCGAGGGAAAGGAAAGAAAAAAAACACACAGAGGATCAAGAAACCATTGAGGATATCATGGTTGGACCGATAATGAGACATACACAGACATTATCGATGTAAGGATAAACGTAAATATATACATACGGTATTGTCACGTAGTGTTTATAAGGATAAATGTAAATATATACATACGATGTTGTCTCGTAGTGTTCAGTAAGGTAGATATTGTTACATATGTAGGTACAAAAAACATACACGAATGCCACAACATAAGCATTATATCATAGTTTGTTGTATTGCTAGAACGTGGTGAGTAAGTGCTCATTAAGTTTGACAGGAAGTCACTCGGTATAGTCTGGTTAAATATTAACAGCCTGATTACAAGTTTGGTGGATGGCATACACACCGTATTACAAGTTCCATTGGATATAACGGAATTGTAACTCTGACGGGCTATCTGTTATGTTTGTGACGGAGTAACCCTGTCCACCAAAGAAAGGAACAGCGTTCCAGTCATTAATTTCAAAAGAAATCCAAAAGAAAGTCTCTGCTGCCAGAGATTTACTTTTGGATGTCTTTTGAGATTAATGCTTAGACTGAAACACTGTTCCTAATTGACCTCTTGCCTTGAGCAAGCCCTCTGCGTGCCAGCCACTTGGGGCAAAACACATGTTGGCTGTTTCTTGTTACACCAGGCTCTAACCCTGATGTTCTCAAAATAAACCAAATAAAGATACAAAGAATTTTTGAGACATTTATTCCTTAAAAAATCATAAACTTCTTAGGCGCTGCCTCTCATTCCTGAATTTTTTTCAATTACCTGGTGGAAATTAGGGGTGTTGCCAGCTGACAGGCAGTCCTTCTTCTCACAGAATACGGGTCCTGTCTGGGTCACGTAACCCTCTGAGCCACATCCTTGCTCCTATAAATAGTATCAATTGACTTATTAATAGGCCTGCCAAAAGGGGTTATTTTCACATGTCAAATGTGCACTTTAAACCTGCATAGCCAGGTTACAGATGGCAGGCCTGGAGTCATGTTTTGACTTTTCACTGTTGTAAAAATCCCAGAAAGCATGAATACCACACAGACAAGTATGTCACATGGGGTTTTGTGTGGGGTACAATAATCTGGACTTTCCTCCTCAAGCATTAGTGCATTGAACTAAGCTCAGATACCAGTGGATGGGAAAGATAAACCTTGTAGAATTAGGCTGGAGCCCTAGTTTATGCAACAGCACTTCAGTGGTGGTACACTATGAGCTGCAGTCTTCTAGTGGCATTTAACTTGCAGGCCCCAGGGTACATTGTGCCATATCCTAGGGATTTATAGGAAAGTTAAATATGCCAATTAGAAGTATAGTCAATTTTGACATGTCTTAGTGGTCACATCACAGGCACTGGGGCCTAGTTAATAGAGTCCCAGTGTACAAATAAAAAAAACAGCAGTTTCAGTCTACAGAAATAAGGGTGATCATGCCAAAAAGACACATTTTCTTACAGGTCTCTTTAGTACCGTGAGCTTAAACAAAAGAGTCAAAGGATTGTTTAAAACATTCAGGGGCTATATTGTGCCTATTACATTTAGTGACTGGGGAGCACTTGTTAGATTGGTAGAACGGGGCCTGTCAAAGAATTGATTGAGAAAGTTATGAAGAACTGATCAGTCCAGAGCAAAGGATGAGGGACTACTGAGCTGACAGAGCTAGCATTGGAAAAAATAAGCTTGAACATCTGGTCCACTTTGTGTGTTCATAAAATGACCAATTGACGAAAGCCTAGAAAGCAGGGTTTGGAAATAACAGTTGGTCTAGTTAGTTCATAATATTGGTTTTTGGACTTTTCTGCATATATATTGAAATCACCCAGTACTATGGTATTAGCAAAGAGTGAGTTGGCATGACAAATGAGCTCTTCCAGCCTTTTAAAGAATCTGTTAGTGATAGCGGGGTTTTACCGCATGAAATAATCCCAAGAGTGTCTTCGAGTGGGTTTTGAGCCCCAGAACTATAGATTCAGTGGCAGGAAATTGGAAGTAAGTTAGCAAAGAAGGTTTTAGTTTTTCCCTACAAATTATACCCAGCCCACCTCCTCTTTTGTTGAGAAGGTCCAGCCTCAGAAGTTTGCAGTGGGGCGAGACAAGGTCAAATGGCAGCAAATGGCAGTTAGCCATGTCTGTGTGAGGCAGAGGATATCTACGTCCCAAGAGTCTATGAGAGATTTTATCAGTGTTCAGGTTTTTTTAGATTGATCATGCGTTGCAGGGACCAGATTTGAAGTAACAAAGGGCTGAGCATGAAACGGGACATTCAGGGCCTCATTACGATGCGACTCAGAAAACCTCCAACCGCAGGTCAGAGGCCTTCTGAGTCACATTGCAGGTTTCACTTTCGACCGCCGCATTACAATGCAGGCAGTCAAAAGTGAAACCGTCTGGTCATTCCGGCTAGATTCCGATGGGCTCAAGGAGCACGTCGGCTAGTCAGAGGCCTCACCGTAATCTCTATGGATGGCGTTTCCGCCATAGGGATTACAATGTCGGTTTCCAACAGGATTTCCATGTTGAGCTTTCCGACATGGAAAGCCTGTTGGAAAGCTACTTTTTGGGGCCCCTAGAAGGGCCCCCTTCTCCCTGCGGCCTCTGTTGGGGGCTGAGGGGGCACTCGTGGTACCCCCTGTTAATCCCTGCACAGCGTGGTAGGCACCTCCGTGCACTGCGTGGCAGGCACCTAGAGGTGCCTGCCATGCAGTGCAGGGATGACCAGATTTGCCCATTTCTCCATGGGAGCTTGTGTTACAGCTGGTTTATGGCCGCAGCACAAGCTCCCATAGAGAAATGGGAGTATGCGACTGCACCAACTGGATGTTGGTCAGTCCTCATTCCGCAACGGTTGCATCTGCCCGACATCGTAATAATTCCCTCAGTGTTAATAGGCTCAGAAACAGTGGGGACGAGCAGAGAACAGTAAGGATCCTCAGCTAGGTGATTTGACGTGTGTCCTCTCTGGAGACTGTTTCACTGTGGGCATATTTACAAGGGTATTGTGCCACTGGAACATCACTTTTGCCGACGTTCTGGTGGTGCAATGCCCTGTTCCATATTTATAAAGTGGTGTTAGGCTACTTTGGGTGGCTTAACGCCGCTTTGTAAATATGGTACCCTTAGACGCAGGGATCTGTGTAAAAGGGGTCTGCAATGGTTATTGCTGTGGGTGTTCCACCACAACACCCATTGCTATTCGACGCTGCCCCAAATTTACAAGGAGACGGAAATCTGAGGCAGCGCTAAAAACTAACATCCTGAAAAAGCAGTCGTTTGATTGGCAGAACAAGGAGAAATACTTTTATTCCTCCTCTTTTTTGCTCTTTCTATGTGTGCTGCATTCGGCATTGCCTTTAAAAGTTGTTTAAGTGCAGGAAGGTGTCCCTTCCTGCAAATAAACAATCATCCCTGCAACATAGACACCCTTGTACTATGGTGCTTGGGTGTCAGAGTTAGCGCTTGGCAGCTCTTGTTTTAGCGGCAGCGCTAGGGAAAACACAGGGGTGTGCCGTATTCTTATAAATACAGTGCTTCCCTGCGTTTTGGAAATAACAAAGCACGGTGCACTAAATTGTGTGTAGCGCCGCGCTGCATCATTTCCTTGTACATATCCCCCTTTGTTCTCAACTTTAACGATTTGTAGATTACTCGAAAGGATGAGCTTGTGAATATTTCACACAGCATGGCTGGCCACTGGTCGTGGTTGGGCGAGAATGCGGGCAGATGAGCTTGCCTTCATCAGTGGCACGTTCAAGCTGTGGATGCCATTTAATGCCCAAAGGAGGGCAGAGCCCAGCAGCAGTCGTGTCATGAAAAGAAAGGGGCAAAGAAATAATACTGGCAAGGAAAGTGAACTAGAACAATAAAGAAACAAAATAAAGACAACATTTTAAAGCAAACTAACTAAAATAAAATGGGCGTCCATGAGGGCCAGGCACCTCTCGGTCAGAAATCTGTGATTATGTCCAGTACAAGTAAGAAAAATCAGATCATCAGGTAAGTTAAGAATGCCTCTTCCAGGATAGTGTCCTGCAGGGTACACAGTGCATTACACCGGGTACGCACTGCACCTGCCACTTAATGTCCAATGGATATCAGAGCGAAGGGGGACCATGCAGTGAGGGTCCAAGATCATGCAGTAGCAGGTAGGGCCATCCTAACAGCATTGTAGGCCCCCAGGCAAAGCAGTGCACAGAGCCCTGCCTGCACAACCACTCACAGGAATACAAATGTTTAACGGAAAATTTGTGTTCAATTCTGGTTTGCATGGGGCCCGTAGGCTCTTGGAGCCCTCGGGCAACTGCCCAGCGTACCTATGGTAGCAGGCGGGTCAGAAGAAAGAACGGGGCAAATAAGCAATACTTGCAAAGAAAACGACCTAAAGCAGTAAAGAAACAAAACATGAAGGAGGCCAGGTAACCAGGCAATAGAAGGAAACAAATACACAATTGAAAAACAAACTAAGTAAAATAAAAACGCAGGTCCGTGAAAGACAGCTACCCCTCGGCTGGAGGGCTGGGAATTTCCAATACAATACAGGGAAAACAAATCAGGAGATCAGGTAAGGTAAGAATGGATTGGTGCTTCCAGGGATGCATCCTGCATGGGACACAGTATCTATGACTTACAGACATTTATAAGCAGTACCTGTCTCTCAGGAAAGTTAGGCATACAGGGGTTGCTATCGAGGGGAGTGGTCCTCTCGACCACTGTCTACTACACCTGAAGACGCCCAGCACTAACAAGAAAGGGGAAGCTGTCCCAAGTATACTGCTTTTATTTTGTGAATGGGTTACCACCTCCTGTTGTATGTCAGTAACCTGTCAAATGTGATTGCACACCATTCATGCATATCATGCTGATTTCTAATGAGGAGAGATGCCTCTTTCAGACCTCTTCTATGAAATTTGAAATGCATTGTAGAAGGCACCTTGCCAGAGACAAGGATTTTTCCAACTCATCAATTATTTTGAGCACATTGACACTTGTGGGGCCCGATTCAGAAAGGTAAACTTAGACGTTTGGTCTAAACTTAGACCATATGTTTAAGTTTATGACTTTGGGAATTCACAAAGGGCATTTACGAGTAGTATCTTTACATCTCAACACGGGGCTGAGATCTGCCCGAGTGTGGGCATAAATATACTACTCATAGATGCCCTTTGTGAATTCCCAAAAGTCTACTACTTTGGAAATTCACAAAGGTCATTTACGAGTAGTATCTTTAAGTGAACACTTGGGTGGAGATACGCGCCCAGTGTGGATGTAAACATACTACTTGTAAATGCCCTATGTGAAATTCCAACGTCTAGACCAAACGTCTTAGGGGCTCTTTAGGATGGTGGGTGGAGGCACATCCGCGGTGCTGGCGGTGGCGGAAAATTTCCTTTTCTGCGCTCAAGCGGCAGTCCACTCGCCCGCCATATTACGATGGGCAAACATAGCCCATTTTCCATCCGCTGCAGAGTAACGTGAACCGCCAGAAATTTGCACCCACCACAGCGGTGGAGGGAGCCAATAACGACACACCGCCATCCAGAATGACGTCCCGACCGCCGTACAAATTACCATGCCGCAAACAGCCCATTATACCGCAGTGGAGAATCCACCCACCCGGGGATGGCCGAAGCACTACTGCGGAGAGCAAAACCAGACTCCCGGTCCCCTCCACAGGGTCCTGACCGCAATGGATCCAGTTCTTCAAACCTTTGCGCTGCTGTACCTCATCCACTACCAACAAATAAAACACCGTCGTGGACCACGCCGCAGGTACGCAAATGCAAAACTCCGCGCACAACCACAACACACAACTCCTGTGCTGACATACGATTCCTTTCTATATCAGACACTCTGGTGGGGACAGGAAAATATCAGCCAGGGTACCCACATATATCCTGTCTGTCAGAAACTCACCCCTCCGCATCCGGGTCACCCATCAACTGCGAAATCACTGCAATGTCACGGTCACATCATCTCAGCGGTGAAGACGCGGGCAAACCTGTGCACAATGTAGCAGGCAGGGTCTGCACCAGGCATGGGCAGTCTGCCCAGATCCATAGGGCTCCACCTTCACACTTCCCACACTACGCTTCCCACACCCATTTGGGAACATGCTTTGTGCTCCTCCTGTGCCCCCTGCACAATTAATCTGCCAGGTGTAGCCAGACTTCGCACCTCACACATCAAAGGACAAGGGAGATTGACTGGGATGGTGGGGGTGCAGTGCAGGGGCTAGACAACCCTCCCACTCACACCAGCCTTCCACCCATGTGAAGCAAACTGAGTATGATTCCAAAAAGAAGACTCACACTGCATATGAACATCCACTGAACTGTTCACACTGCCTGTCAAGTCACTCAGAAACACCCAACACTGATACCCAGCCACATACTCATACCATAGCTCAGCAGCAATGGAGGAAAATAAATGGGCCAGCCAAAAGTGAAGAGGACAGTGCTGGAAAATCCTGGAGCAAGCCACATAGCATCTGTACATCACATGCAAGAGAAGGAACATATCACACCACCCTTACGCCATCAAATCAGACATGGCTGGCACAGTGAGTGAAATTAAACCAAAGTGACCTCTGTGCGACAACTCAGGGAGACATCAAGGCAAGCCATGCATAGACACAGTAATGATAGCAAGTGTCTGAAGTCATACAGTGACCATCCACACATCTGTGTCAACTTACTTGGCATGTGTATGTCATCAGCACAACACACATGGCTCATTGTCACCCTCCCTGACTGTCAAACACAAGTAGGACCTTCACACATACCCCTCCTCTACCCACCTCACACCTGCAACACTCAACACCTGGGAGAAACACACATAATGGTCAAAATGATGTCCTATGATTTCAATGACAACCAATCACACTCCCTGTGGTGCATCCACAAATATCACACTCACACTCAGGGATGCCTGAACCAATGCTGACACAAAACAATAGCCAAACACAAAGCTCACAAACAACATCCACAGAAGTCCAACAAGCCCAGACATGTGAAGCCAAACAGTGGAGAGGCAATGGGACCCTAGACAGAACAGAAGTACACAACATTGTCACTCATGTCCAATGCACAGACACCATACCCCAACACAAACAAGAATTGCATCATCAAAGAACAATCATGAACACTAACTGGGATCAATGGGACAAATCATCTAACACAGACAGAGACATCACACCACTCATCAAGTGAACATGGTGACATAGTGTACCACAAGCATGCACATGCACAATCCTGACAATTCACAGTTCAAAAATTGGAGGGCAAACAACCAATGTGCACTCCAAACAAGCCCATGAACAAGAATCCACCGTGCTGCATGTGACAGTAGTGCACACTACACTTTCAACACACATTTGAATGCATCACACAGCAACAACTACTCACACACAATGTCATGCAAATAGAACATCACACACACATAGCATCTGTCAGTAGAAGGTGCCAACACAGTCCAAACACTCCATACATCCACAACAAAAACACAACAGATGCACATAGCAATCCATCACATTGCAAACTCAGCTAGACATCAGGGGGGTGCACACCAGGCAAGTACAAGGCAACATACACTGACAGCACTGCATGCACACCAAGCAGTGTGTGCACACAAACCGAACCATTAGCACACATATCTGAGTGCCACTCCATGAACTCCCACCACAACAAACCATCACAGCACACAGATAACATCACACTCAGGAAGGGTAGCAGTACCTCAGCAAACACACATACAGCTTAGCCTTCACCCACAGATGCACAACTCAGGGAAACTCAGATGCAAACAACATGATTAGAAGACTGTGCTACTCTAACATATGCACTGCACATGAGCAACCATGACTCCATGACTTATAGTGTGCAGTGCAAAGCACTACAGGACAAAGAGCTGAGGCCTACCTTGGGATTAGGTTGAACATTTATTTCCTCGCTCATTGGTGGGGCTGATGATATTTGCAGCTGTACATTGTGAGATTAGTCTGTTTAACTACATTATGATGTAAGATGAAACACGTACGTAATTTCAGCAAGTTTTGTAAGATGTCTCAATATGGTTTCTGAAAATCAATACACATCTGTTTTTAAAAAAATGAGCAACCATGACAGCAAAACAGTAGAAGAAAATAACACATACCTAATTGGGAAACTGTCCTGAGTGTCACATTGGTCCTGTAAACAGATCAGCCTCACACAGCATAGTGTCACACTATGAAGTGGTGGGAAGGTTCACACACTGGCAAGCTATGGGGTGGAAGACATGAGATTAAAATGGTGTGTACTTCAGTAGTGGACAGGGGAGGAGTGTACAGTACACAAACACATAGAGGAGTTACTCACAATGTGTAGGCATCAGAAGCACATATAGGGGATGGCATGACTCCACATACCACATACCATACTGGAGCCAAAAAAGGTCAAGTGACAGCAATGCATGAGAAAACTCACAAATAATGTCAGTGTGGCTGAGCAGCTCTGCACAGTGAGCACAAACAGTAACAAGACACATGGCTAACCTTCCGTCTTCCCAACCACACAACGCCCTTCCGTTCTCTCCCTTACTTCCAACCGCATTCTCCCCCTCCCCTTTCATCCCCTCAGATATTACCACCCTCCAATCAACAACATCCTACTCCCCCTCCCCTGACTTCTCTACAACTAATGACATCCCCCAATCCCTGACATCCAATTATTTGCTCACCCCAACGTTCCTCCAATCAACAACATCATTCTCCCCCCTGACATCTCTGCAGCTAATGCCATCACCCAATCACCAACATCCAAATACTCGCCCCCAACGACCCTCCCTCTTCCTGACTTCCCTACTACACACCACCTCTCCCAATCACACACGCACTCTAACGTCCTGTCCCATTCATCCCCTAATACTTCTACTACTAACCACTTTCCTTCCACCCTTCCCCCCCAACCTGACTCCCTAACTCTCCACCCTAAACCCCCTTTTGTGCCCCCTCCGGCTCCATCATCTTCCTCTCCAAAACCATTATCTCACTCCCAGATTTCCACACCACCCCCTAACCCTGATGCTGTTCTTCACACTCTTCACGCCCTTCTAACAGCTCATACCTCTTCCCGGAGGCCTTGAATCTCCTTTCCCCCCTTCCGCATCCCCTCATGCCATATAGCCTTAACACTCCTCTGACCCCCCACTGGCCTCTCACTCCCTCCACATAACAGTCCTCCTTCCGCAGCAATCACTGTACACTCCCCTACTCCCACTCCCTCCCCAACAAT
The DNA here is from genome assembly GCF_964204655.1 of Triturus cristatus. Taxonomy (NCBI): domain Eukaryota; kingdom Metazoa; phylum Chordata; class Amphibia; order Caudata; family Salamandridae; genus Triturus; species Triturus cristatus. The sequence goes on along the minus strand of NC_140588.1, from coordinate 979,347,267 downwards.
GTCCCCTCTTTCTCTCCACATTGACAAGTGATCTCTCCCGACTTAGAGTAGACTTTAACTCCCACAGCTCCAGAACCCTCCTCAACCGGTCAAACTCCCCCTACGCCAGCCGAAAACACCCCACTAACTACAATCTTTGGAGAACTCCTCCTCTCTGCTGCGTATGCATAGACCTCTCCGCACCTCTTGCTATCTCTCCCCGTCCGACCTTACTGACCTATGCAACTCTTACCATCCTAGGTCATCAAACAACAATTTTCCACCCCCCTACTCTAACATCCCCGTTATTCTGGGGACTGACAGAATCCCCTCCTCTCCCGTATCCCCCAGACTCCCTCCTCAACTCACCACCATCCACTCCTGCCCTCCCTTAAAAGCAACCCCAAGCCACTTGCCTGCATGCTTGTGAACTGTTGATCTGCTGTCCGTCATGCCACCAAAATTTCGTAACTATCCTTAGTGAATCCATTGACATTGCGTTCCTCACGGAAACCTGGCTCAATGACCATTCTATGAGCATTCTTTACCTGCTCCCCCCCCCCCCCCAGGATATTCTATCCTTAGAAAAGACAGACCCAACAGAATAGGTAGTGGCTTAGCCATTATCTTCAAAAATTAACTTCAGCTCTCCCTTGTTAACAATTCCGACCACTCTACTTTCGAATACCTTAAAGCCGAACTAAAAGTACAAGGTTCCCACCCAATTCATCTACATAATATCTACCACCCTGCTGGAGATCCTCATCCCTTCATTGATGAATTATCCAACCTTCTTACACAATCCTCAATATCCAACTCAAAAAATCTGGAACGATAGGGATGATCCCACAATCACCCTCCTCACCAATCTACTTGAGATTAATGACCTCAAACAACTATGTCAGTCCCCAATCCACACAAAAGGAGCCATCCTGGACGCTATCCTTACCAATAAGGATCTGACCATCTTGTCCAATATTGTCCCCATTGACTGGTCTGACCACCACCTCATACTGTCCACTATTGCTGCCACGGTCTGAAACCTAAGAAATGGACCAGAAACAGGGCCGGACTGGGAACTGAAAGCAGCCCTGGCAAATGTTTCCAGAGCAGCCCCCATCCGGCGTGCAGCGAGCGAGCGCAGCAAGCGAGCCCGGCCACTACTAGGAGGGTGTGGGGGGTTCTCCCCCCAAGAATATTTTGGAAAAAGACAGACCACAATGGTGCATTTTACAGCACATTTTTCATTACAAATTTAAGTGTATTAACTTTTAAAGCACAGTAAATAGTATATGATGACCTTAAAGAGCACCTGGTTATCCAGTCATTATGACTACAATTAAGGCAGGTCAGGTGCCTCAGTGCCTGCCTGGTCACGAGGGGGGTGGTGGTAGACAGTGGGTGTGGTGCCGAAAGTAAGTGTACGCGGGCCGCAGCCTGCACGCATACGTACAGTGCAGTAGCTGGGTGGACTGGTATGGTAACTTGGGATGAATTTAGTAGTGCGTGTGTGAGGCACATGCACTACTACATTCAATCCAACTACTGCACCGCAGCACCTTTGTCTGTCTGTGTGGGTAAAAAGTACCACTGCCGTTCGCAAGTGAGAGGTCACCTCACCAATGGCAGTGGTGCTTTTTCTCCTCAGAGCAGAGGCAAGAGTGCACACTGCACTGTGCATAGCTGCCAAGGTTTCAGATTGCTATGTGTGACATTTTCAGAAATTCAGTGTCATTATGTGTGATATTCAATGACTATGAGTGACACTTTCTCATGAGCATAAATCAAGCAATGAAGACAAGGGAAACATATAAATATCTGAAATTGCACCTATTTGAGCAACCAGAAACTCCAAGATCTTAAACTGTTGCACTAGTGCTGCTGGGAAATTCCATCTGTAACTAGCTCTGCTTCAGACTGCGATTGCACCAAGCAACCCACCCACTGCTCTAGTGGTCTCAAAAGGACAGAATATAAAAAATGGCAGTGGTCTGAAAATACAGACAATTAGAGCTTGTATGATAGCGGCTATAGTTAGTCGAGCGCTGTAAAGCTATGCAGACCAATGGTTTGTCAAGTTTCTAGGATTTCACTTCTGAAATGGACTGAAAAGTGTCCAGATGCATTTTAGCTTCCAGTAAAGTGCTACAAAAAGTTCACAAATAAATACAGTCAATAAAAGTGTATCATAATCGTTAGGTGAAATATTCATTCTAAATAAAACATTAATGTGAGGCAGGGCAGTACAAGAAGTTCAGGCAAAAAGCCAACAGCAACTGGTGGCGCTGTGGTTTGTGTTTACGCGCTTACGCCAGACCCCTTTTTCATAGCTGCCAAGGTTTCATATTGCTTATGTGTGAAATTTTCTTAAAATCAGTGTAATTATGAGTGACATTTCAACGGCTATGAGTGACACTTTATCGCGAGCGAAATCAAGCAATGAAGATGAGGGAATCATATAAATATCAGATATTACACCCATTTGAGCAACAAGAAACTCTAAGAAGATGTTAAAACTGCTGCATAGCACCAGAAATGGAAGAGCACTAACCAGAGACAGACTGCATGACTGTGGTTCGCAGTAACAGAGGGCAGACAGGCACTGCAGCAGCTCAGAAGATGATCTCATTGATCTGATCATTCATAGCCACACACTAGCCTAAAAGCTGAATTTATAGCATAGCAACCACATTTTCAGATTGCTTATGTGTGAGATTTCCCTGGTTTAGTGTACTTGTGAGTGACCTTCTACTGCCTAATGTGTGGCAAAATCAGTGGCACTTTCTCCCCAGTAGAAATAAGCAATGAAGTCCATATTGAGAGTTAAATATCACAAATTACTCACCTTTTGGGCAATGAGGAGCACTTACCGGACAATATTGTCCATTTTAACACCTTTAACAGCCAATCAGAAGTAGCCTGACCCACTCAGTGCATCCTAACTCCATTGACCGGATCAGAAATAGCCAGGGCCAGCCCAGTGTGTTGGAACCCTGAACACTTCCAGCAGAATTACCTCTGCTCAATGCACTCCATCAGAGCCATCCCAGCCAGCTGAATTTCATTCTAGCTCATTCGTACTCATCAGAACTAGTGTGACCCTGCAAAGTCCATCCAAACAGTTTAACCCTCAACACAAACATCCTGGCCCTGCCCAGTCCCATCTAGTAGCCTTTTCCCAGTATGATTTAGTCAGCCCTGCCCTGTGCATGCAAACACCATATCTATGCAACCCAGTCAGTTTAAGCAAATCTGCCCCCAGATACAGCAACCAGAACCAGACTATAGAGTTGGTACCTGGCTGTTTTTAAATCTGGCTGATTACAATTTCAATGTCTCAGCACACAAATCACCAAAAGTTGGCATTTTTTACCTCTTATCAGTGCACATTTAAAACAGCAAACATACGAGTAAAAGCACTTTAAAATGTGTGGAGGAGCTGCTTTGATGGTCTGTGACTAATAAAGTAGTAAAAGGCAGAAAGTCAGTGTTAAAAAGGAATGCGGCCTATTTGTATAGAGTCCTGTTTATCATGCCTAGGCTTTTGGAGAATCTTCCAACATTAGAAAGTGCCGGTATTATTCCCTGGGTAAGGTGGCAGCCGTACTGGTCTATCCCTCGCCACCATATCCCATTCACAGCACAACTCACCGGTGACAAGTGCTCCTCATTGCCTAACTGCCAGGATGAGCGTCAGCGTTTCCTCATTGGGCCGGGCTGGGGCGACCGGACAGTGTTGTTCTGTGCTGAATATTTTTTTATTTTTTTTCAGGCTTAATGCATTTTTATTTTGAAGTTATTGCTGTGTTTGTATTTTGCTCCCACTGTCTGATTCTCACAACCCCGACTCACCCTCCACCCGCTGTGTATTTTTGCTCAGTGCACGGGAGTTTGTGAATGCAGTGATCAGAGAACGGGCTTAATGCATTTTTATTTTTGATGTTATTGCTTTGAGACCCAATCTTACCTGCCTTCAGCTGCTTGAATGGATTCCTCAGAGCATAGCACTTACCCTCTCTCATCCCGATAACCACTGTCCTCAAGAAGAACCCTGCCCCTCGAGCCTCTGGCAGGATGTGGGACTTTGGGTTTGTGCTGCTGAAAACTAGTCAGTTGACCTGTCCTGATTTTGGAAAATTCAGTGCTTTACCATGATTCACATGAATGCCCAAGCACTAGTTAGCCTCTTCCAGCACGTTGAGATCACTGTGCTTGACCCCACACTAGTAATCTGTTGAAGATGCACCTGAAAGCAACAGCGCCTCCCCATGAGATCTATGCTGTACTGTGGACTTTCAAATTCGTACAACAGGAGTTGGGGCCATGAGGCGCTATAAAGCAAATAACACCTTTACCCCTTGCGAGCTTTGAGATTAAAAACCGTATTTCACTGACTTGGATGGAACGAGATGCACTGATTGTAAAACATATACAGCAGCTCCAGATACTGAAAGAAGTGATTTTGACAACAGTCCTTAGAGTAAAATTGCTCCCATTCTGGATGCATATGGCCTGATGTCTTCATACATATTTGGGTCCATCACATTGGAAGGTTGATTGAGTTTGAACCCGGTTTTGAAGTTTTTGTATTTTTTGGGTGAGTTGTCCTTTTAAGATAATGGAAAAAAACAATTTCCTTTCAGCAAATGCTCCACATTGACAGCCCTTGATTGCGCTGGTGTTGTATACTGTATCTCATGCCCCACCCACCGCCTGGCGTTCTTGGTCCTTCTCCTCTGACATCGCTGCCAAGGAGAAAGAATGAAGCAGAGAATGCAGGAGGACCCTGATCAATGAATTGCAAGACAGCTTACACAAATCCAGTGCCGTCTTTGATACCTACCATCAGGCCCGGCTCCAGGAATTTTTATTTGGCTGGGCCAAGGGTGCATTTGGGTGGGCCACTGCGGGCTCGATTTGTCGCATATATGTCTAGGCAGGTCTGCTCCAGGGCCCTCCTTTATCTCTTCTTAGTCTTACAAGGACCAGTAAAACGCACACTTTCTAAATATTATCACTCTCAAAAAGTGTTTTTTCCATGTAATGTTCCTTTGATGGGAAGATGAGGTTTCTGAGGTGGGAGTATCAGGCAAGTGACACTTCTCGGGCTCTGTGCGAGCCTTCAGGGAGAATCCCTCTTCATTACTACCTCCACCTGACCCCGGACTCTGCAACGCACTCCCTTCCAGGCTTGATTATCCACTACTCCTCTCCAGTGCACCTTATTTCACAACTGACCTTGGGCCCCAGCCCCATATCAGGCACCATCAGGCTCCACTTTCATTTTTCCCGGTAAAAACATTAGTAAAATCACCTTCAAACTTAAAACATTGAATATAGCGGTAAACATAATTAGCACACACTTTAAAGTATGTTCCACAGTAGCCCTTATGACCCGACTGCTAATTAAATAAACAAAAACCGAAAGGCCATGACAGGGCCGGCTTCAGCGCTGATGCGAAAGTCTTTTTTGGCGCCACACCAATAACTTCTTTCTCCGTAAATAACCTTTACTACCACCTTCCACCAGTGCCCCTCATCCCTCCATGGCCCCCCTATTGAACTCCTCCTCGGATTCCCTCACTGCCACCCTCCACTAGTGCCCCTCATCTCTCTGTAGCCCATCCCCCTCATGACCTCCTCCTCAGACTCCCTCACTGCCACCCTCCAGCAGTGCCCCTCGTCTCTCCTTAGCTCCCCTCTCTACCCCATGACCTCCTCCTCGCATTCCCTCACTGCCACCCTCCAACAGTGCCCCTCATCTTTACGTAGACCCTCTCTCATATGCATTTCATTTGTTGTATAGCGGTACTCATATCAGTGAGTGTGTGTCAGTACTTTTCACCACGAACACATTATACAGAGACAATGAATCATACAAGTGTGAAAATCAGTCTACAGGGTATGTCACATAAGCCAATGAGGATTACAAGGTGTATGAATCACATGTCATCCATACTGGTGGGCAGTATATTTTAAGAGGGTTTGGTCTGGGGAAACACAACCTTAGGATTTAAAGAGTATTCCATGGGGGTCAGCTTTACTGATAAAAATGTATATCTGCCCAAACATACTCATTTTAGCAACATTAGAATAATGAAAGACTGGGGAAGTTCTAAGTATATCACAAAAATAGAAAGCGAGGTTCTAACTATACCATTCATGTTTGTATGCAGCTCTTAGGTGACAGTTCATTGGTCACTGTCCTATGTTAGGATTGTAACTTCTGAACTGCAAGTAACACAAGGATCTCTGTGACAAAGGCAGTTACCCACTGAGCTTCCACATAAAATACAGTTCATCTACATTTAAAAACTACTAACAGACAAATGATTGCTCTCCAGCAGGATCATTAATCACCAGCGTTATCTGGGCATTTTTTATTGTCTTACTGCTGTCCTGCATCGGCCATGATAATGATAAAAACTGTTTAAATGAAGCGCACACCAAGTATGTGTCCTTGCATTAGTCAAACTTTGTGTCACAGCCTGATGTGATAAGCAGCTGCAGGGGTCGGGAAAGGTGAATAGGAAAAAACAAACATCTTTTCCCCTGCGCTGCATAGAAAAATAAATATCCACGCAGCAGAACATTGTCGCCTTTGCCGTGTGGAGATGAAGGGGTGAAAAAATAAACAAAGCCTCGTTAACATGTAAATGGTCTTTTAAAGACCAGTGAAGTACTCGGGCGCGGAAGCGATAATCTCAAAACCTGTCGGTGTGTGCGCGCCCGGTAAACTGTCTCGGTCCGGCTGACACACACCACGTGTGCTCTGCGCGCCTGCCTTCAAGCCCTCACTGCGAGGGCCAGGCTCATGTGTGGGTGGGCCAGGCCCACCCGCTAGAACCGGGCCTGCCTACCATGACTGGCAGCCCAGACCCAATCTACAACACCCCGTACCTAAAAACAAAAGTGCCTTAAACTAGGGTAACAGCACACAAGCACAAAAAGGGTTTCCAGACCCAGACTAGGTACTTCCAAACCAGATTCTGTGCTGAATATTGCACAGAGAGTGAGTCCAGGCTGCCTTACTTTATAGAGCCTACAGGAATCGGTCCGTTGCTGCTAAAACAAGGCTGCCCTGCCACCCACCACCTCAGACCTCACACTGTGTGTGAGACCTGGGAGTGACCCGAATGTAGGTAGAGAGCACGCGCAGTACTCCAACAGCGACGCTCTAATGCACCTCCTCGAATGTGTGATTTCGGGCTGAGTTTTTGTCCTATGGATCAGTAAAATACTAATTCCCCAGGACGCAAACACCTTAGCAGGCGGGGTATAGTGCTACCGCCTGCAACTGTCTTTTATTTCTTTTATTGAAATATTTTCGTCTTACATTAGGAACATTTCAGTGTGAGTATTTTGAGGCGCCCCAGACGTGTCAGGAGGTCGCTGCCGCCTATACCTTTTATTTAATCCCGGCCCGGCCCACAGTGCCAATGCCATGATGATTGCAAATGCAATTTTCAAAAATAAAAACAACATTAGTGACTCACCTGCGGGCGGCGGGCGGCAGACAGTCGGCAGCACGGAGGGGCAGGCAGGTGCTAGAAATAATTAAATTATGGTGTGCCTGTGCCTCCTCACTCAGTCTCTGGCTTAGTTGTTCTGGAATGCTCGTGCTCCTCTCGACCTGGCCTCACGTCACGGGTCACGCGCACTTTTTAGTGCGCGAACTCCAATGCGCATGTCACCACCACCGGCCGTCCCTCCCTAAGGTGGGTGAACTAAGACCGTGCAGACAGACTGCGGCAGAGACGTGCGCACGACCCACCCCCTATTAAATGGTGCACAGACATGCTCCCAATGCATTATACAGATGATAATGGGTGAGAAAGATCCAGAGATTGCGCTTTTCTTGCCTATGCGTGGAGCGAGTGAACTTCTCAGATTTATTTTATCTGACTAACGCCAGACTAAAAATTGCCCCCAGCAACAAAACCGGCCCCCTGCCAAAAAACCGGCCCCCACCCCTGGCAGCCTACCGGGGGATTGCCCGGTGCCCGGCCTTGCCAGTCCGGCCCTGACCAGAAATCTAAATCTTATCCCCTCTGCTGAACTCGAGTCGAAACTTCATGCTCAACTTCTCCTCATCCCTCCATCACAAAACGCAAATGAGCTTACTGAACACTTTAATAAAGCTGTCACCAACATCTTAGACCAAATGGCCCCGCCTAAACTAAAAAATCTAATAAATATCCCTTCCAAAATCATGGTTTCAATCAATCAATCAGGGGTTGGTAAAGCGCGCTACTCACCCGTGAGGGTCTCAAGGCGCTGGGTGTGAGGGTCTCAAGGCACTGGTTTAACCCAGAGCTCAACAAAGAAAGACGCACACTTAGACTGATGGAAAGATCATGGAGACAGAATCCCTCTACCTCACATCTGGCACTCCTCAGACTAGCTAGATCAACTTACAAGAAACACGTTTTTACCAAAAAGGCTTCCTTCTTCCGTACACAACTTGATTGGGCCAAATATAGACCCAGAGAACTGTTCACCATCTTTCGTAACCAAATATACTCCACTCCTCCAATTCCGTTGGCATCGACCCCTAGATGTGAAGAAATTGCTCACTTCTTCTCAGAAAAAATCACAAAGATAGAGAAATCCTTCCTTTCAACCCTGATCCCAACCACCTCCCAGCACACTCCTGACTTCACCTCAAAAACTCATACCGCATTCCCCTTACCCCCTGATCCCTCCTCAAACTTGCGTACTACTTCACATCAACCCAACTACTCCTCACACACACCCACTAGTTACCTCCCCTAAACCACTCCCTTCACTTACCCACAACCACACCTCTTGAAACCTCTCTCCCTAACTCACAACTAAAAACCAATGCCTCCTGTCATAATTTCCACCCTGTAACTGAGCGCGAAGTCTTTAATATCATTGCTAAACTTAAACCGTCCTCCCACACTAAAGACCCCATCCCTTCTAACCTTGTCCAAGACCTAAAGCACATCATTGCCCCATCCTGGACCTCTATCATCAACACCTCACTTGCCACGGGTTGTGTCCCTATTTCCCTTCAACTTGGGCAAATCACTCCCATTCTTAAAAACGCTGTGGCCGATCCCAATGACCTTAACAATTTCCGCCCCATCTCTAACCTCCTCCTTGTTTCCAAATCCCTCGAAAAGTATGTCCAGCTCCAATTAGATAAACACATTGAAAACTTCAACCTACTGGACCCCCTACAGTCAGGCTTCAGGAAAGGTTGCAGCACCGAAACTGCCATGCTTAACATTGTCGGTGACGTCCACCACTCCCTCAACAATGGTAAGACCTCCCTACTTATCCTCCTTGATCTCGCCGCTGCTTTCGACACAGTTAACCACTTAGCCTATCTAAACCTTCTCAGAGATCGTTTCGGCCTCAGTGGTACTGCCCATAAATGGTTCATCTCCTATCTCCAGCACCGAACATAGCAAATCAAAATTCTCAATTGCTTATCAAACCCCACTCCGGTCTCCCTAGGACTCCCCCAGGGATCCATTCTCTCTCCCTCTCTCTTTAACCTCTTTATGGAACCCCTCACCCTCATTCTTAAATAAGCGGGAATCAACTACTACCTCTATGCCGATGACACCCAACTCTACTATAAGATCAAAACCCACGCGGACATCCTACACCTTAACAACACCCTCTCTAAGATTCAATCCTGGTTCCAATTAAATCATCACAAACTCAACCCCCAAAAAATTGAAATCATTCTCTTCTCCCCTAAAAACAACCCTCTCTCCATTCAAACCTGGATCTCCGACCTTAATGCCCTCAACTGCACACACTCCCTGTCCAACCCAGTAAAATCCCTTGTTATCTCCATCAATAATAGCCTATCTCTAAATGTGCACATCAAAAACTCAGCTAAAGGAGCCCTCTTCACTCTCCGTCATCTAAAGAAAACTAAGCCCTTTATTCCTTTAGATGACTTTAAATCAGTAGCCCAATCTCTGGTCCTTTCACGTATTGATTATGGTAACGCCATCCTCGCTGGAATCCCCAAGGTCCACTTTGCTCCACTCAAATCTGTGCTCAAGCTTGCAGCCAGGCTCATCACTGACTGCAAACGCATCTCCCCAGCTCTCAAATGCCTTAAATGGCTCCCCATCGAAGGCAGATCCGCCTACAAAACTGCTTGCATTCCTCACAAAATCCTCCATCAAAATACACCGCCATACCTCGCCAATAAACTCTGCACACGACCCATGAGAAGCACCAATGCTCTCCTCCTAGTCCCACCCCTACTAAAAAAGAAGTCCACACAAACCCGCTCCTTCTCCGGTAATGCCCCAAACATCTGGAACGCCCTCCCCAAAGACCTGTCATGCAACCCTTCCTACATCAGCTTCAAAAAAGACCTAAAAAACCATCTCCTCAATAAATATTGGAGGTTTTAGCCAGCACCCTGAATTTTCCTTCACCCCTTCCACTTTTCTGTTTCCCCCCCCCCCCCCCCCCATGTTCCTACTGTCTCTCTCCCCCCCTCTACATTCCATTGGCCCAGCTTTCTCCTTTCCCCACTGCTCTTATCCGCTACCTATCACAGTCCTTCCAATCCCATTCCCCCCTCTGCTTCTCTCCCCCTTTCTCACGTCTAACTTCCTAATACCTGCTGCCCTTCCTGCCCTTCTCCATCGCATACCATTACACAAAATCTGATCTCCCATTTCCATGTTATACATGTATATAGCCCTCACTCTATCTATCTGTTTATTTGATATGTGTAAATTCATGACCTTTCTGTTTTGTTAACTTGTTGGTATTCCATGCTGTTGAATTTTTGTTCTATACTATTACCATCTTCTTGCTCATGTATAGCACTTTGATACCTCTAGGTCTAGCCAGCACTATATCAAACCTCTAAAATAAATAAAATAAATAAATAACTAAATGGCTGTTTAACAAAACACAACACAGACTTGGCAGTCACACACTCTGCAAACTCACAACTGGCAGCAACAACAAGTAGGTGTCCCCCAGGAGTGCAATGACACACCAACACACTGCACAGTGCCCAACCTACAACTCCTACATATGCCCACAATCTGAAGCATATGGCTGACAATTGAAACAAACAGGCACTCATTACCTGGATCATACATGTGTGCATTTGGCATTGCAGGGCCACACACACATCAACACTTCTGACAATGACAGCCCATTCACATTGTATGACCACTCAAGTTCACATATTCAAATGTACCTGTGTGACTAGGAAGACAGGCCTACACAAGATGACCACACATCAACACTGCTGTTCACACATCAAGAAAGATCACACAAATATGATGGACCCTGGCCAGCCCACAAGTAATCCTGTGAATATAATTCACCTCTGTCCTGGTATTGCATCCTAACATGACATTTTTACAATTTAGCAAACCTGACCATATAATGATTAGGATAAGAGTAGATCATCACAAACAACCATCATTGCACCCACAAGCCTCAGAGTCAAGAAGAACTAAAGGGCATGTTGCCTCTGGCAAACTCTGCAAAAATATAACAATCAATTGGCAATTTTAAAGTGGCATACAGAACATGTGTCACATGAAACCATACCCATACATAAAACCTTTCATTCAGCAAGGACATTTGCAAAGCAGATAACAGGAGTAACTGTCTTTATTATATATTACCAAGATAGGCATCAAAAGTAGAAAAAGCAAGGCCATTGGCCAGTACAAATTCAAAGTATGTACATGTGTGCATGAGAATCTGCACAGGGAATGGGCATCTAAAGTGATAAACAAAGGCCATTGGCCAGTACAAATTCAAAGTATGTACATGTGTGCATGGGAATCTGCACAGGGAATGGGCATCCAAAGTGACAAACAGCAAGGCCATTGGCCAGTCCATAGTTCAAAGTATGTATATGTGTGCATGAGAAACTGTACAGGGAATAGGCATCCAACGTGACAAACAGTAGGCCATTGGCCAGTCCATAGTTCAAAGTATGTACATGTGCGCGTGAGAATCTGCACAGGGAATGGGCATCCAAAGTGACAAACAGCAAGGCCATTGGCCAGTCCATAGTTCAAAGTATGTACATGTGTGCATGAGAAACTGCACAGGGAATGGGTAACACCGTACACTGCCATGGGAATCACCACAACTCCGAGGATACAAATGGGCAATCCAGGCACTACTGTGGGAGTGATGGGTTTGGGAGGGGGACTTTGCCTCAGATTTGGCTGTCGGTTGAACTGGGAGGTGGCTGATTGTTGGGGCCAGTAGTAGGACTGGACCTGGGAGAGAGAGGACCAACTGAGATAGAGGCCTCAGTGGCTGTGGGAGCCGGATGGCTGCTTGGACCGGGTGGCATGGTGGCATGGGGAGGTGGAGATATGCTGCTGTGAGACACAGTGTGTGAGGGAGAATGTTGAGGGCTGAGTTTACACTTCTTTGGGATTCGATAGGCAAGAATTGTATTGGTAGGAGTGGGAAGTGGGGTGGGCACAACAGCCTCACTCACCACCAAAGGTGTATCAGGTGCAGGTGGCTCTCCCTGTGGGGATTTGCTGGATCTGGTGGTACGCTTGGCCTGGCCTTGCCTTTTTCCCTCCATCCCCTGCTGACCAGGTGAACCCCCCACATTGCTGTCCTGTCTCAGCTTTACAGGGGTGTGGGTGGGAGTTGAGGTTGTGGGTGAATCTGCCTCAGAGAGCTGTTTGTGCTGACTCTTTGCGGGCACCAGCTTCACAGCAAGCAGGCCAACTGTTTTTTGTCTTTGGGAGCAGGTTTGGGGATGGGAATGCCCTTGGATGGGGGTGATTTGGATGAATGTGAGCCTGAGGCCTGCTTCTTGGCCTGATGCCCCTGAGTGTCACGTGAAGGGATTTTGCCTATGCACTCATCTGTGCCTGTTTTTTGTTTTGGGGATGTTGTCTGTGCTCTGGATCTCTTGGAGTGCTGCTGTTGTGTGCTGCGTGTGGAGTACTTGGAGCCTGAGGGCTGTGGTGCGGTGTCACTTTCGTCAGATGTTGCCACCGGCAGGGTGGTTGCTGAAGGGACTGGAGCTGGACTGTGAGCCTGTGACAGCTGGACAGTTCTGTGTAGCCCACCCACGTCAGAATGAATGCCCTCCATGAAGGCAACTACCTGTGCCAGCTTCTTGTCATGATCCTGGAAGGCATTCAGGAGAGTAGTCTGACCCACACACAGCTGGCGCAAAAGGTAAAACCGCCTCCACACTGAGGGCAGCAGGGGAGACAGGGGCAGGGGCAACGATGCCTGGGGGGAAGGACACTCTACCCTTCTTAGTGCTGCAGGCACAGACAGCACTAATGGTAGTAGCCGGGAGGGTGGGACTGGATGATGTGTGGTGGAAGAAGAGGCAGATTTCCCACTCCCTGTGCCCGCCAACATCGAGGAGTCACCGCTGGAGTCAGATGATGTTGAGGATGGTGTTTCTGGGTGTGAGTCTTCCAGGGCACTCCTGTCCCCCTCTGAGGCGCTGGTCTCATCAGTGTCAGAGAGCTCATGTGTAGCAGTCGTGCCAGAAGCTTCACCACTGGTATCCGTCCCCTGTCCTTCCGTGCGCTCAGTAGATGCTGCAATAGACAGTAATAGACAGAGACGTAGGTTCAGTAGAGTGCCATCTTCACAAACATCCTAATCAGGCAAAGCACAAAACTAGAATATGACACTCCCATGTTGCACACCACCCTGTGCAGTCTGCATGTGGAACCCTAATGCAGAAATGTAGCGAAAATGCATGACAGTTGCACTCAACACAGAGGCCACTTACAAGCTATTGCATCACACTAGAAACATCACAGAGCTCTGCATTGGCTCAGGGTTGGGAGACATGCAGTCACTCACACCCAAAGTCACTCTTCGCAGAATACTCACCCCCAACTTGCTGCTGATGGGCCCTCAAATGTCCATCCAGTTCTGGCTGTGTCACTGCCAAGATGTGGCCCATTAGTGGTGTCATGGTCCTGCGCGCCAACCTTCCAGTGTGAGGGAGCAGCCCCAGCGTCATCTCTGCCACGTTTTTTGCTCAGCCGGCAGATGTCATCCCACCTCTTGTGACAGTGTGTGCGCCGTCGGTTGGAGACACCTAGAGCCCGTACCTTGCGTGCAATGGCCCTCCATAAGGCCTTACTCTGGCGGACTTTAAGCTGCAGGCATGGAAGACAAGAAGAGGAAGTTTCAGTGACACTGTGTTATGTACCACTGTGTCTCAGTACAGGAGCATGCAAAAACTTAGCACAGCTATACAGAAATGTAGAGCAGAGGCCTTACAGCATGACATGTAGTATATTTGCATCAGATAATCACATAGAAATGCATGCAGGTATGAGGATGGACACAGTACCTGGCCATCTCATACACATGCAGAATGCCAGCACAGAAAGCAATGTGAAGAAGGCTCTCATCTGTGATACAGTATGTGAGGGAGCAAGACAAGCATTACATTGTAAATGATGTGTCGGGGCAGACTCACTGTGTCCAACACTATAAACCCCTCAATGTCCTTGGCCTGTGAATGGCTCACTGCGTCATGGAGGTCACATTTAGGGACATGATCTTACAATCTCACACCCTTCTCACAAGGTCTGTCTTGTGCAATCCTCAGGCCTAAGACAGCTCATTGAGAAATAGAGTGGCAGACAACACATATGTTTCACTCTGTCCATTTACTGATGGGTCCTTGTCAAATGGGGCAGTATCTGTGCAGGCCAGGGGGACTCTCACTGAGGTTAAACGTGGCCCATCAGAACATTCACATGCGTGTACAATATGAGAGGGCAAACAGTGACTACACATGTGAGTCAGTACACAAAATGAAAACAATGAAAGGGCGATGTTTCAGAAGTACATTAATCTGATGTGTCATAGGTGAATTTCCACCACGAGTGGCATTTCAATCTTGTGCATAATGCTTACATATCCATGGTGGCAATATGAACATTTTACACACATCCTTCAGTACCCTCTGGACAAAACACATTTGTAATGTCACAAATCAGCATGTGAAAACCACATGGACTCTGACATCCATTAGCACAGGCAATGTTGTTACTTTATGGCTGCACAAACACTGCATGTCCCTCCCATCCTTAAATGCAGCCATGGATCTGTGGAAATTAAGCTAAAAACCCCATTGACATGAAGTCAGCATGCTAGGCAATGTATCACACAAACTTGCACTCACAGGCACATACTACAGCAGATCAACTTCATGTGTGCACTCTTTGCACTCTCCAACTTTCACTGTGAAACACTTACCATTACATCAGGAGCACCATATAGCCTCCCACACTGTGAAAGTACCTCGTCCACCAGGACCTCCTTCTCCTCTGTGGTGAAGGGACGGGCCCTGAGGTTCTCAGTTCTTGCCATGACTGGGTCCAGGAGACAGGATCAGCACCAGTTGGTGTTGAAGAATGTCAGGCAACAGTGTCTGGATGCAGTGGAAATGTGTGACTCTCTCCCAGACATGTATAGCCCCCTGGGGTTGTTTCAGTGGTACTCAGCTGCTGCAATTGGTGTTCCAGTTCAGCTTTTCTCAAATGTAACCAATGACCGGCCCCGCTGTAGCGATGCACGCCTACCGCGATTTTCAAAAGTGTATTTCACTACTGCGATTGCGGTTCCCATTGGCTGAAAGGGCATGGGCATTGGCAGTGTCCCAGTGCGGGGCCCAGGCGGTCTGTACCGCAATCATGCATCTTTCAATTGTATCCAATGACCGGCACCGCGGTAGCAGAGCACGCCTCCCGCGATTTTCAAAAGTGTATTTCACTACCGCGATTGCGGTTCCCATTGGTTGAAGGGGCATGGGCATTGGCGGTGTCACACAGCAGGGGCCAGGCGGTCACTACTGTGAATTGGCATCTTTAAATTGGTGCCCATGTCCGTGATTGCGGTGGCGGGGCATGCTTACTGCACCTTTGGACACATCATGCTGTAGCAATGGCAATGGCCAGTTCTCAGCATTGAACAGTACACACTTACTATGAATCTTGCCACCAGATAGTTAAATTCAATGGTAGTGTGACATTTAACTCACTGATGACTACACATGCCATGTCAGTGCACAGGATTACATGCATTGGCATGTACTCCCTCACATGTGACTTATGGTGTTGTTGTGCATGTACACAGATCTGTTGTGTGATGGACTCTCAAATAGGTAAACATGTCAATGTGTGAGATGGCTAAGCAATCCACAGTAATGATGGATTGACTACATAATTAAGGGTGGGTGGAATTTGCAAAATTGCCTTTCGCCAAATTTCGTGAAACGGCAAATAATCTCTGCGAACAAGCAAAATTTCTCGTGTCCGTGGAGATTTTGGGCTGATTAATGCGTTACTGAATTTGACCTTGAACTCGGGCACCTGCTTTATTTATATCTGTAAGTGCTTCCTGTTGAGGTTTAATTTTTGTGACAGGAGCATTGTGCCAGAAAGAATCCTGCCCTGCATATTTATCCAAGAAGATGCCACCGTTTTGTGCAATACCTCTACTCAACGGGAGTACTTTCTACTGGCTAATCAGTAAGTGCTACCTCGGTGGGTAAATGTATAGTGCTTTTCCTACACTACAGCTGCGTAATGGGCCAGAAGAGTTGTCTCCAGCGACCATGTGTGTCTGTAACATTTGCCACCGCGCCGATGGGCGCTGGGGTCCCTCGAGTGAGCTGTCCATCATAGTGGGGAAAGGGCGGGAAGACGTTGCACACCGCTGGTGTGTGGGCTGGGGCCAAACGGGCAGGACTTCTATGCAGTTCACATGCCTCTTGTTTATAAAGGGTCAGAGACCGACCAGAGCAGCAGATGAGGAGACAGAACCTCCTGGTGTCAGGAACTACACGGGGATTGCGCTCGAGAAACTTATGGATGCACAGATCTCCATCAAGGATTACAGCAAATTGTTGATGGTAGATATGGAGAGAAAGCACACCTGCCTAGCCTCCACCGTGCTCACGAATCTTTTGTGCTGATTAATGTGTTACTGAATTTGACCTTCAACTCGGGCACCTGCTTTATTTAAATCTGTTGAGGTTTAATGACAGGAGCATCGTGCCAGAATGAATCCTCACGGCTCAATGAAATGCGCGCTCCAGAAGAAACACCTAATTTTTTCCCCAAATTCAATTTTACCCTTATTAGTCCGAAGTGACAGCCAAGCTATCACTTGCGTTGGGAAACAGCGGGGCTATTTAGCTGAGGGTCCGACTGCTGGGGGCCAATAACACACCCATAAATCACACTGAGGTAGAGGGGTCTCCACAGGAACACAATTGAACTTCAATACACGGCACATGTAATAAGTCATTTACAAACAATGGTGGCAGAATTATCTTATTGTTCTCCCCACATGCAAGTGTAAAGTATGGATTTCCTGCTTCCTGTGAAATTAATATGATGGCCACGAGATAAGGATTTTACTAGCCAAATTCACTTGGGGAATGGGCTGCAGCACTGCTCTGCCTGATTCCTGCCCTGCATATTTCCATTCCGCCGCGGATCGCAGAAGTTTTGACATTTTCGCGGAACGCGAAAATGTCGAAATTTTCGCAATTTCTGCAAGCGGAACGGAAATTGTCGCCCACCCTTATACATAATGTGCCTATTTCACTATGTAGATTGCTGAACTCATGTTTATACTTGATCTTTATGCACATACTGTGCTCCTTGTGTTGTTAATGTGTGCCCTGTTCACGCAAGAAGGTGTGGCAGGTACAGCAGCTACGTAAAAGCCAGCAGTGTTGCTGTTTCAGACATGTGCTGTGTCAACTACTCTCAGGGCTGGTGACCAAGAAACTGGAATGTACCATTTGGCATTCACATAGTCTGAATCTGTTTTGGGGGTACTCACTATGTACATACTGAACACGAGTACAACTACTTTAGATCAAAGTGTCTCTGCATGTGACTTGTGCTGTAAGCTGTAGTTTCAGGCCAGTCATTGTTGGTGCTGTGTCAGTCAAAACGTAAGATGTTGGACACATCTCATAGGGGAATTGAATTGACATGTGTCCCCTTTCATCTTACCTAGGTGGCGACCAAATGTGCATCATCCATTCACATTCCTTGCGGACATGGAAGATGAGGACATCATACGTAAATTCCGTTTGGATCGACCTACCCTTCAAGACCTCTGTGGTCAGTTGGAGCCCCATCTGAGGCCTCGCTGAACCTATCCGACTGCTTTGACACCAACATGTTAGGTGATGGCTGTTAGAAAAACCCCACTCCCACACCGGAAGGGTGGTAATGGGATTTTCCCGGACATACACTGTGGTAGCTTGGCTCGAGTGGTCAGGGAAGGCGCCGTGTTAAGCATACGTCATACCCACACAATAACCATGCGTGCATCCGTTCCAAAAACGACACTACACCTTAAAAATTATACTGAAAATATATCTCTTTATCTTCTTTTCTCTTAGTTGCTGATTAAATAAATAATAATACAATCACAGTACACAAGGCTTTTTCTTAAAAAGTGCAGGTCAAATAAATAATAACACTTTACAGGTGCAATAAATAGGATCAGGTCAAATAAATACTGTGAGGCAATAAATTCTGTGCAGGAATAAGTTAGCTCAGGACAATAAATACATCACAGGAATACAGTACCCTCAATAAATAATATCAGCCAACAATGACATTTGTAAAATCAGATCACATTTAAAATACTATTGGCTGATTTGGCCCAGTCACAGCTTATGGTTAGGTGGATGGCCTGAGGGGTATACTCCTTGGCTTGGACAAGGCTGAGGCCTAAACTGAGGTAGATCAAGGGGGAATCTAGAGATCTGGCTCTCCCACACTACACAACCCCTCTGTATTAGTCTCAGCTCACCCCTGGCACAATCAAGCTGGTTCCAGCACCTCTCTAGCCCCTAGGATAGTCTCTCAGGGCTCCACAGGGCCTTAGGCGCCCTCTATTCCACTTACTGCCCTTTTTATGAAGTTCCGACGCCGCTGGAGTCGTGTCGACGCCGTGAGGCGGCTCCGGTTCGATGTCGGCGGCCTCGGCTCAATGACAGTTCTTGTCGACGCCGGTATGCGGTTCCGGTTCGATGTCGGCGGCCTCGGTTCGATGTCGGCTCCGGTTCAATGACGTCGGGCAGTCTTGGCTCGATGTCGACTTCCGACGGCTCCGGTTCGATGTCGGCGGCCTCGGCTCGATGTCGACCTCCGGTTCGATGACGTCGGCTGTCTTGGCTCGATGTCGACTTCCGGCGGCTCCGGAGTGCGATCTCCACTCCTGACCTCCGGTGCTCCTTTCCTCAGGTTCCGGCGACTCCGGAGTGCGACCTCCACTCCCGACCTCCGGCACGATTCCCTTCAGGTTCTGGCGACTCCGGAGTGCGATCTCCACTCCCGACCTCTGGCACGCTTCACCTCGGTCTCCAGCGACTCCGGAGGGCGGACTTCACTCCCCCGTCGACGCCGCACACTCGACCTCGGGTGACTTCCTCCTCGACCTCTGGTACTCTCCACGACCTCCGTCGGCGCCCTCTCTCGACCTCTGGCGGCTCCGGGTACGACGTCTGCTTTCCAGTCAGCGCCGCTTCTCCACCTCGGGCTCCAGGTCTCTAGGCTTCTCGACGTCGGACTTCAGGTAGTTACCAGTAACCAGGTCAGGTACTTGCTGTTCTTTACTTTTAAGGCCTGTTCCTGCTGTCCAGGTCCTTAAGATGGTTTTTCTTGCTTTCTCCCACACAGGGCTCCAGGCTGGGCTCAGTCAGTAGGGACTAGTATCAAGGGTGGGTTTATGGACCCCACTCCAGGCACAAGTTTCCACCCCTGCTGCCTCACTCCTTCCTCCTTCAGGTTTCTGCTGCTCTCTCTTCACCAGTCAGGTGCCAACTGCCAGCTCCAACTGTCAACTCTGACTTAGCTTCCCAACATTCTAAACCGCCTCCAACTGTCACAGGGTTCCAGAATGTTGCAGAAGGTTCTAGTAGGTTCCAGTGGGTTCTGATGATGTCACAGGTGGCCACCATTTTGTGCTCCAGGCCCTCAGACAGAAGTTCCAGGGGTAGATAAAATGGCTCCCTGAATCTGCATCAATACTAAAAAGTCTGGTGGTTCCCAAAAAGGAAAAAATACTAACAGGGTTTGAGGCAAAAGTGGGACAAAATAAATAATGATGAGGAGGGACCACCCAAAGGGCTGACAGGTCTAACACGCGTCCCCCCCAGCTGAAAGTGGGGAGAGCTACCCAATCCCTTGGGAGTTCTCATCACTAAGGCGGAAATACCTTGAGAGACCGTCTGCATTGGCGTGGTCCACTCCAGGCCGATGTTCCACCTGAAAGTCCATTCCCTGTGGTGAGATAGACCACCTCAACAACTTGGGATTCTCCCCCTTCATCTGCATCAGCCAACGAAGGGGTCTGTGGTCGGTCTGAACTAGGAAGTGCGAGCCAAACAGGTATGGCCGCAACTTCTTCAGAGCCCATACCACTGCAAAGGCTTCACGCTCTATTGCACTCCACTTCTGTTCCCTGGGAAGTAGTCTCCGGGATAGGAAGACCACGGGTTGATCCAGACCCTCTTCATTGAGTTGCGATAATACTGCCCCAATGCCATGTTCTGATGCATCTGTCTGGACAATGAACTTCTTGGAAAAGTCTGGGGCCCTTAAGACCGGGGCCTCGCACATGGCTTGCTTCAGCTTCACGAAGGCCTGCTGACAAGCCTCCGTCCAGACTACCCGTCGAGGTTGTTTCTTGGACGTAAGCTCCGTGAGGGGGGCTACAATGGTTCCGTACCCCCTCACGGTAGTATCCCATGAGGCCCAGAAAAGCTCGGACCTCAGTCTGTGTCTTGGGGGGTTCCCAGGCCATGATGGCCTCGATCTTCGCCTGGAGGGGTTGCACCGCTCCCCTACCCACCAAGTGTCCAAGGTACACTACCGACCCCTGCCCGATCTGGCACTTGCTGGCCTTGATCGTCAATCCAGCTTGTCTCAGGGCCTGGAGAACAGCTTGCAGGTGACGCAAGTGATCCTCCCAGCTGTTACTGAAGACGGCTATGTCATCCAGATAAGCAGCAGAGAAACTCTCCATTCCGGTGAGGATCTGGTTTACCAGGCGCTGAAACGTGGCAGGTGCGTTCTTGAGCCCAAAGGGCATCACACAGAACTGGTAGTGGCCATTGGGCGTGGAGAAGGCTGACCTTTCCCTTGCTCCATCAGTCAAAGAGATCTGCCAGTACCCAGAAGTAAGGTCAAAGGTACTTAGATATTGGGCAGCTCCCAGCCGGTCAATCAATTCATCCGCCCTAGGGATCGGATGAGCATCAGTTTTGGTTACTGAATTCAGTCCCCGGTAGTCCACACAGAACCTCAGTTCCGGTTGGGCACCCGGTGGTGCAGCTTTTGGTACTAGTACCACCGGACTGGACCAGGGGCTGCTAGAAGGTTCGATCACTCCTAGCTCCAGCATCTTAGTGACTTCACTGTGAATGCTGGCCTTCACCTTGTCTGACATCCGGTAGATCTTGGACTTCACAGGTGGGCTGTCTCCTGTGTCCACATCATGGACGCACAGGTGAGTCCTACCCGGAACAAGGGAGAACAACGAAGAGTACTGTCCCAGGACCTGGCGGCAGTCCTCCTGCTGTTCAGGAGTTAGAGATGGGGAGAGAATCACTCCCTCCACCGACCCATCCTTCTCTTGAGACGCAAACAAATCGGGGAGAGGCTCGCTTTCCGCGTCCTCTGCTCCGTCAGTCACCATCATCAAGATGACTTCGGGCCTCTCGTGGTGGGGTTTGAGGCGGTTGGCGTGCAGCACCCGTAGGGGCTGACGAGGGGTCTTAAGATCCACCAAGTAGGTAGCCTTACCCTTCTTCTCCAATACCTCAAAGGGTCCTGACCAGCGATCCTGGAGGGCGCTAAGCTCTCCCGGTTCGATCACCCACACCTTCTGGCCAGGCTCCAACTCAACCGGGTGAGCGTTGTGGTCATACCACGCCTTCATTACTGCTTGGCTGGCCTCCAAGTTGTCAGAAGCTTGCTTCCACAACTTAGCCATTTGGCTCCGGAAGGCCAGCATGTAGCTCACCACGTCCTGGGGAAGCTTTCTGGGAGTTCTTTCCCATCCGTCTCTCACCAGGTTGAGAGGTCCACGTACAGGGTGCCCATACAAAAGCTCGAAGGGGCTGAAGCCCACTCCCTTCTGTGGCACTTCCCTGTAGGAAAACAATAAACAGGGTAGGAGGACGTCCCATTTCCTCCGCAGGCTTTCAGGCAGACTTCTGATCATGCCTTTCAAGGTTTTGTTAAACCTCTCCACCAGACCATTGGTCTGGGGGTGGTAAGGAGTTGTGAACCGGTAGGTCACTCCACACTCCTTCCACATGGCCCGCATGTACGCTGACATGAAGTTGGTCCCCCTGTCGGACACAACTTCCTTGGGAAAACCCACTCGGGTAAAGATTCCCATCAGGGCCCTAGCCACAACAGGTGCTGTTATGGTCCTCAGAGGTATTGCCTCTGGGTACCGTGTGGCATGATCCACCAGAACCAGGATAAACCTGTGACCAGCTGACGTAGGCGGATCTAACGGACCCACAATGTCGATGCCCACCCTTTCAAAGGGGGTGCTAACGACAGGAAGTGGTTCCAGGGGAGCTTTCAGCTTCACCCCTGTTTTCCCACTGGCTTGGCAAGACACACATGTCCGGCAGTAGGTATCGGACGACACTTTCATTTGAGGCCAATAAAAGTGTGGGACAAGACGGGCGAAGGTCTTGTCTTGCCCCGGGTGTCCTGCCAAGGGGATCTCGTGAGCCAACTCCAGAAGGAAGGCTCGATAACGTTGAGGAACTACCAAGGCTCGTGACGATCCATGTAGGGGTGCCTTGGGTTCACTGTAGAGGAGGCCATCCTCCCAGTAAACACTGTAGTTCCCTTCAACGTTCCCTGCTGCCTGGGCTTTGGCCTGACGCCTCAGCTCCTCAAGGGTAGGGCACTCCCTCTGGCCCTGGCAGAATTCCTCCCTGGACGGGCCTCCCTCCACGTGCCACTCGGCCGGGATGGGTAGGTCCTCCAGTTCGGTGACATCCCCCACCGCAGACTCCTGGTCCACCACCTCCGGGGGCCTATCCGTCCTACGGGGTGTGGACGCCGAGGCAGGCTCCTCCTGTCCTCGGTTCTTCCCTTGACTGGCAGCTGGCTGGGCCTTTGTTCCAGGCTCCAGCCTGAACGAACTCCCTCTCCGGGTAGTCGCGGACCTTGTGCTCACACAGGCCCAGTCAGGTGTACCCAGCGTCTCAGTATGAGTCCGGTATTCCACCTCCTTCCAAGCATTGTGCTCCATGTCATTCCCCAGCAGACAATCAACCGGCACGGCAGGGCTTACGGCAACTCAAAGTGAACCTGCAACCCCCCCCCATTCAAAGGGAACCTCGGCCACCGGATAGTGGCCTGTTCTGCCGTCAGCCATCGCGGCTGGGTGGAGTACATCGGGAATTACCTGCTCTGGAGACACCAGTTGGCTACGCACCATAGTCATACTGGCTCCTGTGTCTCTCAGAGCCTCCCCTCTTTGGCCGTTGATGGTGACCCACTGCCCATACTTTACGGTATTTGCGGGCACCTGGATCTTAGGAACCATCTCCCGTTCTCCCAGGGACACTAAAGTGACACCCGCCCACTCCCTTCCCTTAGTTAAGGGCATCTCCTCCCAGAGCACTGCACTAGCTACTCTGGGGGTCTTTCCTCCAATGGGAGGGGGTGGTCGTTTCGGGCACTTCGCATCGCCCTTGTAGTGTCCAACGCCACCGCACTCGTAGCAATGGATAACCCTTGGCTGCTGACTCTGGCCAGGATTAGGGTTTCTGGGTGGGTTAGCCCTAGGGGTGAATCCTGTTCCCTTTCCTTGGAAATTATTTTGGGGGCCTTTGGAGAACTCCTTTTTCTTTTCCCCTCCCTCTTTCTTCTGGGGGGCGCCCTGTCCGGCCTTTTGAGTATCCCCTCCAGTCCCCCTTGTGGACACCCGGGTACTAGCCCAAATGTCCGCCTCCTCAGCAAGCTTCCGGGGATTGGTCAGCTTGCTATCCACCAGGTGTTGACGCAGTTCAGGGAAACATTTTTCGAGCAGGTGTTCCTTCAGTACTAAATCAAACAACCCCTCATAGTTCCTCACTTCACTGCCCTGAATCCAACCCTCTAGTGCCTTCTTTGCATAGTCCAGGAAGTCCACCCAATTCTGTGTGCCCAGTTTGTGACTACCCCGGAACTTCTGTCTGTACTTTTCGGGTGTTAGTCCAAACTTTCTTATGAGCGCCACCTTCATGGTGGGGTAGTGGGTCTGCTCATCCTCCTCTAGGGCCAATAATGCATCCCTACCAGCTGGAGGCATGTACTTGTACAATCCCCCTCCCCAGTACTTCTCTGGAACCCCATGGGCCCTTAATGAGACCTCATAGGCCGCTAGCCACTTGGCAATATCGTCGCCCACACCATAGCTAGCCACTATGTCTTTCGGCAAGTAGGGTTTGGGTTCCCTGGTGAACTCTCTTTCTTCGCTGCCACCATTAGGAATAGGGTGTGCCCCGGCTCGTACGATCTGGAGATCTATCTCCCTTAACCTCAGCTCATGAGCCATCCTCTGTTCCTCCTTCTCTTTCTCCAGCCTTGCTAAGTTCCATGTGAGCTGTCTTTTCTCCCTCCGGTCAGTTAACTCTACTTCAGATAAGCCACCGCTAGAGACAGTGCTGCCCTTCCTGGAAATGGTTCTGGGCCCCGCTACTAGGTTCCCCACCTCAGGTTGGTACAACCCAGCCCCCTCGCTGTCAGGCTCTCCATCCCTGTCTTCCTGCTCAGCCTTACTCTCTCGTCGTGCCTCCCCCCAAGCCCTTAAGCTGGTTTGGAGTGCACCCTTCTTTGCTCCTGGGGGACAATACACCCCCTCCCGCTGACAAAACTCCCTGAGTTGGGCCACAGTATAGGTTTCCAGGTCTTCTAGCACAAACTCCATTTTGCCCACTCAGGTCAGAGGACAGTTATTTGCAGAAGCTATGCAGGGGGGTACCTTATATAATACCTCCTCCCACCACCAGAGTAAATTTGGAAAAAACAAAAACTCACAATTAGGAAGGCCGCTTTGAGAAAACTCCAGGTGTAGGCCTATGGACTACCCACAGTTATTGTCGAGTATACGTAGGCACAGCTCAATCCCACCACTGAACACCAATTATGTTAGAAAAACCCCACTCCCACACCGGAAGTAGGTAATGGGATTTTCCCGGACATACACTGTGGTAGCTTGGCTCGAGTGGTCAGGGAAGGCACCGTGTTAAGCATACGTCATACCCACACAATAACCATGCGTGCATCCGTTCCAAAAACGACACTACACCTTAAAAATTATACTGAAAATATATCTCTTTATCTTCTTTTCTCTTAGTTGCTGATTAAATAAATAATAATACAATCACAGTACACAAGGCTTTTTCTTAAAAAGTGCAGGTCAAATAAATAATAACACTTTACAGGTGCAATAAATAGGATCAGGTCAAATAAATACTGTGAGGCAATAAATACTGTGCAGGAATAAGTTAGCTCAGGACAATAAATACATCACAGGAATAACTTAGTTAAATACAATAAATACAGTACCCTCAATAAATAATATCAGCCAACAATGACATTTGTAAAACCAGATCACATTTAAAATACTATGGGCTGATTTGGCCCAGTCACAGCTTATGGTTAGGTGGATGGCCTGAGGGGTATACTCCTTGGCTTGGACAAGGCTGAGGCCTAAACTGAGGTAGATCAAGGGGGAATCTAGAGATCTGGCTCTCCCACACTACACAACCCCTCTGTATTAGTCTCAGCTCACCCCTGGCACAATCAAGCTGGTTCCAGCACCTCTCTAGCCCCTAGGATAGTCTCTTAGGGCTCCACAGGGCCTTAGGCGCCCTCTATTCCACTTACTGCCCTTTTTATGAAGTTCCGACGCCGCTGGAGTCGTGTCGACGCCGTGAGGCGGCTCCGGTTCGATGTCGGCGGCCTCGGCTCAATGACAGTTCTTGTCGACGCCGGTATGCGGTTCCGGTTCGATGTCGGCGGCCTCGGTTCGATGTCGGCTCCGGTTCAATGACGTCGGGCAGTCTTGGCTCGATGTCGACTTCCGACGGCTCCGGTTCGATGTCGGCGGCCTCGGCTCGATGTCGACCTCCGGTTCGATGACGTCGGCTGTCTTGGCTCGATGTCGACTTCCGGCGGCTCCGGAGTGCGATCTCCACTCCTGACCTCCGGTGCTCCTTTCCTCAGGTTCCGGCGACTCCGGAGTGCGACCTCCACTCCCGACCTCCGGCACGATTCCCTTCAGGTTCCGGCGACTCCCGAGTGCGATCTCCACTCCCGACCTCCGGCACGCTTCACCTCGGTCTCCGGCGACTCCGGAGGGCGGACTTCACTCCCCCGTCGACGCCGCACACTCGACCTCGGGTGACTTCCTCCTCGACCTCTGGTACTCTCCACGACCTCCGTCGGCGCCCTCTCTCGACCTCTGGCGGCTCCGGGTACGACGTCTGCTTTCCAGTCAGCGCCGCTTCTCCACCTCGGGCTCCAGGTCTCTAGGCTTCTCGACGTCGGACTTCAGGTAGTTACCAGTAACCAGGTCAGGTACTTGCTGTTCTTTACTTTTAAGGCCTGTTCCTGCTGTCCAGGTCCTTAAGATGGTTTTTCTTGCTTTCTCCCACACAGGGCTCCAGGCTGGGCTCAGTCAGTAGGGACTAGTATCAAGGGTGGGTTTATGGACCCCACTCCAGGCACAAGTTTCCACCCCTGCTGCCTCACTCCTTCCTCCTTCAGGTTTCTGCTGCTCTCTCTTCACCAGTCAGGTGCCAACTGCCAGCTCCAACTGTCAACTCTGACTTAGCTTCCCAACATTCTAAACCGCCTCCAACTGTCACAGGGTTCCAGAATGTTGCAGAAGGTTCTAGTAGGTTCCAGTGGGTTCTGATGATGTCACAGGTGGCCACCATTTTGTGCTCCAGGCCCTCAGACAGAAGTTCCAGGGGTAGATAAAATGGCTCCCTGAATCTGCATCAATACTAAAAAGTCTGGTGGTTCCCAAAAAGGAAAAAATACTAACAGGGTTTGAGGCAAAAGTGGGACAAAATAAATAATGATGAGGAGGGACCACCCAAAGGGCTGACAGGTCTAACACGCGTCCCCCCCAGCTGAAAGTGGGGAGAGCTACCCAATCCCTTGGGAGTTCTCATCACTAAGGCGGAAATACCTTGAGAGACCGTCTGCATTGGCGTGGTCCACTCCAGGCCGATGTTCCACCTGAAAGTCCATTCCCTGTGGTGAGATAGACCACCTCAACAACTTGGGATTCTCCCCCTTCATCTGCATCAGCCAACGAAGGGGTCTGTGGTCGGTCTGAACTAGGAAGTGCGAGCCAAACAGGTATGGCCGCAACTTCTTCAGAGCCCATACCACTGCAAAGGCTTCACGCTCTATTGCACTCCACTTCTGTTCCCTGGGAAGTAGTCTCCGGGATAGGAAGACCACGGGTTGATCCAGACCCTCTTCATTGAGTTGCGATAATACTGCCCCAATGCCATGTTCTGATGCATCTGTCTGGACAATGAACTTCTTGGAAAAGTCTGGGGCCCTTAAGACCGGGGCCTCGCACATGGCTTGCTTCAGCTTCACGAAGGCCTGCTGACAAGCCTCCGTCCAGACTACCCGTCGAGGTTGTTTCTTGGACGTAAGCTCCGTGAGGGGGGCTACAATGGTTCCGTACCCCCTCACGGTAGTATCCCATGAGGCCCAGAAAAGCTCGGACCTCAGTCTGTGTCTTGGGGGGTTCCCAGGCCATGATGGCCTCGATCTTCGCCTGGAGGGGTTGCACCGCTCCCCTACCCACCAAGTGTCCAAGGTACACTACCGACCCCTGCCCGATCTGGCACTTGCTGGCCTTGATCGTCAATCCAGCTTGTCTCAGGGCCTGGAGAACAGCTTGCAGGTGACGCAAGTGATCCTCCCAGCTGTTACTGAAGACGGCTATGTCATCCAGATAAGCAGCAGAGAAACTCTCCATTCCGGTGAGGATCTGGTTTACCAGGCGCTGAAACGTGGCAGGTGCGTTCTTGAGCCCAAAGGGCATCACACAGAACTGGTAGTGGCCATTGGACGTGGAGAAGGCTGACCTTTCCCTTGCTCCATCAGTCAAAGAGATCTGCCAGTACCCAGAAGTAAGGTCAAAGGTACTTAGATATTGGGCAGCTCCCAGCCGGTCAATCAATTCATCCGCCCTAGGGATCGGATGAGCATCAGTTTTGGTTACTGAATTCAGTCCCCGGTAGTCCACACAGAACCTCAGTTCCGGTTGGGCACCCGGTGGTGCAGCTTTTGGTACTAGTACCACCGGACTGGACCAGGGGCTGCTAGAAGGTTCGATCACTCCTAGCTCCAGCATCTTAGCGACTTCACTGTGAATGCTGGCCTTCACCTTGTCTGACATCCGGTAGATCTTGGACTTCACAGGTGGGCTGTCTCCTGTGTCCACATCATGGACGCACAGGTGAGTCCTACCCGGAACAAGGGAGAACAACGAAGAGTACTGTCCCAGGACCTGGCGGCAGTCCTCCTGCTGTTCAGGAGTTAGAGATGGGGAGAGAATCACTCCCTCCACCGACCCATCCTTCTCTTGAGACGCAAACAAATCGGGGAGAGGCTCGCTTTCCGCGTCCTCTGCTCCGTCAGTCACCATCATCAAGATGACTTCGGGCCTCTCGTGGTGGGGTTTGAGGCGGTTGGCGTGCAGCACCCGTAGGGGCTGACGAGGGGTCTTAAGATCCACCAAGTAGGTAGCCTTACCCTTCTTCTCCAATACCTCAAAGGGTCCTGACCAGCGATCCTGGAGGGCGCTAAGCTCTCCCGGTTTGATCACCCACACCTTCTGGCCAGGCTCCAACTCAACCGGGTGAGCGTTGTGGTCATACCACGCCTTCATTACTGCTTGGCTGGCCTCCAAGTTGTCAGAAGCTTGCTTCCACAACTTAGCCATTTGGCTCCGGAAGGCCAGCATGTAGCTCACCACGTCCTGGGGAAGCTTTCTGGGAGTTCTTTCCCATCCGTCTCTCACCAGGTTGAGAGGTCCACGTACAGGGTGCCCATACAAAAGCTCGAAGGGGCTGAAGCCCACTCCCTTCTGTGGCACTTCCCTGTAGGAAAACAATAAACAGGGTAGGAGGACGTCCCATTTCCTCCGCAGGCTTTCAGGCAGACTTCTGATCATGCCTTTCAAGGTTTTGTTAAACCTCTCCACCAGACCATTGGTCTGGGGGTGGTAAGGAGTTGTGAACCGGTAGGTCACTCCACACTCCTTCCACATGGCCCGCATGTACGCTGACATGAAGTTGGTCCCCCTGTCGGACACAACTTCCTTGGGAAAACCCACTCGGGTAAAGATTCCCATCAGGGCCCTAGCCACAACAGGTGCTGTTATGGTCCTCAGAGGTATTGCCTCTGGGTACCGTGTGGCATGATCCACCAGAACCAGGATAAACCTGTGACCAGCTGACGTAGGCGGATCTAACGGACCCACAATGTCGATGCCCACCCTTTCAAAGGGGGTGCTAATGACAGGAAGTGGTTCCAGGGGAGCTTTCAGCTTCACCCCTGTTTTCCCACTGGCTTGGCAAGACACACATGTCCGGCAGTAGGTATCGGACGACACTTTCATTTGAGGCCAATAAAAGTGTGGGACAAGACGGGCGAAGGTCTTGTCTTGCCCCAGGTGTCCTGCCAAGGGGATCTCGTGAGCCAACTCCAGAAGGAAGGCTCGATAACGTTGAGGAACTACCAAGGCTCGTGACGATCCATGTAGGGGTGCCTTGGGTTCACTGTAGAGGAGGCCATCCTCCCAGTAAACACTGTAGTTCCCTTCAACGTTCCCTGCTGCCTGGGCTTTGGCCTGACGCCTCAGCTCCTCAAGGGTAGGGCACTCCCTCTGGCCCTGGCAGAATTCCTCCCTGGACGGGCCTCCCTCCACGTGCCACTCTGCCGGGATGGGTAGGTCCTCCAGTTCGGTGACATCCCCCACCGCAGACTCCTGGTCCACCACCTCCGGGGGCCTATCCGTCCTACGGGGTGTGGACGCCGAGGCAGGCTCCTCCTGTCCTCGGTTCTTCCCTTGACTGGCAGCTGGCTGGGCCTTTGTTCCAGGCTCCAGCCTGAATGAACTCCCTCTCCGGGTAGTCGCGGACCTTGTGCTCACACAGGCCCAGTCAGGTGTACCCAGCGTCTCAGTATGAGTCCGGTATTCCACCTCCTTCCAAGCATTGTGCTCCATGTCATTCCCCAGCAGACAATCAACCGGCACGGCAGGACTTACGGCAACTCAAAGTGAACCTGCAACCCCCCCCCATTCAAAGGGAACCTCGGCCACCGGATAGTGGCCTGTTCTGCCGTCAGCCATCGCGGCTGTGTGGAGTACATCGGGAATTACCTGCTCTGGAGACACCAGTTGGCTACGCACCATAGTCATACTGGCTCCTGTGTCTCTCAGAGCCTCCCCTCTTTGGCCGTTGATGGTGACCCACTGCCCATACTTTACGGTATTTGCGGGCACCTGGATCTTAGGAACCATCTCCCGTTCTCCCAGGGACACTAAAGTGACACCCGCCCACTCCCTTCCCTTAGTTAAGGGCATCTCCTCCCCGAGCACTGCACTAGCTACTCCGGGGGTCTTTCCTCCAATGGGAGGGGGTGGTCGTTTCGGGCACTTCGCATCTCCCTTGTAGTGTCCAACGCCACCGCACTCGTAGCAATGGATAACCCTTGGCTGCTGACTCTGGCCAGGATTAGGGTTTCTGGGTGGGTTAGCCCTAGGGGTGAATCCTGTTCCCTTTCCTTGGAAATTATTTTGGGGGCCTTTGGAGAACTCCTTTTTCTTTTCCCCTCCCTCTTTCTTCTGGGGGGCGCCCTGTCCGGCCTTTTGAGTATCCCCTCCAGTCCCCCTTGTGGACACCCGGGTACTAGCCCAAATGTCCGCCTCCTCAGCAAGCTTCCGGGGATTGGTCAGCTTGCTATCCACCAGTTGTTGACGCAGTTCAGGGAAACATTTTTCGAGCAGGTGTTCCTTCAGTACTAAATCAAACAACCCCTCATAGTTCCTCACTTCACTGCCCTGAATCCAACCCTCTAGTGCCTTCTTTGCATAGTCCAGGAAGTCCACCCAATTCTGTGTGCCCAGTTTGTGACTACCCCGGAACTTCTGTCTGTACTTTTCGGGTGTTAGTCCAAACTTTCTTATGAGCGCCACCTTCATGGTGGGGTAGTGGGTCTGCTCATCCTCCTCTAGGGCCAATAATGCATCCCTACCAGCTGGAGGCATGTACTTGTACAATCCCCCTCCCCAGTACTTCTCTGGAACCCCATGGGCCCTTAATGAGACCTCATAGGCCGCTAGCCACTTGGCAATATCGTCGCCCACACCATAGCTAGCCACTATGTCTTTCGGCAAGTAGGGTTTGGGTTCCCTGGTGAACTCTCTTTCTTCGTTGCCACCATTAGGAATAGGGTGTGCCCCGGCTCGTAGGATCTGGAGATCTATCTCCCTTAACCTCAGCTCATGAGCCATCCTCTGTTCCTCCTTCTCTTTCTCCAGCCTTGCTAAGTTCCATGTGAGCTGTCTTTTCTCCCTCCGGTCAGTTAACTCTACTTCAGATAAGCCACCGCTAGAGACAGTGCTGCCCTTCCTGGAAATGGTTCTGGGCCCCGCTACTAGGTTCCCCACCTCAGGTTGGTACAACCCAGCCCCCTCGCTGTCAGGCTCTCCATCCCTGTCTTCCTGCTCAGCCTTACTCTCTCGTCGTGCCTCCCCCCAAGCCCTTAAGCTGGTTTGGAGTGCACCCTTCTTTGCTCCTGGGGGACAATACACCCCCTCCCGCTGACAAAACTCCCTGAGTTGGGCCACAGTATAGGTTTCCAGGTCTTCTAGCACAAACTCCATTTTGCCCACTCAGGTCAGAGGACAGTTATTTGCAGAAGCTATGCAGGGGGGTACCTTATATAATACCTCCTCCCACCACCAGAGTAAATTTGGAAAAAACAAAAACTCACAATTAGGAAGGCCGCTTTGAGAAAACTCCAGGTGTAGGCCTATGGACTACCCACAGTTATTGTCGAGTATACGTAGGCACAGCTCAATCCCACCACTGAACACCAATTATGTTAGAAAAACCCCACTCCCACACCGGAAGTAGGTAATGGGATTTTCCCGGACATACACTGTGGTAGCTTGGCTCGAGTGGTCAGGGAAGGCACCGTGTTAAGCATACGTCATACCCACACAATAACCATGCGTGCATCCGTTCCAAAAACGACACTACACCTTAAAAATTATACTGAAAATATATCTCTTTATCTTCTTTTCTCTTAGTTGATGATTAAATAAATAATAATACAATCACAGTACACAAGGCTTTTTCTTAAAAAGTGCAGGTCAAATAAATAATAACACTTTACAGGTGCAATAAATAGGATCAGGTCAAATAAATACTGTGAGGCAATAAATACTGTGCAGGAATAAGTTAGCTCAGGACAATAAATACATCACAGGAATAACTTAGTTAAATACAATAAATACAGTACCCTCAATAAATAATATCAGCCAACAATGACATTTGTAAAACCAGATCACATTTAAAATACTATGGGCTGATTTGGCCCAGTCACAGCTTATGGTTAGGTGGATGGCCTGAGGGGTATACTCCTTGGCTTGGACAAGGCTGAGGCCTAAACTGAGGTAGATCAAGGGGGAATCTAGAGATCTGGCTCTCCCACACTACACAACCCCTCTGTATTAGTCTCAGCTCACCCCTGGCACAATCAAGCTGGTTCCAGCACCTCTCTAGCCCCTAGGATAGTCTCTCAGGGCTCCACAGGGCCTTAGGCGCCCTCTATTCCACTTACTGCCCTTTTTATGAAGTTCCGACGCCGCTGGAGTCGTGTCGACGCCGTGAGGCGGCTCCGGTTCGATGTCGGCGGCCTCGGCTCAATGACAGTTCTTGTCGACGCCGGTATGCGGTTCCGGTTCGATGTCGGCGGCCTCGGTTCGATGTCGGCTCCGGTTCAATGACGTCGGGCAGTCTTGGCTCGATGTCGACTTCCGACGGCTCCGGTTCGATGTCGGCGGCCTCGGCTCGATGTCGACCTCCGGTTCGATGACGTCGGCTGTCTTGGCTCGATGTCGACTTCCGGCGGCTCCGGAGTGCGATCTCCACTCCCGACCTCCGGTGCTCCTTTCCTCAGGTTCCGGCGACTCCGGAGTGCGACCTCCACTCCCGACCTCCGGCACGATTCCCTTCAGGTTCCGGCGACTCCGGAGTGCGATCTCCACTCCCGACCTCCGGCACGCTTCACCTCGGTCTCCGGCGACTCCGGAGGGCGGACTTCACTCCCCCGTCGACGCCGCACACTCGACCTCGGGTGACTTCCTCCTCGACCTCTGGTACTCTCCACGACCTCCGTCGGCGCCCTCTCTCGACCTCTGGCGGCTCCGGGTACGACGTCTGCTTTCCAGTCAGCGCCGCTTCTCCACCTCGGGCTCCAGGTCTCTAGGCTTCTCGACGTCGGACTTCAGGTAGTTACCAGTAACCAGGTCAGGTACTTGCTGTTCTTTACTTTTAAGGCCTGTTCCTGCTGTCCAGGTCCTTAAGATGGTTTTTCTTGCTTTCTCCCACACAGGGCTCCAGGCTGGGCTCAGTCAGTAGGGACTAGTATCAAGGGTGGGTTTATGGACCCCACTCCAGGCACAAGTTTCCACCCCTGCTGCCTCACTCCTTCCTCCTTCAGGTTTCTGCTGCTCTCTCTTCACCAGTCAGGTGCCAACTGCCAGCTCCAACTGTCAACTCTGACTTAGCTTCCCAACATTCTAAACCGCCTCCAACTGTCACAGGGTTCCAGAATGTTGCAGAAGGTTCTAGTAGGTTCCAGTGGGTTCTGATGATGTCACAGGTGGCCACCATTTTGTGCTCCAGGCCCTCAGACAGAAGTTCCAGGGGTAGATAAAATGGCTCCCTGAATCTGCATCAATACTAAAAAGTCTGGTGGTTCCCAAAAAGGAAAAAATACTAACAGGGTTTGAGGCAAAAGTGGGACAAAATAAATAATGATGAGGAGGGACCACCCAAAGGGCTGACAGGTCTAACAATGGCGACCCTGCATTTTTTTGCAACTGGTTCGTTCCAGTACACAGTGTCCAGCGCAGGTGGGATGTCTCAACCAATGTTCAGCATGGTGCTACGTGATGTCCTGTCCGCTATTGATGACCTACAAGGACAGCTACATCCATTTTCCCAGGAGCCATGAATTGGCAGCTGTGAAGGGTGATTTTTATGACCATGCCCACATCCCTAATGTTGTTGGTGCCATTGACTGCACATATGATGGCCTGGTTCCACAAAAGGCACGTGAGCAGTGCACATATACAGGAACAAGAAGCATTTCCATTCCATTAATGTTCATGTGGTATGCCAAGCGGATATGATAATCTCCCATGTCTGTGCCAAATTTCCAGGATCAGCACATGACTCCTACATACTGCGTCACAACATCGTACCACAGCTGATGGCAAATCTGCATCCGGAGCGTGTGTGGACTGTGGGTGAGTATGCAGACTCAAGCAGCGTGTTGTATGTGTGACATGCTGTCCTCTGCCACAGTTATATTACAAAATTGATATGTGTATCTCACACCTAGGTGACTCTGCATAGCCCAACCAGCCTTGGTTGCTGAGCCCACTGAGGAATCCCAGGACCCCGGGTGAAGTTTGCTACAATAAGGTCCATGGGAGGACACGACGTGTGGTGGAGCATACTTTTGGTCTTCTGAAGTCTAGATTCCGGTGTCTGGACAAGAGCGGAGGTGCACAACTCTACTCTCCCCAAAAGGTGTGTCAGATCGTAGTTGCATTCTGCATGTTCCACAACCTGGCCTTGCGCAAAGAGATCCCCCTGCTCCTGGATGATGATGAGCAGCAGATGCCCTCGCCTGCAAACCCACACATGTCCAGTGACGAAGATAGTGGAGAGGAGGAAGGTGTCGACTTGCCTCAACAGCTCATTAGCCGCTATTTCCCTTAAGTGTGAGTGACATTGCTGTCTTTGATGGTAGTGAAAAGGCCTAGAGGAGCTTTTTGACTGCTGCCTCTTGTTGGCTCTGTGCTGATGGCTGATGTTTGTGGCACAGTGTCATCATGACCAGCCACATGATGTCTATGTTGATATTGTTTCTCATTGTAATGTGTGCTGGGTTTTGTACCTTGATGACTAGTGTTGTGTACTGGCTGTGATGCCATCACCTGACAAGTAAATGTCATTCTCTTGTGTCTTTCTAGGTCCCTTCGGCCTCTCAATGCCTCGAGACAATCAGAGCTTCTGGAACATTGGAATCAGAGTCAACATTGTACATCCTGTGATAAACATGGAGCTGACACAAAAACATAGGTGTGTAGAGTTTGTGACAGACAAGTGATGTTTAAGAAAATGGTGCAAAGTGAATCGATGAGTTGTCAGTGATGGTAAATGAGACAATAGAGTAGTCACCACATGGATGTGGTGACACAGTCCAACAGACACCTGCCATCAACATGGCAGTGTGGGTAAGGATAGTCAACAAAGTCAATGTCAAGGTGAAGAGAGGTGCCATCATGGCTGGCTGTTTGACTTGTGTATGGCTGGTGCTTTGCCACGTGATTCGTGGTGTTTCTCGGATGGCCCCTTTTGCATTTTCCAGGGGGGCCTCTGCTGCGGGGGCAGCGGTGTCTGAGGAGTCATCCTGTTCCAGCTCACCCCTCTCTGTGGCCTCAGCTGAGGTGGTGGGAGTATCATCCTGAGGGCCACTGGAGGGAGGTTGAGCTGTCCTCTGGGCCGCATGACTGTCCCTCAGAACACCCACAAGCTAGCCCATGAGGTCCACGATTTGGCCCATACATGTGTCCATGGACCTCAGCAGCAGGCGGAGCTCACGCACTTCTTCCACAACCTGGCCCATGTGTCCCTGGGTTTGTTTGTATGCCCAAGGACTCTGGCGATGTTGGCCAGGGCTTCGGCCCCAGTGTCCTGTCGATTTTGTCCTTCCACCTGCCCTGCTGTCCTGGACCTGTGGCGTTGCCACTTGACGCACCCGCAGACTCTCCCTGCCCTACTCAGATTGTTGGGTGGTGTTGGCATCCTCTGAGGCAGGAAGAGTGTTGCAGGCAGCACTGGTGGTGGTGGTTGAGGCCACACAGGTCGTTGCAGCAGGGTTCAGCGTGGTTGTTGTTGCTGAGGTGGTGGTGGCTGGAACAGTGGGGGCCTGGGACGTGGTGCGCCCTGGCAGTCCTGATGGGCCAGGTTCTTCCTCCGCATCCGAAAGACTTAGGGAGTCCGCATCCGAGAGTCCATGTTCTGGGGGGGAGGCTGCCTCTGCAGGTCGGTGTTTTCTTCTGCAGCAGTCAATTGTTGATCTCCTGTTGGACAGAGGTGAAATGGTCATTGAAGTGCACCCCACAAGCTTGGTTAGATGTTTGCTTGTTACATGTGATACACCACACAGTTTACATTGATATCACTTTGTATGGCTGCACTGTACTGACAATCATGCCATGATGTGGAGGTACATACATCACTTGTCCATGGTGTGACATGCCAATAGATACCATGTTCCACGAACAGATTGTGTGTTTACAAGGACATGTCGTCATCTAATGACTAGCAGTACAACAACTTTATGTGAGGGGCCTTTTTTGTTTACTCTGCATGGAAGACGTTACATCTGAGAATGAACCAGCCATTGCAATCTTATGCATACCTTTGTCATATCATGTATTTTACTTTATTTTTACAACTGACCATGCATGTTTTGTGTTCATATGGGCCTTGATGCTCTCCCCCATAGCACTTAAACATAGCATTCAGTGCTGTGCATGATTGTGCCCTGAATTTCTTCTGCATGCGATTTGGTGAGTCAAACTTTATTTTCTGTGACAGTTACATACGCTTTGCTGTCTGCACACTGGAAGTGGCTATTGGATCTTTGCCAAGTTGTATGACATGTGAGGGCTGGTGTGGTCATATGGCTCGATGCTTTTTGAGAGGAATGGCAGGGTGCATGCTCTGTCTACCTACCTGTTCTGCTACACAGTTGAGGGGAATTGCTGCCACATGGTTCTGGGTGTGGGGGGTGTACCATCTTGCTGAGCTCTGGGACAAGGGTGCCTGGTGGGAGTTGTAGTGCGGGTTTCCCACTCACAAACACCCCCCCCTGTTAAGATGGCTACCTACCTGTAAGTTTGATGTGAGCAATGCAACAGCTGCCACATGGTTGTGGGTGGGGTGGAGTGTTCCATCCTGCTGAGCTTTGGGACAAGTGGGCCTGGTGGGAGTTGTAGTACAGGCTTCCCACCCACAAACACCCCTAGCTGTTAAGATGGCTATCTATCTGTTAGGTGAAGGTGAGCCATGCAATGGCTGCCACATGCTTTTGGGTGGGGGAGTGCTCCATCCTGCTCAGCTGTGGGACAAGGGGTCTGGTGGGAGATGTAGTGTAGGCTTCCCGCCCACAATCACCCCTCCTTGTTAGGATGGCTACCTACCTGTTAGTTTGGTGGGGGCAATGCAATGGCTGCCACATGCTTCTGGGTGGGGAGAGTGCTCCATGCTGCTCAGCTGTGGGACAAGTGGGCCTGGTGGGAGTTGTAGTACAGACTTCCTACCCACAAACACTCCTCCCTGTTAGGATGGCTACCTACCTATAAGTTTGATGAGGGCAATGCAATGGCTGCCACATGGTTGTGGGTGGAGGAGTGGTGGAGGGTTACATCCTGCTGAGCTTTGGGACAAGTGGGCCAGGTGGGAGTTGTAGTGCATGCTTCCCACCCATAAACACTCCTCCCTGTTAAGATGGCTACCTACCTGTAAGTTTGATGAGGGCAATGCAATGGCTGCCACATGGTTGTGGGTGGAGGAGTGGAGTGTTACATCCTGCTGAGCTTTGGGACAAGGGGGCCTTGTGGTAGTTGTAGTACAGGTGTCCCACCCACAAACCCCCCTCCCTGTTAAGATGGCTGCCTCCCTGTGAAGTGGAGCAGAGGAAGGGGATAGGCTACACATGGCTCTTGGATGGGGGAGTGTTCCATCCTGCTCAGGGGTGGGACAAGTGAGCATAAGATGGCTATCTACCTGTTAGGTGAAGGTGAGCAATGCAATGGCTGACACATGCTTCTGGCTGAGGGGGGTGTTCCATCCTGCTGAGCATTGGGACAAGTGGGCCTGGTGGGAGTTGTAGTGCAGGCTTCTCACCCACAAACACCCCTCCCTGTTAAGATGGCCACCTACCTGTGAGTTTGAAGTGAGAAATGCAATGGCTCACATATGGTTGTGGGTGTGGGGTGGAGTGTTCGATCCTGCTGAGCTTTGGGACAAGGGGGCCTGGTGGGAGTTGTAGTACAGGTTTCACACCCACAAGCACCCCTCCCTGTTAAGATGGCTACCTGCCTGTGAGTTTGAAGTGAGCAATGCAATGGCTGACATATGGTTGTGGGTGTGTGGTGGAGTGTTCCATCCTGCTCAGCTTTGGGACAAGGGGGTCTTGTGGGAGTTGTAGTGCAATTGTGCACACCCACAAACACCCCTCCCTGTTAAGATGGCTACCTACCAGTAAGTATGTGGAGAGCAATGAACTAGCTGACACATGGTTGTGGGTGTGGGGTGGAGTGTTACATCCTGCTCAGCTTTGGGACTAGGGTGCTTGGAGGGAGTTGTAGTGCTGGCTGCCTGTACACATGCCCCCATGGAAATATTGCTAGCTACCTTTGGGGTGAATCAGAGGGAGTAAATGTTGGATCTGTGAGACATGTGTTGGGGAAAGTGTGGTGCACATGAAAGCATTTGGGCCTAGGAGGTGTCGCTTTGTAGTTGTGCAAGACAGTACATAGCAGTGTAATGGTAGACATTTGTTGGTACTTACCAGGCTCCACTTCCCCGGCTATTCCTGTGGGACTCTCTGGATGCAGTTTGTCAAGCGCCTTCTCCCACCATTCAGTGAATGTTGGTAGTAGAATGGGAGGCCCACCGCCAGTCACCTGAGCCAGCTTACGGTTCTTATTTTTCCTCTCTTTCACCATGCTCTTGAGGTCATTCCACCGCTGCCTGATCTCTTCTGGGAGCGCGGGATGGTCCCTACTGCATTGACCTTGTTGACTATCCTTTCCCACATTTGATTTTTTTCTGGCTTGTGGTGTCTGTTGGACCAGGCTTCCCAACAAATGTGGCTCTACTCTGATTACCACATCTACCATCACCGACAAATCATTGTCAGTGAATTTGGGCATTTTATTCTGTGACATGGTGTGCAAATGTGTGAAAAGAGTAGTTGTGAAGGTGGTGGTAGTGATGTGTGTGTGTGTGGTTGTGATGGTGTGATGTGTGGTGATTTGCCTCTCCTTTGTGCTGTAGGGTTGGGCCCTTCAGTGCTGGAGTAGTACATAGGATTCTGGTCAGGGAAGGGGCTGGTTTTATACTCGGCTATTTGGGTGGGTATAAATGGAGTATTCCTGTCAGGTGTGTTGTGTGGGTTGGCCTGGGATTTGTATTTTTTAATTGACATTGGGGTGTGTTGGGTGTTTTTTGATGCTGAGTCAGGTTAATGGCCATACTTGGCAGCCTTGTTGTGTGTTTTTGTTTCGACCGCCATTACTGTTCCGGAGCGACCGAGGCGGTTGGAATACAACAGCCCTTCCACTGGCTCTCCCATTCATCAATAGTTGCGATCGCGGCAGTCGGAAACAGCTGATCGTTCCGCTGTCACCGCATTTGTATCCTAATTTAACGTGCGGTCAATCCGCTGGCCTTGGGGCGGTTTTGGGTCTTTCCGCAGCAAATCCTAACGCTGCGGACAATTTTTCACCTGCTCCGCACACTCCTGGCGGTCTTTAGTGGACTCTGTCTGCCTCGGTCAGATTTTTCTGGTGGTTTATACTAATCTGACCGCCGGTTTTCCCGCAGCACGGGCGGATGGCTAATTTCCCCTACCACTGCAGTCGGAATGGTTTTCCGACCGCCATCCTAATAGGGCCCTTAGTTTAACTTTTTGAACTAGCCCGTGCTGTTTATGGTTGCAAAGCCTTGCGATGTTGTGAATTGCAGGCTCAAGCACTTTCTGCATCGGGACAAAAGTTCCAGCAATTTCATGTAAAACCTTCTGATGAACATGTGACGAAGTCTGAATTCTAAAATTATCGGCAAAATTGAATAGAGTATTTTTCAAATATTTACATTTCTGTGGATAGCTTTTACCTGAAAAAAACAACAGTATTAATTGATTAATTTATTCACCACAGTCATCTTTTTTTTTTTGTTCTATAGCTTTCTACTCCTTTTAAGAAGAGGTTATCCTACTAAAAGGCTTAGGACAAGAGTAAGGCAATGCTATTATTGCATTAAACTGTGTCTCCATGGATATGATCAATTACGAATGAATAAAAAAAGTTGACTGTGATTTTGACTGTGATTTTTAACATCCTCTTATTTTCGTTATCCTATCAAAGAAGGCCAGTAGAAACATTTATTTGTGTATTTTAATCTCACAATAATCTTCAAAGAGGAGGAGCACCAATATTTGATTGAGTAACAATTAGAAGTTGTGATCCATATAATAATAAGTCCTCAAACAATTGAACTCAATTAGAAAGATCCTCTTCTTTATTTGATGATCCAACAAAAGTTCATTAGAAACATATTCCAGAAGGTTTTTGTCGACCAAAATGTACATTCCAATGTTTGGATCAGATTACACTTTCTATGTCAGCCGACGCGTTTCGTCCTAAACGGACATCTTCAGGGCTGAAATATTAACACAAACAAAAAATATATCAGAAAATGATGACAATATTGATATGTAACCCAGTATATCACATTACAAAATAAACCATTATGTCCTGCCTTTATCCATTCTAAATACTCTAAAATCAAGATGGAGTAAGATGAATATTTTATTCCTAATAATTTATAAATGACTCATCACACCTAATTTGGATTTATTTTATACTGCTTGATTATAATCCTCATTTTTAATTTTTTAATTTTTTAATTTTAGCCATTGCAGAGCACCCAGGACCATTTTCCAAGCAATATGAATGCCTAAATTATTTTAGGCCCTATGTTTTAAGGGTAAATGCTCATGTAAATGCTCAGGTCGTCATGTATATCGAGTCGTTCTAATTATCTAATTATATAGATAAATCTGGAACTCCTGATCTAAAAACTAATCCCTAATCAATCTATTAGTATACATCATTTAATGTAACTCACCAAAATTTATATTCATACAATTAGTCCAGCATTCAGTTCCTTAAGTATATATCTTCAAGTGAAATAATCTGAGGAAGCCAGAACAATAAACCATTGTTATCTAGACTAATCTATTGGGCGTTTTTTATCAGATAGTCATTGTTATGAGTAATAATCGACTCACCAATATCCCAATTCCAACTTCACTTGGTCAATTCTTAAACCGTCCTCTTGATCAATTTTTAAAACTAAAAATGAAAGAGGAGAAAAAAATATATATATGTATACAATACGTCACATTATTATTTCTGATCGTATAACTCTCTAAGTTTACTATAGAAAATATGCGCCTGTCTCGTACTCAACTCACCAACAATTCCATCATTCCGTGTGTGTTCACCATCAGCGCGGCCCAATAAATCCCGCCGATACTGTGCTCTGTCAAAACCTTTCCTTGAAAAGGCCCGTCCAACCAATGGTAGGCTGGTGATTCATTTGCACCAATGAGAAGCTCCAATTTCTAAACCACTGCTTGTTTTCTCCAGCTCCCTCCAAGGTCCGCTATTTCTATTCAACCAATCATCATGCCGATACGGGGAGTACTAAAACAAAGTTTGCTGTGCGTTTCACTACAGCCTATACGTGTGTTCCCCGTGGGCTAATGAGAATCTCTATATACCCCTTTGGCCAATAAGAGATCAGAATCCCTGTTCCCTTTCTGGTCCGCTCCCATTTCCACCAATAGTGACCATTTAATTCTACGAACTGTGGAGATGTTATCCGCCACTCCATATAACGCGCTAACTATCATTTCTGAAATTATTTCTATAAAAATGAAATTAAATAAAATCATATATTCACCGTCATATATCAGATCATCGTACTGACGAGAAACAAGTAGCAGAAGCAATTAACCTTCTAATATTCAAACGGACCCCTAAACTTTTAGTGAGTGCTTGTTTAACCATAGCTCATTACTGGCCTTCATCTAACATCATTAATTTCCATACATAATACCCTCGATGCCATCCATGTTCTTGACAATATAATCATTAACTAAGTGTTGCCTCGTTAACCCTCATTTTGCCACATTGGTCCTTACTTAAAAATTATAAAGATGCAACA
The DNA here is from genome assembly GCF_964204655.1 of Triturus cristatus. Classification (NCBI taxonomy): domain Eukaryota; kingdom Metazoa; phylum Chordata; class Amphibia; order Caudata; family Salamandridae; genus Triturus; species Triturus cristatus. The sequence goes on along the minus strand of NC_140588.1, from coordinate 979,304,873 downwards.
ACCCTCTGAAATTAAAATCGTATCCATACTAACTGCGCTAATTCTAGAACAGATAATCATTAATCACGTAATTCTCTTTAACTTAAACACAATCCGAAACGCAGTGTAACTAACAACGAAATTCAATTGGAGTACTCACTCTCCACTCCTGTGTTCCTAGAACAGATAATCATTAATCACTTAATTCTTCGTTATCCGTGTGCTTGATGCTTAGTGGTGTGCCTGCAACACTATGCCCGGTAATATTAAAATATTCACAGACATTTTCATTTTTATCGATATTGCCCACAAGGTGTAAAATCGTTACAGTGTGACTAACAACAAAATTCAAATGGAATAGTCACTCTCCACTCTTGTGTTCCATTGTTCTTAATATCTAACCATATAACCCAAACATCTTTTAATTGCCATTACTGACTTTCATACCCTAGTAGTCATATGCGGAGTCCTATATTAACTGCACTTCTAACAGTCATCCTCACTCCATACAAACTTGTTTCTACATACATGTGTGGGAGGAATCTCAACTAAGTAAATCATCTCATATAACTTAGGAGTTACACCTTACCACTATGTATTAAAGGAAAAAGTGTAATTCATTATCACTGTTCAATCCGTCATAAACTGTCCTACATCTGCTAATCCATTTTGCTTCTTGCTGTCTAAATAAAAGTTCCCAATCGCCTCCTCTGATGTGTGGTATAGTTCTTTGCAAGCTGTGAAACTTAAAACCTGTTCTTTGTGCATGTTCTTTCAGCATATGCTGATAGACGGGTGAATTCTCATCTCTGTTAATCACGGCTCTCCTATGTTCTTGTATTCTAAGTTTTAAAACCCTCTTCGTGCTTCCAATATAGATCTTGGAGCAATTGCAAATTAGTGCATAAATTACTCCTGTGCTGTTACAATTAATGAATTCCTTGATAATGTATTTCTTTATAGTATTGTAACTAAATTCTTTGATACGATTGATGCCCATATCACAAACATTACAGCTTCCACAAGTATAAAATCCTTTCGGTTGACTAGGTAGCCAATTAGCCCCCTGGGTCTTCAATGGTTCTAAATAATTCCTAGTGATCCGATTCCCTATTGTAGAGCCTCTTCTATATACCACTTTTGGTTTGTCTGTAATGATACCACCAAGACCAGGTACTCCTTTTAATAGTTTCCAGTTTTTGATTAAAATTTTATAAATCTATTTATGGTGAATACTGAAGGAAGTGATAAAGGACACTTGTCTAGTTTTCTGGGTCAATGTGGATTCTCTTTTGACCTTTTGAATTTGTGATCTTGCCTGTTCCAGATTGCTATTAGAATAACCCCTGTTGCTTAATCTGTGTGTGAGGGCATCTAATTCAGAATTAAAATCTACCTCCCTGCTGCAATTATGCCGAATACAGATCATTTCTCCATATGGAATGCTTTTCACTATAGGTGAGGGGTGAGAACTATCAGCTTGTAATATAGAGTTAGTCGCAGTCTTTTTCCTGAAAAGTTTACTATGTACTTGGTTGCCAACAACAAATAATTCCGCATCCAGGTACTCAATCTTTGTCTTGTGGTGAATCATAGTCAAGGTGACATTAAAATCATTATTGTTTAGAAATTGATGGTAAACTTGAAATTCTGTGTCAGAGCCCTTCCAGATGACCAAAACATCGCCTATAAAATTACCCCAGAAAAAGATCTGATCTATTCATCTTTCGGCTCCTCTGCTCCAGGCATGCTCCCTCTCGCACCAATCCATAAACAGGTTGGCATAAGAGGGAGCAAACCTCGACCCCATTGCCGCACCTCTTATTTGCTGAAACCCCTCCCCTTCAAAGATAAAAAAAATGTTTTTTATAATTAACGTGCTCATTTCTACAATCATCTTAGAATGTTCTAATAGGCTTGCACTTCTTTTGCCTAAGAAGTGATTCAGAGCTTTTTCACCTGTATCATTAGCTATTCACGTATATAGTCCAACGACATCATATGTCACAAAACTCAAGCCGTCTTCCCAAGTCAGATCCTGTAATTTATTTAACACATCCATTGTGTCTCTTATATAGGCCGGTAAGTTTGTAACAAGTGGTTTTAAAAATAGATCAACAAATTCAGACAGATGCTCTGTTAAGCTGCCTATACTAAGGGTGGGAGTAATGTGCGTAACGGACCTACATGGAGAGGCACGGAGATGGAACCAATCTCCGCACTCTCCGCATAGTTCCGTTACGCTCCGCCCGCCTCCCGCCCACAGTATTAAATAACTTTAAAAAGAATATTTCAAATAACCTTATCTTATCGGTGGCGTCCCCGGGCATCCATCCATCTCCATCGCGTCTTCTTCTGGTAACCCCGCATGCCATCTTCCGTTACGCCTGAGTGTGCGGAGATTTGCCTTGTTTCTCCACCGATATCGCGGAAGGCGGAAGGGCAAATCTCCGCACATTCCATGGGCGGAACTGAGTTGTCCGCCCACCCCTAGCCTATACTAGAGACTTTGGTCTCCCTGGTGGATTCAGTGGTGACTTATGTATCTTAGGTAATACATATATAAAAGATGAGACAGGATTGGTGATTTTAAGATATTTATATTTCTTCTTATCTAAAAGTCCCTGTTCCTTCAATGAGTAAAGTCATTTATCCTATTGCTAGCATCATTCATAGGATTATGATTTAATTTTGTGTAACAGCCTACATCACTTAATTGTCATTTGATCTCCATGCTGTAATCTTCTCTATTCGTTAGCACTATGTTTCCGCCTTTATCGGCCTTGCAAATCACTCTACTAGTGTCGCTTTACAGACTATTGATGGCCATCCATTCTTTATGAGATAAATTCTCCATGTACCTATTCTTTTTATGTCCGGATAGCATTCGGTCTTCTACTTTATTAACAACTTCCATCACCTTATCCACAAACACGTCAATTGCTGCAAACTGAGATCCTTGCGGTATGATTTTAGAAGGAGGTTTAAAACCACTGGTGTAGGAGTAATCTACTGGTATGTGCAAAAGAGAAGTAATATCTAGCTCACTATATAGATCCCCCTCTGATAATGACAAAAGTAATTGTACATCCCTTATATGTGCTCCAGTAGTATCAGATTGTACATTTTTAACATTAATACTCTTAGATTTGTCATAAATTGAGAAGAAACTCTTTAATTTTAATTTTCTGGCATATTTGAACAAATCAATTTCAACATCCGTAAATTTACATTTTGTACTAGGGCAAAAGATAACCGCCTCTGTAAAACAGAATTCTCATATGAGTTTAACAGTCTTTTAGACAAATTGACAACTTTTAAATCTAGATCCTGTGTAGTACTCTGTATCATAGATTCTGACTTCCTAGTCACCTTAACTACTTCTTCAATTTGTCTTGAACCTATCCATATATTTTCTGTGCCTCCGCTTCCCCCGCCTGATAGATTTCCTACTTTTTTCTTGCCTCTCTTGATCCGTTGAAGTTCCTCTTAAAAAGAAGAGGCATTACCAGGTCTCAAACCCTCTTCACTATCTCCACCTCCCTCCTCAACTGATGAGATACTTGAGCTACTGTAATTCACTGAGCTTAGCTCTCCTTGGGTCTCAACTACACCAATGGTTTTGGGTTTCAAGAATTCGTCAAAGCCCTTGCTAAAAGTGAACACCCTCCCTTGTTCATAATCCCTCTCGTCTCTTCTTATTTTACTTAGTTTTTTTTCTCTTTCATTTGCAATTGATGTCTATTATTCACATCTTTTAATATGCCATAATTATTTTCTGTTAGTTCTGGTAGGTTCATATCCTTGATCTCTTTTTCAAGCTCTGCTATCTGGATCTTAAGTTTCTCAACTTTTCTTTCTGCATTTTTTGTTAATATATGCATCATGCAGAATGAGAAAGAGTGTAAGTTGTCCTCCTACTCTTTCAACAGATCCTCATCCAAATCATCGTAAGTTGGAAATATTAAAATTCTTAACCCCCTGGGTACTAGTTTCATATCTATATAGTCACTATACCCTCACCGCTGGAGCAGGATTAAGCAGTATTTTAATCTCAACCTGTTTTTAACTTTTGTGCACCTCAAAACACTACAAATACTGAATAAATGAAATTACTAGATGTGATAAAGTCCTTATCCTTCATTAAATATCAACACCTCAAGCCTGCCGGTACTTAATACCCAGTCAATGTTTCTCTTGATTGCGTTTTTATCTTTCTTGTGGAACAAAACTTAAGACAGGTCCGCTCTACCCAACTACGATGCGCGGACATACTTTCATCTGCTGGTAAAAGAAGTTCAATGCAACTTATGTACGAAATATATTGCCTATATAGATATCTATACTTTCTGTTGCTCCTGTATGTTACAATAAAACTCAGTAAATAATTCCATAAAGAACAAGCATTGGCATAACCAATAGGTCTCGCCTTTGGGACCTTATAAGTGCATAACTAAATACTTATAAGGTCCCAAAAGCGAGACCTATAGGCGATCCCAAGCGGCCGTGCGGCTCCGAAAGTGATCGCGATCGGGATCACGCTCAAACATCAAAGCGGCCGCGCGGCCGCTAAAGTGAAAGTATTCGCGGTAAAGTGCGGCATGTGGGACCTTATAAGTGCATAACTAAATAATTATAAGGTCCCAAAAGCGAGACCTATTGGCTATCCCAAGTGGCCATGCGGCCCTGAAAGTGAAAGTGATCGCGATTGGGATCACGCTCAAACATCAAAGCGGCCGTGCGGCCGCTAAAGTGAAAGTAATCGCGGTAAAGCGTGGGGCGCGCGCCCACACACATGCACTGTAGCTCTAGGCTGGCATGGTAGCACTTTTTGGAGCCCTCTCAATAAGTCTCGCCAGACCAGCGCATGCGCTGGGTCAGGCGAGACCTAAAAAGGGGGAAAGAGAATGGCAGTTACTGTATCTTTCAGATTTTGGTATGGTTAACACCACCACCTGCACGTTATTCTCCAAAAACCCAGAGGTTTATTGCACCTGAAGAATTTCTATCCCAGGGGAGTCAGATTGCCATAAATTGTACCTTCCTTCTGACTCATTTATCTTCAGGGCCTCAATGGAGCACCAGGTACCAAAGGAGCGACATAACATTTTTAGGTCTCGCTGAGCCTCAGCGCTTGCGCTGGCTCGAAGAGACATTTTGTATGTGGGATTTTCAAAGTGCTGCTGGCTGGCCTAACGCTTGTGTTCACGCGATCGTGCACGCGCGCAGCCGGCCGCCAGCAGCACTTTGAAAACTCGTGTGCGTCATCGCGATCACTTTCGCTTTCAGAGTGATCGCGATGACGCACGCGCACACACAACTCCTCCCCCACCACAAATAAAGCTCACTGTCAGGACACAAGCCACGTGTTCTGCATCACTGACTATACTGTAGTATTAAGTGCATTCAGATATGGAGAAACGTCCCTCTTTTTATACACTTCCTTATACTAAGAGAGCAAAAGTTGTATTCAGACACGCTCCTTTACCTGCTTATATCGGCGTCATGAGGCAGAGACAGCGCTTGGCTTCCTGTCTGTGCTGGTTTCCACGCCCCCCTGAACAAACGTGTAATTCTTTTCCGGCCGTAGCCGGGAATTGCCTGTGAGTCGGTTTCCTTCACCACTAGCTTTCTTTTTTGCTCCTAGGCGTATCGGCAACATTGTATCATTCTCTCCGCTCTGAGCCTCCCGCTGGAAGTTGCTACTTTGTTTCCAGAGCAGCGCGGGTAGCTTTTTCCTTTGCCGATCCGCTCCGTAGGCAATTTAAGAAACATTGTTTTCAGCCCGACGCTTGCCATTCTTGTCAGTTATGCTGATTGATGTTTCTTTGTATCTTGCCTCCCAGAACTACAAGACTGCTCATTAAAACGCGCTTCCCACGTACGTGTATTTCATTTTGTTGGAGGCATTTTATTTTGCTATCTTTAAGCCCACCCCACTCCCTGTCCCGAATTCAGTTTTTCCCTGTCCCAAAGCCCTGTTGCAGTAATCCTGCCTTTGCTCCTTTGAAGTTTTACCTTACTTTCCTTTGCTGGACTTCCTGACTTAGTTCACTGGTCCTAAATTACTTACCGGCAAAGAAATATTTACTGGCCTTGGATGTAGAGTGCAGTTAACTCTACACATTATTTCTTCAGAGCCTCCTGGGAGATTTAATTGGTAAGAGGATACATTTGATGTGTGCTCTTCTTACTGAATGCTATGGAATTGACCTAACTGTTTTTTTCTGTTTGTTTGATATAGCTTCAGATAATTTGCATTTGCTGTAAACACAAGTCAGAGTTGTTTTTTTTTGGGTGTGCCGTCTGCTGAAATTCCCATTTTGTTCAGTGTTACAGTTGTTGGAATCTAAACAGAAGGGTGTCTGCTTCCGTTGGAGAAGCTCGGATACCATGCCCTCTTTTTTTCCCTCTCGATGTCAGTTGTGGTTCCATGGTGTCGCTGCCAACTTTTACACCTTGACTTTTTTCATCATGCAACATCGAATGAAAAGGAAGTGTGTTGCTTTATTAATGCTGACTTCTCAATTGTGGCTTGAAGACCTGTTCTGTCGAGGCACGTGCAGGCTCCGTCTGTAAGTCACAACTTGTCTGTGTCAGTAGAGGACATTTCACATTTGGCTTGTTTTAGACATGGGGACAATTATTGATCTGCCCAGGATAACAGGATGTTGAACCATTGCCGGAACTCAACGCGGGAGTTCAGGCTGGAACCCTGCATCTCTTTCATTCTCAGCTGCAAATGCCTTGGTACCGTTTAACAGCTAGGAACAGATGTTCCTTTATAACGTCATGATATACCGGATTCGGATGCTTCATTGCAGATCAGTTGTTTGGCCCGTGGTTATTTACGAGTTTGGAAAATACTTTTGTATTGTTTCGATTCTTTTTGTCTCTGCCCTATCTCTTGGCTGCGTCCTTACTCTCTCCCATCTTCTCTCTCCACCTCTTTGCTACATGTTCTCTCGTAATGTTTTCATTTTCCCCAACTCTCCTCTTTACTCTCTCTAATTCTTTTTTTGCTCCTTTTCTGTCTCTGTCCCTTCTCTCCTCTTTCTCTCCCCACCTGTCCCCTCTCTAACCCCACTCCTCTTCCTCTGCCCGCCCCCCATCCCTCTCTCTCGCAGTACTGCAGCATAGGCAGCACCAGGTCTCTGATGCCTTCTCAGTGTTGGCCCTGGGGGTGGAGGAGGTAAGTCAGCCCCCCAAGTGAATCCCATTATCAACAGATAGTGAACCTCTATTTACCAACAAGTACGGAGCGGTCTCGGATGACGGCTGATGCGAACAGTGATCTGCTCTCGGCCCCGGCAGGGCCTGTGGGGTGGGGGCGTTACCTTACACTAGGAGATGAAGTAAAAGTGATATCCTCCCCTCCCCCCACTCCACCACTGTCTCTCCTCACCCTCCACGTCTCTCTTCACCCTCCACGTGTCTCTCCTCACCCTCCACACGTGTCTCTCCTCACCCTCCACATGTCTCTCCTCACCCTCCACATGTCTCTCCTCACCCTCCACACGTCTCTCCTCACCCTCCACACGTCTCTCCTCACCCTCCACACGTCTCTCCTCACCCTCCACACGTCTCTCTCCTCACCCTTCACCTCACCCTCCACACGTGTCTCTCCTCACCCTCCGTGTCTCTCCTCACCCTCCATGTCTCTCCTCACCCTCCATGTGTCTCTCCTCACCCTCCACGTGTATCTCCTCACCCTCCACACGTGTCTCCTCACCCTCCGCCTCACCCTCCACATGTGTCTCCTCACCCTCCACATGTGTCTCCTCCTCACCCTCCACATGTGTCTCCTTCTCACCCTCCACAGGTGTCTCCTCCTCACGCTCCACATGTGTCTCTCCTCACCCTCCACATGTGTCTCTCCTCACCCTCCACACGTGTCTCTCCTCACCCTACACGTGTCTCTCCTCACCTTCCACGTGTCTCTCCTCACCCTCCACGTGTCTCTGCTGCACGCCTCACACTGCTGCATGCCTCACACTGCTGCACGCCTCACACTGCTGCACGCCTCACACTGCTGCATGCCGCTGCACACCACACACTGCTGCACGCCTCACACTGCTGCACGCCACACACTGCCACACACTGCTGCACGCCGCACACTGCTGCACGCCGTACACTGCTGCACGCCACACTCTGCTACACGAAACATTGCTGCACGCCACACACTGCTGCACGGCACACACTGATGCAACTGGCACACTGCTGCACACTGCTGCATTACTCACTGCTGCATGCTGCACGACACTGCTGCGTGCAGCACACTGCTGCACGCAGCACACTGCTGCACGCCGCACACTGCTGCACGCCGCTGCACGCCACAGTGCTGCATGCCTCACACTGCTACACGAAACACTGCTGCACGCCGCACACTGCTGCACGCAGCACACTGCTGCATGCCGCACGCTGCTGCATGCCGCACACTGCTGTACGCCTCACACTGCTGCACGCGGCACACTGCTGCACGCGGCACACTGCTGCACTCCACACACTGCTTTTATGCGAGTTTATGCTACTGACATTGTAAATGACAATGCCTTTTATTTGTTTTAAAACCAAAACATAAATAAAAGGCATTGTAATTTTACAATGCCAATAGCTCAAACTCTTATAAATGCGAGACCTATTGCATTGCAAATGCTTGTTACAATTCTATTAGCATTTGTTTCTATTTGCCTTTTATTTCAAATAATGTAAAGTGTACACTTTCACTTCCTGCCAGGTTGGCAGCTTTCTTGTGAATGTCCTTACCGTTCTCACCCAATGTATTGTGGACTTGTAAATTCGCCAGATATGGAATTTGGGAATTGGCCAGTTCCACAGAGCTATAGTCTGCAGCAACCAACTCCCTGCAAGAGCTGTTTGCTGGTCCCAGTGGGGGAGGGTGGACGGCTGAGAGTGTCAGGGGCTTCATTATGCATTAAATCATTCTTGTAAATTAAAACTGCTGGATACCATTTCTGATTGCTTTGAAAGTATTTGCTTGTGAATTATTCAGCGAGGAACTTTCTTGCAGACAGATGTCTATTACCAAGAAATTAATACTATAATTGAGATAGCCCCAGGATAATGGATCACAATTTATAGCCAAGTGATTGTTTACTGTGTTCAAAAATCATTTTCGGATATGTGTGCGTATGAGATACTTCAACCTTGAATAAACCTGAATAACTACATCTGCTCTCTCGTTTTAGGACATCAGTCTCAAAGTTGCATTCGGGGTAGGAATGGTTCTGCTAACCAAACAAGCATTGGAAAATACATTCATTCTAGCTTCAGAGTGCTGGGTCCTGTAAACAAAGACATGCACAAATGTGCAAAGAGACTTCCACAAGTCTGTGTAAACATCTGTATGGTACTATACAAACTGTGGAATAAAAATCAGGAAACAGACATAAGAGACATGGAAAGAGGAAGATTGAACAGAGATGGTGCACAAATATGATGTGTATATTTGTGCATACCAGTGTTTCGATATGTTAGCAAATTCAAGTCAGTTATATTCACATCGCCATTGCTTTTTTGTTTTTTCCCATAATGACACTTAAAGGCACAGAGTGAGTGCAGACAAGGACCTCATGCTAAATGTGCCATAACACTCAAACTGCACCTCGGTGATGAGGCCCACAAAGACCAAACCTTCCTGTAGCTGCTTATGCTCATTATAAGAGTGGGGGTGGAGCCTGACTCTTGTACTGGACTCGTTCTAATAGAGCTGGTCAGAAGGGCTCAATCAAAGTATCCATAGTCTCAACACAATCAGAGAGTAGCGGGGGTCCACCATGAGGCAGGGTGCAGAATGTAAATGTAACCAAGGCCACTCCCACCATATATGAAAGTTACAGCTTACCACTATAGATCTAATGTCACAATTGTTCTATGCTTCATATATCCAACAGAATTAACCACGTTCTAATGCTTTAACTCCCCTTTTATTACAAGGACCCCTTGATCTTAAAGTTCTTGTGAGAATGTTGTGAGCTTACACGTGGTTCACTGGCAAGGGTTTCCTCACTCATCTTTAATGTGTCATTTCTACAGCTTCATAGTGCTATTATTCTATGTGTCCTGATGAAGATCTTTGTATTCCTGATGATATTGAAATGCCATCAAAACACACAGAACCTTAGCCTCTGGAAATAACTACTGCGTCTTGAGTCGGCTGCTTCGCGTACATGCGTTGTTCTCTTTACACTATTGCGCTGTATGATCACAACATGAGCACTATGTTGATTGTCATGCATGAATGAATAAAATAACTATTATGTGTCTCCAATATCTTGATTGTATATTTATGGAACTAGCTGGTCTACTATTGTTTACTTACTGGTATTGATTATGTACTGAAATATCAAGTGAGCTTGACAAATTGTTATTCATTTACCAAATGAGTCCACAGCTCTGTTTATACTGGTATTTCTCAGTCAGAGAGACAGAACAATGATTTTATGTATAGCCAAGCCAGTTCATGGAAAATGACACTTTATCTACAGAGTGAAAACAGCTTTTGAACAATTGTTTACTGTAAGGCATACTATGCATAATGTTAGGACAAGAATATCCCTTGCATGGTTTTACCGATGTGCAACCCTGCCCAGAGTAACAGTCACTTATGTCCTGCTTTGCTGTGCCCAGCGCACAGGACATCATTCATGCATGCTAAGATTTAGGCGCTAACCTAGGCCTCAGCATCAAAATGAGTCTGTGACATCAAGAACCATGCCTGGTATGAGGCATTTTAAGGTAATATCCTCGACAAGAAGAGAGACGATGCATCCTGTGCATAAAATTACTTGTCTACCACAAATATATTTAATGAACTAACACTTCAGATGGTGAACAGAAATATTTTAATAAACATCCCAGACCCAAGTCTGACTGTGGCTCCTTTGTCACAATTGATTGACAAAATACACCCTTTCCCTACTCATTTAAGCAAACAGTACATTATGTTCTAACCCAGTGGTATAATCATATATTAGAGCCTTTGATGCAAAGAAAATCTCTGCATTAAATTTTTGGGAATGCTACATTGTGTATGTCACTGTGCATCATGGAGGCATTGCATAAATGAAAAAAGGAAATGCAATTTTTACAATTTTCTTTAAAAACAAAATGTGGCTTTGTTGAAAGTTGGATGGATGTCAGGCACTACTACCATATATCGTGTGCAAAATGTTGCCTTCTCCTTGGCCATCACATTGGGATTCACCAAGCTATTAGTACACTGCAATCATAGTCCCTCATATTTTTGAAAATACATATTGAGAAGAAAGGTAAAAACAGCAACACCTAGGTGCCGATTCCGATCCTGTAAAACCCGGGTACGAATGGTCGTACGGAGCGTATTCTCCATACAACTCGTACCCGGGAAATCCTCCTTACAAACCCGCAAGTACGATTCGTACAGAAATACCATTTCCGTACGAGTCGTACAAAACACCGACCGGCAAAAAAATACCCACAATTCCGATCAGGAACATGGCATATGTGACGTCCGGACGGAGTCAGGCAGCGTTTTACGGACCAGCAAGTACGATCCGTGCCCACGTCACTCCGCACCGCTCATTTTTTACGGCAGCCAAAAACTCCCGGGAAATTGAGGACGACGCGAAGAAGGAGCACCGGTACGCAACGGACAGCCATGGACTCCATCCTACGTGTCATCCTGACCCTCCTAGCCTACGAGCTGGTGCACAGAAACCGATGCAGACGCCGCAGAAGAGCAGAACAACCCCCAGGGGCAAATGGGGGGGCCAGGGGCAGCAAACATAACCCCCACCCAAGTAAAAATGTGAATATGTCCTATACATACCTGACCTCCAGGGTCTGGTCACTTCGGGGGGCGTGTCCACCAACCCCCACATACCGTCACAACGGAAGTGGACGTGGACGCGCACCCGTCACCACTCCAATGGTGGTACGGACCGTATGCACGACCCCAGAGCGTGGGTACGGCCCGTACCACCATTGGAGTGTTGATGTAGGGGTACGTGCCATACCCACACCCTCAGAGCGTGGGTACGCGCCGTATCCATGCCCTCAGAGCGTGGGTACGGCCCGTACCACCATTGGAGTGTTGATGTAGGGGTACGCGCCGTACCCGCATCCTCAGAGCGTGGGTACGGCCCGTACCACCATTGGAGTGTTGATGTAGGGGTACGCGCCGTACCCACGCCCTCAGAGCGTGGGTACGGCCCGTACCACCATTGGAGTGGTGACGTAGGGGTACGCGCTACGGAAGTGGACGTGGACGCGTACCCATCACCACGATAATGGTGGTACGGGCCGTACCCATACACTGGGTGCGTGGGTACGGCGCGTACCCGTACATCAACACTCCAATGGTGGTACGGGCCGTACCCACGCTCTGGGGGCGTGGGTACGGTCCGTACCACCATTGGAGTGGGGATTTAGGGGTACGCGTGGTACGGACCGTCCACACGCCCCTAGAGCGTGGGTATGGCTCGTACACACCATGAATGTGGGGGTACGGTCCATCCAACCCGTACCCCTACGGCACTATTACAGAATGGATACAAGGCGCACACGCCACGAATGTTGGCTTAGGGCCTGGTGCAGCATATAAGCAGCATATTGGTGTGTGTGTGTATGCACAGGACAGCAGTGTACTGCACCAAGGGGGCGGGTGGGTGGCTGCAGAGGACTCCCAGCAGTGGACAGAGACATGTGAGGGGTGGGTGCCTATCACTCCCAGCAGTGCCCAGACATATGAGGGGTGGGTGCCCAGGACTTCCAGCAGTGAACAGAGACATGTGAGGGGTGGGTGCAGAGGAACACCCAGTAGTGGACAGAGACATGTGAGGGGTGGGTGCCTATCACTCCAGGCAGTGCCCAGACATATGAGGGGTGGGTGCAAAGGAACACCAGCAGTGGACAGAGACATGTGAGGGGTGGGTGCCTATCACTCCCAGCAGTGCCCAGACATATCAGGGGTGGGTGCCCAGGACTCCCAGCAGCGGACAGAGACATGTGAGGGGTGGCTGCAGAGGAACACCCAGTTGTGGACAGAGACATGTGAGGGGTGGATGCCTATCACTCCCAGCAGTGCCCAGACATATGAGGGGTGGGTGCAGAGGAACACCAGTAGTGGACAGACACATGTGAGGGGTGGGTGCCTATCACTCCCAGCAGTGCTCAGACATATGAGGGGTGGGTGCCCAGGACTCCCAGCAGTGGACATAGACATGTGAGGGGTGGGTGCCTATCACTCCCAGCAGTGCCCAGACATATGAGGGGTGGGTGCCCAGGACTCCCAGCAGTGGACAGAGACATTTGAGGGGTGGGTGCCCAGGACTCCCAGCAGTGGACAGAGACATGTGAGGGGTGGCTGCAGAGGAACACCCAGTAGTGGACAGAGACATGTGGGGGGTGGGTGCCTATCACCCCCAGCAGTCCCCAGACTTATGAGGGGTGGGTGCCCTGGACTCCCAGCAGTGGACAGAGACATGTGAGGGGTGGGTGCCTATCACTCCCAGCAGTGCCCAGACATATGAGGGGTGGGTGCAGAGGAACACCCAGTAGTGGACAGAGACATGTGAGGGGTGGGTGCCTATCACTCCCAGAAGTGCCCAGACATATGAGGGGTGGGTGCCCAGGACTCCCAGCAGTACCCAGACATATGAGGGGTGGGTGCAGAGGGACACCCAGTAGTGGACAGAGACATGTGAAGGGTGGGCCCAGCAGTGAACAGAGACATGGGGGTGGGTGCAGAGGATTCCCAGCATAGTCCCGACATATGATTGGTGGGTGCATCATCCTCAGATGACCACACCTCCATGGGTTCATTAACGCATCCCCAATGTGTGAAAATGTTGAGAGTGCCATATCAACACATCACTGACAGCAGTGTCCCACTCCCATGAGGATGGACGTCTTTCCCCCACGGCATGACACACCACATGTGGGTGTGAGGACAAATTACACATGCATACCCACCCCTGGCGGATGCAGAAAAATACACACACTGAGAACATGTCACAAGACTGCATAGTAATGTGAAAACCCACTAAACTAAGAGAGCCAAAGGGAATACACACTGTCACGCACATTCCAGGACTGATAGGAATGTACAGGTGCTGGCACAGCCACCAAGTAGTTGTCTCCCATGGAAGGAATAGGGTGGACTACCCACAGATACAATGACCAGAATTGTCAGTCAGGTGACCAAATACCCTGCAGAACAAGTACCAATTGTGTGCTAGGCTGGAAGTACACACATGCATAGTGCGGAAAAGTGACAATTTCCACATGGAGGCATGGCAACCATACTCTATACACAAGTACAGTGACTACCAAGGATGGCACAGACGATGCAGCCGGAGACATTGCTGAGCAGGCATGGGCCTAGTTGAAGTGATCCGTCTGCCACCAAGGAAATGTAGACACAGGTCAGCACAACAATTGTGCAACTCCCTGCAGGGAAGATGTTGGGTGCCACAGAGGAAGGAACACTCCTTGGGACAATGTCTCCAATCACAAAGAGCATACACGAGCAAAAAATCTTTGCAGAGACCTTGTGATGGCACGCAGATATCAGGGTCCACCCCATGAGCACCATACTACAACATTTCCCAGACACCTAAATGTAAATGTAAATGTTGTATACCTGTAAAGCGCACAGCTGCCCCAGCAACAGGGCGTCCCGGCGCTGGATACCGCTGGGGAACCCATCCTGGCTTTCCCTGTGAGATGGTCCCTACTGGGCATCTCCAAGGTGAAGACAAGCATCCCCGGCGCTGATGGGGCCGTAAGTGGAGATTAAGCAAGCTATTGCCCAGAGTTGCTGAGTGCAATCCATGGTTAGAGTAGGCACCGAGGCGAGAATGATCAAGTCCGCTGACCTTGGCCCAAGACCCTACCGCGTCGGGAATCGAACCCTGGTCCCGGGCCGACCTCTGCTTCCGGGTCTGCCGCCTCTAACCAGTGAGCCACACCACTCCACTAACACATGATCACCACCTCAACTCATAGAGCATCAGCACCAACATCAATACCTGAAAAGCAATCATGTTCAAAGGGGGAAAAAAAAATACTTTATTCAGCAGTAAAATAAAATGTATGAAAGGACAAAATGTACAAAGGCCATAGGCCAGTCCAGATGCGATGACCTGGGGGGGACACATGTCCATGCATCTCCCCTAGCTTGCCTGCACATTTGAAACCTCTGGTTCATCGACTGGGGTGGGGGCATCATGTGGGGAAGGACCAGGCACCGCAGGGACAGGAGGGGGAAGGGTAGGTGTTGAGGGTGCAGGGACGGACGACTCCACCACAGGGGGTGGGGCAGCGGCAAAGGTGGAGGTTAGTATGGTGCTGCACACGTCCGCAAGCTCTGCCCGCGTCTTCCCTGCACCCGAATGAACCACAGGCCCCAAGGAGGGGGGGGGCGGAGGGATGGGTTGCAGCGCAACTGGGGGAGGTGGTGGACAGGGGGGGGTCTCAACTCCCCTACCCGTGGAGTGCCTTGCCCGTTTGCGCGATGGTGAAGCTGTGGGGCTGAGGCCCAGCACAGCCAAGTAGGCCTCCTTCTCAGACTGTGGGGCAGGGGAGCCGAGGGGAGTGACATTGGAGGGACTGGGGAGTGAAGCATGCGGACTCTGACTGTGGCTGCGTGTCTGCCTGTGAGCCCTAGACCCAGTGGGTGTGCCTTCTACCCCCTGAGTGTGCGTGACTGGAGGTGTGCGCTTGCCCTTCCCTGTTGGTGTGCTGGCTGTGTCTGGTGTGGTGCCTGCCAGGGAATGTGTGTGTGTGCTTGGGACAGGCATGGGAGTGGGAAGTGTGGATGGTGCAGGGGTAGGTGGGGGGACCAAGCGCTGCAGGAGACCCACTGCTGCCATCAGTGATGAGTCCATGGACCTCAGCAACATTCGTTGGTCAGACATCGCTGATGACATGCCCTCCATGTACGACACCATCTGTGTCAGCAGTGTGGTGTGGCCATGGAGGACAGTCAGGATCGATGTCTGCCCAACCTGCAACTGCCGCTGAATGCCCACAGACTCGGAAGTGAGGGCAGCAGGGGAGACAGGGGCAGGGGGTGCGGTGCCTGGCACGAAGGAGACACGTTGTTGCCGTTCACGGACAGAAAGGACCGGAGCAACTGGGAGGGCGGTGATGGGAATGGAGGGGGCGGTGACAGTTGTATTGCTACTGCCAGCTGTTGGAGCAGCCTCCACCCCCTCAGGTAGTTCAGCCTCGGACCCGTCAGCGTCGTAGTCTGTGTTGGTACTACCCAGGTCCTCCGCTGCACTCCCCTCGCCCTCCGTGCCACTTGATGCTGCCGACTCGCCAGGAGTGGTGGCACTGGTGCTGGATCCCTCCTCCACGTCCGTGCAGGTGTCTCTCTCGGTGTCCCCCGATGATGCTGTGGGCAAGGTGAAGAGACAGGAAATAATCAGTCACCTGTGTACATCTGACACATGAGTCCAAACATAATAGGTCACAGTGCATATCATGAAATGCATCATGAGTAACATCTAGATGACTCCGCACATATGTAAGCCCTGCACTCCCCAGTTGGTTCACCCACCATGCCACCTTAAATAAGGAAAATCAGGACACAACAGCAAATAACTGGAGATCAAATTATACAGAGAAGCTAGTGTCTGTGAACAGTGGAGCACAGCCAGACCATGAAGGCATGCCACCCCTTGCTCACTGTGAACGAAACAGTATTGGTGCACCCAATGCCAAATTACATACGCCAATGCTGAAGGTGTACCCACACTCATAGACCTGTGAGTACTTTATAAAATCCAAACAAATACTTTCTGATTCATTGGGAATCACAAAACATCACAAAATTGACAAGTTTGGAATGTGTGAACGTTCCACTTGTGGAAACTGAACACAAATGTGCATGAATATCAGAAGTCACACAAGAAGGTGCACACAAAACTACATTTACACAGTCATTGTATGAGTTGCCAGCCTAATGCCAAGAAGCCATTGTTAAGAAGAAATGTGGTATCAGGAAGTACATATACATGGCACCACGGTGGTCCGGATGACTGGACACCGGTAAGTTGGCATCAGCAACAACCAAGGACTACCCCTAATGCAAACACACTGTGGGAACATGGACATGTATAATTCCAGAACAAAATTTGGACAGAACTGTGCATTTGTGTGAAATGTGCCAGCATGTTCCCCCAAAGTGTAAAGGTGGTTTCTTGTGCACTTCCTTGGGAGACATCTGTCATGCAGGCACATTATTGCCCTTCACAATGATCTGACTGTAACTGGAGCACCCGTCCTGGCCCTATGCATATCTCCCACTCATGCACATCATGTCTGAGGCCACTACATTGGTCATGCATGCTGCAAGGGTGTGTATTTAAAACCACACACTCCTATGTGGAGCCTCAGGACAGTGCCAACAATTAAGAACCCCCAAATGAGTGGACAGGACAGGGCACAGGCAAGGTACCAACACATGTCACAGACCACCCCCACACATGATGGAGAAAGCCTTGTGCACCGTGATGAACTTGCAGCCTAGATGACCATGTGCAATAGTGATTACACACAGACCAGGGAACACATGTCAACGAGGGGAAGGGAGGAAGAACAGCAGCGGTTGACTAGGGGGAACAGGAGATGCACTGCACATACAAACCCTGGCAGTGTATCCATGCAACTGAGCACTTCCAAATGCTTGTGACACACAACAGACACACATGTACCTACCCCCTTGCTGCTGCTGCTTCTCCTGTAACCGCCTATCCATGTCAGGGAAGACCACCGCCAGGACACGCTTCATTTGGTGGGTCAGGCGCCGGCGCCCGCTGTGTTTTCGTGCTGGTGAGTCCCCCAGCAGGACCCGGGCGATCCTCCTTGTCCAGCACCGGATATCCTGCCAGCGTTTCCTCACCTGGGCCAGGCGCCGACTGCGACCCTCCACGGAGATCACGGCCCTGACGGCCCGCTTCCATATCTTCCCCTTCTCGTAGGCGGTTACCTGTGAGGATGTCAAAGTGAGAATAGATCACTACACCTGCTCCATGTCACAGAGACACACATTAGAACATCTTTGATTTGTTGAACAGGGCATAGCATGCTGCAAACGAATACCACCTTCATCATAGGGAATTTCGCCTCTGTGTAAGCCCCAATGCACTACATGGCATTGAAAGTACACAGGTGGCATGAGGGGTGCAACACACTCTGTGATCATGGCACACACTGTACATCACAAGCAACACAAGGCTGATGGACAGCACCTCCAAGCAGTCACATGCCCCAGGCCACTGACCCAACCTCAGCAGAGTACACAGACACACACAGGCACAGATCAATCACCTGCCAGTGGCAACAGCGGATACAAACATCACTCTGCACATGTGCCACTTGCCTGGGGGTGTCACAGGCGTGGGGCTAGCCCAGCTAGTCAGACACACAGCACGGCTTACTACTTGCATCAGATGGGTAGAGCAGTTGCCTCCTCCATGCAACATAGACACTCACCCACATGACAAGGAACATTCACACACATCAATGTCCAGGGGGCGTACACATCATTTGGTCACTCTCACCACAGCTCCACTAAACTCACACACATCTGTAGGTACAGTCACCTGTCACATCGGGGGGATCACTGAATCACCTCAGGACTATAGAACAAGAATGGCCAAGAGGATTAGGCATGCAGAATATGCCATGCACCATGCAGTGAATGTCACAGTAAGCACAATGCAAGTGAGGAGTGCACACATGAACCACATCATGCTCTGCATGACACACCTAAGCCATTCCCCCCCCTCCTGGGACCCACTCTAAACAACATTGCATGTCTGTCACACCTGGACACAATGCCAGAAGTGCCAGTCACAAAAAGAAGGGGCACAGTCAAAGGGAGCGGAGTCAGCACTCACCTGCTGCCCTGGTCTACCATACAGGCTGGGGAACTGTGGGAGGATGACGTCCAGCAACGCCTCATTCTCCTCCTAGGTGAAAGGCTGGGCCCTCTCCACAGTCCTTGACATGGTGCCAGGGGAAGCCAAACACCAGCAGTGGTGTCGATGAAAGGTTGTGCAGGCAAGTGCCCTCTCATGGGTTCTGGCTGACTTATATCTGCCTTGCTGGGCTATTTCCTTTACAGGAGTACAGAGTGATTGGTCAGACTCATTAGCATCCTACGTTTCCTCCAATCCCTTTGAATATACACCAGTGACAGCATTAGCATTTTTTCAAATTTGATGCATCATGTCAAGTCAACAACCACTTTGCAACAATGTATAAGCTGGCCAGCTGCTTTTTCCAGGCCACATGATGGAAAATTTTGATCTTGAAAATGGGTATCCATGACAACCAGCATGCATTTAGGCCCTAATACTTGTCTCTTATGTGTCCCCATTGTGATTTTCAAATTCCCACACCGGTACGGTGCGTTTCACACGTACCCCTAGGACACCACTACTCTAGTGCTACGGGCCGTACACGCGTGTGTAGGGCCCGTAGCACTATGGTGGTGTTGCCGTACGCGTACGCCACAGTGCTATGGGCCGTACCCGCGTGTGTAGGGCCCGTAGCACTATGGCAGTGTTGCCACAGGCGTACGCCATAGTGCTACGGGCCGTACCCGCGTGAGTACGGCCCGTAGCACTATGGTAGTGTTGCCGTAGGCGTACGCCATAGTGCTACGGGCCGTACCCGTGTGTGTAGGGGTCGTATCCCTATGGTAGTGTTGCCGTAGGCGTACGCCATAGAGATACGGGCCATACACGCATGTGTAGGGGTCCTATTCGTATGGTAGTGTTGCCGTAGGCGTACGCCATAGAGATACGGCCCGTACACACGTGTGTAGGGGTCCTATCCCTATGGTAGTGTTGCCGTAGGCGTACGCCATAGAGATACGGCCCGTACACGCATCTGTAGGGGTCCTATCCCTATGGTAGTGTTGCCGTAGGCGTATGCCATAGAGATACGCCCCGTCCCAGACCATGTTCAGCCGTGTCCTGCATGATGTTTTAGAAGCCATGTTGGAGCACCTGGATGAATTCATCCATTTTCCAACTCGTGAGCAGTTGACAGGTATCAAGGGTGAGTTCTATGCCCTGGGAGGGATGCCCCATGTAATTGGGTCCATTGATGGGACACATGTGGCTTTGGTACCACCACAGGCACAGGAGGTAGCCAATCGAAACCGTAAACATTATCACTCCATTAATGCCCTTGTGGTGTGTCTTGCTAACATGCTGATTTCCCATGTCTGTGCACGTTTTCCAGGGTCAGCACATGATGCCTACATCATGAGGCGTAGCAGGGTGCCAGAAATGATGCTGCAGCTGCACAACGAACGAGCATGTCTTGTTGGTGGGTAGACTCTGTTTGTCCTGTATTCAGCGGTATCTTAGTATGTGACGGCATCTCCTGACCCACTTCTTTTCATGATGTTTCCATGTAGGGGACTCTGGCTATCCCAACATGCTATGGCTGGTGACGCCTCTCCGCAACCCGAGAACAGCTGCAGATCACCGTTACAACAACGCCCCTGGGCAGACCAGGCGAGTGATTGAGAGGACGTTTGGCCTCCTGAAGAGCCGATTCCGTTGCCTCCACAAGACAGGCGGGTCCCTCCCATATGCACCGGTGAAGGTCTGCAAAATCTTCCTTGTGTGGTGCATGCTGCACAACATGGCAGTGGAGAAAGCTGTGCCACTCATCCTGGATCCCGATGAGCAGGAACATCCACCCGTGGAGGATGACGGCCTTGGTTACGAGGCAAGTGAGGAGGAGGAGGAGGAGGAGGAGGAGGAGGAGGAGGAGGAGGACATCCGGAGTCAGCTCATACGCAACTTCTTCTCATAATGGTGAGTCCCTGGGTCTGATTGTGCACGCTTGGAGCCTTGTGTGGCATGTGTTGCAATGTGTGTGTCCAGCTGGCTGTATGCTAAGTGACTTTGAGGTGTGTTCTGATGTGTCACTCGAGTGCTGATGTCATTCCACACATTTTAGCTGACACACTCAATTGACAACTAGCATGGTGTCAACCTTAGTCATGTAGAGTACATGACCATGCATGCGGATGACTATGTTTTTCCTGACTTCTTGTGTGTCTCTCATCCCCAGGTAGTTGCGCATGCTGTCTGCTCGTGGCATCATTGTGCTCCTGCTATTCCTCATGAGTAGTGCAACGTGTGCTGAATCAGCGTTACATGCACGGACATGGTAAAAAGTCTCCTTTGGGTAAGGACTGCAGTAAGGCATTTTGGGTGTGGTAGTAGTTTGTAATGTGTGGGCACTGCTCCTGTGCAGGTTTTGTTCCTATGCATACATGTCGACTCACCATGGGGCACATGACATGTAGCATGACTCACATGAATTGATAGTCACACTTCGTGACAGTCATCTGTTATGGGATTGTGGATTTTGATGAAGGCATCAATGTGTGTACAACTTCCCTCGGAAACATACGGGAGGCTACGGGTGGACATATTGCGGGACATCCCCATAAGAGGCTCAATGGGGAATTGCAGCCTCTCCGTGTGCAGCAGGGGATGTTTGGCTCACCCCCTTCACTTGTGTGCCACTCCAATGGATTTGCAGCATCAGTGGTGCGAAGGGGGTGTCCAGTGTAGGTCCCACATGTTAATCCAAAAGACCTGTGAGTCTGTTAATATTGATGCCTATCCATAGGTGTGAGCCTGAGTAATAAAGGTGTTCCTCAGCCTCCAAGGTGCCTCATCTCTGTCAATGCAGGTCTCTTGCCACTGGGCATGCGCCATCTCTGGCATGGTTGTCAAGGATTGTGCACATGAGTCTATGTGTAGATTAGCAACCTGCATGCTGTTCTTCATGTATTTGATTCTCTATTGTGCATGAAGTCCATGGCTGTGTATGTGTTTTGGTATGTTGCTCCCCACTACGGGCTGTCAACACCTTCTGGGGTGTGTTTCCTGTGCGCAGCTCGGCCTTCAGTTTCATGATCCGGTGTCAGTCATCTTTGGTGATTGTGCATCCTTTGTCTCTGGGTGTGCCATTGAAAACCGGTCACTCCTTCCTTGACATACACCTGTTGCAGTAGTCCTTTCTGACATCCTAGTCTTTGTGTGGAAATTGTGGCATAGTTCCCAGGACATGCCGCCTGCTGTTGCAGCCACTGCAGCAAGGGCACACGAAGTTTCCTGATTTGGCAACACACACACATCAAAGATGCTCCTCCCTTCCTCCCTCAACCCATTCATTTGGCTGTCATCAGCTTGTCTGTGCCACAGTTGCCGCCACGTTGGTGCCAAAGGCTGGACCGTCTGCACATGCAACGTGCACATTGCACAAGCCTCATCTCCTTGCATGACCCACATCAAACTACAGTCTGATGTTGCAGCCACCCTCCAAGCAATGTCCATCCACACATCTCCCGCCAGCTCTCAGGCATACACTAAGCGCACACACAACACCTTTGCATGATGAGTGTGCAACTCCGACTGCCTACACAGCACTTCCACGCCTTCCAGGCCCTGTCACACCCACCAGGTCATGTCCCTCCTACTCCCCACCGGCTCTGTACCCCGCCAAGGCCATGGGAGTGGGACTCAAGGCTTCTGCATGTAGTATGCTGTCATTGTGAGGCACATGGCACAGGTATCATCTCTCAGCGTGTCAATCTACAATGTGTCCAGGACCCCCCTCTCCACCATCACATGCGCACACAACCTCATCATCAACTCGTATGCCATTGACAGCCAGGTGCTCCTCACCCTCACCAAGGACGCAGACATTGCCAGTTCCAATATTCAAGATTGCATGAGATCCATTGATGGATGGCAGAACAGCAGCCACCTGAGGCTAGACTTGTACAGGACTGAGGTCAACATCTGAGGATTGTCCCCTTACAGCTGGGTCAACTGCTTGTGTCCCACCCGCAGAAGCCCCGCACAAGCACCCAGTGTCCACGCACACAAGATGGTGTGCATCATGGATTGCTTGCTCACATTTGCCATGGTAATCACCAGCATCTGTACCTCAGACTGCAACACCCTCTGCATTATGCACATGATCTCCAGATAGATCCACTCCAAGGAAAGACGGACCATCCCCCAGGTCCACAACAACATCCGTGTCAAATACTGCCCTGCCCTCTACGGGGCAGCCACATCCAAACTCCCGGGACACTTGTCCACATCCAGGCTGCATCTGCACACCTCACCTGCAACATCCCGCGCCCCAGTCACATCACCATCCAGCAGAGATAGCTGCAATGGATCACTGTGTGCTGCAGGATGACCTTCAGACTCCCCACCCACACTCAGGAGGCAGGCCACAACCCCGACCCAACACCAACATTGTACCACTGTCATCCGAGAACCCGTAGTGCCATCTCTGTGCATCCAACCTTGACCTGGCCACCATTCTTCAGATCCACCGTACTCCAGCATGCAGGACATAGTTCTCCCACCTGGGAACACATACCTGGGACTCCCTCCCCGGGAACCTCCAAATGAGGCATGACATCTACACCTTAATGATACTCTTCCAAATAGATCTGTCAGCACAGTATTGCAAGCACCCCCTCAGCAGCTTGAGGCCATCACAGGTGAGTATTGTGCTCCATGTCTGCATTGACTGATAAATTGTGACCCATGTGTGTCCTGTACCAGACTCAGATCCCAGGGTATGGATGGCTGGAGTTAGTTCAACACTCAGGCATAGTTTGACATTTAAACACACATATGTTGTGGACTAATGCCAAATGACAGCAACATCTCATGACAAAAAAAAGATTTTATTTTTGGTGGGGTAAGTCTTTTGGTAGATATACTAAGGTGCTCTACCGGGTGCATAGAATCCAAAGTTCACAGGGGGAGATGGCATCCTTGTCAGTTGGAGTCATCAGAGTCCAGACCACAGTGTTGGTCATCATTGGTCATACTGTGACCAGCAAGTCCATGTGGCAGAGAATGTCATTGGGTGAGGTGCTGCTGTTGCGCCAGTGGGCCAGGTGCCAGGCCAGGTGACCTGGGAGATGTGGATGGTCCGCTGACTCTCACGGTCTTTTCCGTGGACGACCCACCTTCCCGGGGGGACCCTCAGATGCCGGCCTTGACGATGTCTGTGATGCTCCGTTGGACGAATCCTCCTCCTCCTCCCTCCCTGTTGCTGGTGGTGGTCTTCGCCTGGTGTCACAGGGAGGGTTGCCCATGTTGTCGGCGATCCGACGGAGTGAACGGCTCATGTCCGTTTGCACCGCCAGGAGCTCAGCCAGTCTTGCCTCCATCCGTCCTCGGTGTTGTTGTTGACTGGCATGTTGCTCGGCCTGCAGGTTCTTCATCTCGTCGAGGGTCCCCTTCATCTCTGTGAGGCTCGACACTACCTGGCTGATGCCCCTGGTGTCACGCCGGTAGTTGTCCAGGATGTGGCGTAGGTGTGACATACCGGTTCCCTCAGCTGGCTGGTCAGGTTCTCGCCTCCGCCTGCCTCCACTCCCACCACCCCTGCCCACACGAGCCTGGCCTGCCGTTGTGGGCACATCGGGTCTACGGGACCCCTGAGGGATGGCATTATCGGGGTTGTCTGCCTCCTCCTGGGTGGCCGGAGAACCTTGTCCCTCCTGGTCAGACTGGCTGTGTTGTTCAGTGCGAGCAGGGCTGTGGCAGGAATGGGGGTGGTGGTTGGCACAGATGTACCTGACACAGGTGCTGCAGGGGCTTGGGCACCAGAGGGGCCAGGTTGGTCGGGGCATCCACGGAGTGGTGAGAGTCGTCGCTGCCGGTGGGATCATCTTCACGCTGAGCCTGGGACTGTGATTGTTCCCCCCCATAGTTGGGGGGAGGTCGATGACGTTGCCCTGTGTGTGAGAGAGAGACAATGTTAATGTTGTTTCATGCCACATCCATGTTTCATACACATTCAAGTTGTCACAGATCCTCCAGGTAGTTGGATGTGCCTAGCATTCCTCTCAATGTACACTTGGGAATGGGTATGTTGCGGGGGACAGATTGGTATGTTCTCCTGAGTGTTTGACCAGTAGAATTTTGGCTCGGATGCTTATTTGGCGATGGATTGGTCTTGTTGTGTCACATGTCAATTGTGAGAGTGGGTAAATCCGTTGCCTGCCCCGGGGGTGTGTGCTTGTGTGAGGGGGTGTGTGTGACCGGGCCTGCTGTTGGGTGTAGTGTGATTTGTCATTGGGTCTCCCAGGTGATGTATCTGTCCCCTCATGGTGCATGCTGGCATGACAGTGAGTTTGAGTTCCTGTGCTAGTTATCTGAGCTTGTGGAGTTGGTGTTTGAGTGTACAGTGGTCACAGGAGGGCCTTGTGCTGCATACAGCATGGCCAAGTGTCAGCTACCTTGTCAGTACTTTGCCAGTCCCTGTGCATTGGGCATGGTCCATGGGTATGTACCTAGGCCATATGGGCTGAGGGCATTGGTGTCTGCTTCGGAGTTGCACAATGTGTTGTGTGAGCCCCACCCTCCCAGCATCCCGGACATCCAGTCTTGGGTTTGTGGTTGGTGTGGCCTGGGACTTGGCATTGCCTTTATTTGTGAATGGGGCATGGAGACGTTAGTGGCATGAGCGTGGTTTTTGAGTGTGGTTGTGTGCGGTGAGGGCTTGGGGGAAGTTGCGTGCATTTTGTGTATTTGTGGTGTGGATGCCATTCCCCCCATGTTAAGTGAGTTGTTTGTGTACTCACCAGGCTCTGCGACTCCTTCGACTCCGTGTACTCCCACCGGCGGAAGCATGGCCATCACCTTCTCCTCCCAAGGATGGTAATGTACGGGTCTGCGAGGCAGCCCGCCTCCAGTGATGTTACTCTGGGCGTATTCCTCGTTCATTTTCCTCTTGACTGCCCTGCGCAGATCGTATGACCTGACTTGGCATTCATGCCTGGTCCTTCGAATGGGCGCAACAGCATTCACCTTATCGACGATCCTCTGCCACAGGCTTGCTTTTTGGGCTATGCTGGTCTGTCTGACCAATGTTCCAAACAGCTGTGGCTCGACTCTGATGACTTCGTTGACAAGGAGGTCCAGCTCTGCCCTTGTGAACTTTGGATTCTTGTCTGTGGGCATGGTGAAGGGTGTGGTTGTGGATGGTTGTGGGTGTGTGGGTGTGAATGTGACGGTGTGTGTGTGAATGTGAAGAGGGGGTGTTTGTGAAGGAGGTTGTGTGAAGGTGTGTAAGTTAAGTTGTAGTTAAGGTGTAAGTAAGGTGCAGTTGTTTGTTTGTGGGGTCTGTCAGCAGTGGGTCTGTTGCAAAGGCTCATGGGTTGTGTGTCTGGGCCCTTTTTATTGGTCCATTTGTGGGTGTGGCTGGGTTTGAATCTGTGGTGGGTGTGTTATAAGAGGTGGTTGTGATTTAGGGCCTTTGTTTGCCTGTTTGGATGTGCCAGGTCAGTCATAGAGATGTATTTAGTCATGTTGACGTGTTTTGTGGTGTGCGAGTCGATTTGACCCTCCTTGTGCTGTTTTACACTGTCCTGGTTCTGTACAAGTATTTTTCGCGTAGGTAAGGTCTGTACATATGCGATGCTGGGTGAGGGTGCTGGGTTACGGTGTTGGGGTACGGTGCGTACAAGTACGGGGCTGGGGTACGAGCCTGGGGTGCGGCGTGTACAGGAGGGGGGCTGGGCTACGGTGTTGGGGTATGGTGTGTACAGGTGCGGGGCTGTGCTACGGTGTTGGGGTACGGTGCGTACAGGTGCGGGGCTGTGCTACGGTGTTGGGGTACGGTGCGTACAGGTGCGGGGCTGCTACGGTGTTGGGGTACGGTGTGTACAGGTACGGGTCTGGGCTACGGTGTTGGGGTACGGTGCGTACAGGTACGGGCTGGGCTACGGTGTTGGGGTACGGTGCGTACAGGTACGGGGCTGGGAGACGGGCCTGGGGTGCGGCGCGTACAGGTGGGGCGCTGGGGTACGGTCCTGTGGTACGGTGCGTACAGGTGCGGGGCTGTGCTACAGTGTTGGGGTACGGTGCGGAGGGGAGGTACGGTTCTGACATATGGGGGTGAGGGGGGCTGTACGACTCGTATCCGGCTACAAGTTTACCCGTGTACATGTGTGCTACAGCGCTCTCTCCGTACGGGGCCTTTTACATGCGGTTGTGTATTCGGACGGGCGGTACGGATCGTACTTGCGCGCTCGGACTTCTGTTTTACGATTTGCACGTAAAAATGTCCAGCTCCCTATCGGACACTTTTCCCGACGCTATTCGGACGTAAAAATTTACAGCTCCCTCTTGGACCATTTTCCCGACGCAATTCGTATGTATTTTTCACGAACGAATCGTACTTCGCAGTTTGTACGGTACTTGTACGATTCGTACGTGAAAATATACGGATATGAGTCGTACAACATTTTTTTTACCCGGATCGGAATCGCCACCCTAATGGTTAGTCAATGCTCTCTTTCTTGTGGTGGTGGTGGTGTGTGTGGTGTACTTTTAAAATAATTTTTCATGCTCTTGTTTGGAGATGCAGCGACACAGTTACAGGGTGGGCTCGAAGGATGTCTTTACTGAACAAACCAAATCCGTTTTTTCCCCATTGCTTATATGATTTATTACCTCACACATCAGATCATTGAGTTAAAAAGTAAATTATTTTCACATCACCTATTTCTCATCAAGGCTTGTATCTCCTTGCGTACATGAATATAGCTTGATATCTACATAATCCATCAGACACTGCACTCCCATTATAAAAGGCCATTTGGAATGTGGTTATTACTGGAGAGTTGAAAGGTATCTAGACACCTGTAATAATGACATGCCATAGCTGCTCAATTCTAATAAGTCATTGCATTTAAGGTCACAATGCCTTCTGCCAGAGCCAGCAGCCAAGGTGAAAGACAGGTCATGGATCACAATTACAGTGCAGTTTAAAAAATGAAAACACGAACTGGAGTTTCCCTCGTCTGATGTATTTCTCTGAAAACAAAAAGTGATCAACAGAAAGGAGCTATTTATGACACTATGAGAAACAGCATTTTTTAGCCATGCGTATATTAAATTGAATCTAATATCTTTTTGCTGAAATGAATAGCTGATTTTTGTTGTATTTAATTTCTTAGTTCAGATTTTGCTTTTATCATTCTTGTCTGCAATAAACGTAATAGAGCAAAACATCAAGGGCGTACCTGGTTTAGGGGATGGGTGATGGTGAGGCCATGTACTTTTAGGAATAAAATGTGTGGCATGGGGTACTTTATACCCTATATAATTGCAGGCTGTTTGAATATGCGGGCGGAAGGGTTTTCAGAAACTGGCAAATGATTTATTTGTGTTGACAAAGAAGTGAAGTCGACAGTCAATTGATGAAAGTGACCGCATAGCAGTCAGCATGCTCAATGACTCTTCTTGCTTTTGCAATGCATTGTTTTAGAAACACTGCACTTCTGTTTATGAGTCTGATATGGAAGAACTTTTGTTAGACGTATGGCAGCTTGTCAATAAAATAACACGTTAACCTCTTCAATGCCCATGACGAGATAGTCTCGTCATGGAGCACGGTTGCGCTGTGCCCATGACGAGACTATCTCGTCATGGACCCCGCCTGCTAATGAAAGGCCCGGCACAGGAGGGGGAAACGGCGGGGCACTGAGGGGGTTAATGTCGGTACACCAGACATTATGGGGGCGTATTTTTTGTTTCTTCAGTATGTACAGCATGACATACTTAGGGTTTTGCCTGGCCTAAGACGGCTCTGATCTACAAGGGTTCCTCCTGACTTAGTCCTGTGTTAAACAGTTTTTGTGAATAAAGATAACTTTAAGACAATTTTAAACGAAGACAAATCATTTAGAAATCAATGCCGCCTGTCCTTACTGTAGGCGCATCGTGCTGGTCTGGACAACAAAAAGGAGGGGCAACAAAATGGTAGACAATGTCCCTTGTCTCATTGTTTCCAACTGCACCTCAAATTTGGAAATCACATCCTGTTCTCATGGATTCCCACCCTGTGGCGCTTCTTCTGGTACAAAGTAAAACTTTGGTAGGAAATTAATGTTTATTTCTAGTCTCTTGACGTCATGAGTGGATGGACATGTGTTTTTTTCACCAATAACAACCTCAGTTTCACTGAATACACCTACAGGGTAATGAGCCAGAATATCGAGGGTTAAAAATTCGACCTACCATAATATCGAGTAAAAAATATCGCGGAATGGAAATATCGAGTGCAAGAATATCGTTGTCAAAAATATTGGTTTGAAGGTAAGTAATATTGATTTTAAAAATATGGAAGTTATTAATATCGTTTGCAAAAATATAGTTGTTTAAAATATCGATTTTTTAATTAGTGTTATATATTTTAGTATATATTTTAAATGTATGTGATGTATTTTTTGTATAAGTATTGGTTATGTTTTTTGATATATATGTCAAATTTTTTGCAGTTTTTTAGTTCTGTTGCGGGTTGGGGGTTTATAGGGGAATAGGGTGGGAAGTAATTTAATTATAACAAATTCATTCATATTTTTAATGTGTTAGTATTTATTTGAGATTTTATAATATTAATTGTGTTTTTAATTTTTGGGGGGTAAATTTTAGGTGCGGGTTGTGGGGTTTATAGGGGTAAAGGGTGACAAGTAATTTATTTTTAATTAATTAATAATTAGTTGTAAATTTACATGAATTAATTAATTGGCAATTAATTATGGTAATTGTGGTGCGGGCTGTGGGTAAAGGGTGGGAAGTAATTTATTTAAATAATTATTAATTAGTTGTTAATTAACATTAATTAATTAATTGATAATTAATTATGGTAAGTGTGTAATTCATTTTAGGTGTGGGTTGTGGGGTTTATAGGGGTAAAAGATGGGATGTAAGTTATGTTTAATTAATTAATAATTAGTTAATCATTAATCTTAATTAATTAATTGATATTTAATTACGGTAATTGTTCATTTTTTTGTGGGTGGGTTTTGCTTTTATAAGGGTGAAGGGTGGGGAGTAAATTCATTTTACTTACTTTAAAAATTAGTTGTTAAATACTATAAGTTTTATAATTGAAAATAAGTTTTAATTGTGTAATTATTTTTTTTACATTTACATTTTAGCTGTGTGCTGTGGGTATTATAGGGGTAAAGTGTGGAAAGTTAATACATTTTATGAGTTTTAATTTGTTTTTTAATTAATAATAATTCTTTAAATGGTCATTAATTATGCAAGTATATCTTTTTTTAATTTAGATGTGTGTAGTGAATTGTGTGTTGTTATGGGGTAGGAAATAAAAAACTAAATTTATGTAATCATTAATGTTTTTTTTTCTAAATATGTTCTAATTAAAAATATTTATTTGTTTGAAAATTACTTTTCAGTTTATTTAATATAATATTTGTAGGTATTTGTCATATGTATTTAACATTAAAGCTATTTTTATTTTTTTATTTTTAATATTGAATATATTTGTATTTACATTTTTAACATATTTATATATTTATATATGTATTTTGTTTTTTTTAAATTAATATTTTGTTTGTTTTTAATTTTGAACTGACTGGAGTGGGAATAGTAATTGTTACCCCTCCATAATCCACCACTTTCCCTACTGTTACACTTATTGGAGTGGGAATAGTAATTTCACACCTTCTCTATCCAACACTTTCCCTATTGTTGCACTCACTGTAGTGGGAATAGTAATTGTTTCACCTCCGCTATCCAACACTTTCCCTACTGTTGCACTCATTGGATTAAGAATAGTAATTTTTACCCCTCCGCTATCCAACACTTTCACTACTGTTACACTCATTGGAGTTGGAATAGTAATTTTTACCCCTCCGCTATCCAACACTTTCCCTATTCTTGCACTCACTGGAGTGGGAATAGTAATTTTTACCCCTCCGCTATCCAACACTTTCCCTACTGTTGCACTGACTGGAGTGGGAATAGTAATTGTTTTCCCTCTGCTATCCAACACTTTTCCTACTGTTTCACTCACTAGAGTGGGAATAGTAATTTGTACCCCTTCTATATCCAAAACCTTCCCTACTCTTGCACTCATTGGAGTGGGAATAGTAATTTTTACTAACCCTGGGCGTAGTTCGCGTAGCACTACGCGAACTGCATAGTGCACTGTTCGCGATGATTGCACAGTGCCGGATGCTTGTCCGCACTGTGCAATCATCGAAAACGGCATCTTGCTGTCGTTTTCTGCTGCTTGAGTAGATTTTTACTCGAGCGGCAGCTTTCTCAATGCGGACTGGTAGTTTCTCATTGCGAGTGGTCGCGAGCATACGCGACGACTTGCAATGAGAAACCTGAACTCCCCGCGTTGAGAATCTCGACGGGAGGTTTATTTTCCACGCTCGCGACCTGCAACTTGATGTTGCTGATCGCGAACGAGGAAAAAGTCTCGCCGGGATGTCATTTTGCTCGCTCGCGGTCGCCAACTTGACAAGCAAAAAATGCCAACTACGCTACGTGTTTTTGTACTGCGCTACTTGCAATTCACGTAGCGCGAAGTAGCACAAACTACGGGAGCGCTGCGTAGTTGACCACCCAGGGTTAATTTTTACCCCTCTGCTATCCAGCACCTTCCCTACTGTTGCACTGACTGGAGTGGTAATAGTACATTTTAACCCTCTGCTATCCATCGCTTTCCCTACTGTTGCACTGACTGTAGTGGGAAATATAAGTTTAAAGATTTTTAAATAGTTTAATGATTTAATTTTTAATTGAATTTTTTGTATTCGATTTTATGTGATTGAAATATATATATACCAGATAAAACGGTGATCAATTTATCCAATGTCGAACTAACTATTGCAGAACTCCAGCTCCTATCATTAGGCTTATCTTTCTGTCCGGGTAGTAACTTTAAATATCCCCAAACACGAGTGGATGTTTTTAAATTTATTAGGAAACTGAAACTCCTGAAACACTTCAAGCTAAACAAAGTGACTGAAACAGTGAATATACCTAAACCCACTAGTACAATAGATGAATTGGTTTAGGTTTGTGATATTCCTTTACTCCGATCCCTGCATGCCTTAGCTCAAGAAGAAAACAACACAACTAACTCTACACAAGAGGATTTGTTGGAACTAGGAATGCCATGTAATCAAAGCAGTCCAACCCCCTTTCGGCCACCTTCATCATTTATACCTATGGAGCCTAAAGACGCAATTGACATTTTTAGTGAGTGTGTTATAGAAGATCTTAACCCCTTCGCCGCTGCGGACATTCCGCTGCAGCGCTGGGGGGGGCAGGGGGGCAGCGCGGTGGGCCTGTGCTCATGACGGAGCCGCTCCGTCATGAGCCACAGTTGAGCTGTGCTCATGACGGAACGGTTCCGTCATGACTCCGCCCATTTGCGTTGTCGCCCCGCACAGGCGGGGAAACAGCGCCGCGCAGGCGGAGCGGCCGCCAACAGGATTGTCATGACGGAACCGTTCCGTCATGAGCACACGGCAACCGTGGCTCATGACGGAACGGTTCCGTCATGAGCGGGGAAGGGGTTAAACAACTCAACAGAACGGCATTTCAAAAAATAAACAAAAGAAAATTCAAGGAAAAGCAATACTCTACACTCATGAGAAAATTGCGAAATAATGAGAATCTTGTGATTAACAAATCAGACAAAGGGGGCAACATAGTCCTGTGGCCTCGTGAGCTGTACATGCTGGAAGTAGAAAAACATCTAGGAGACTCAGAATGCTACAGAAAAGCTGCATTTAATGATTTGAAACACATCAAAGAATTGGTGTTTAAAGAATTATCACAATGGAATAGAATGGGACTACTAAGCAAAAATGAATTTGGATTTTTAAAAAATGTCTACCCCATTACACCAGTACTATACTTCATCCCCAAGGTGCACAAAAATACAACTCCGGCACCAGGTAGGCCCATAATATCGGCACAAAAGGTGCTCTTAGAACCAATATCTAAATATGTCGATTACTTTCTTCATGACTATGTAGAGATGTTACCTTCTTACATTCGTGACACTGGTCACTTTCTATCTAAGATACAATCTGTAGAATGGAAACATGAATATGTCTTGTTGGTCATGGACATAAGTTCACTCTACACGAGTATACGACATACAGATAGAGTAGTAGCTATTAGACACTATTTATCCAAACGTCCAAGTAAATATCATCAACATAATGAAATGCTTCTTGACATGATTAATATATGTCTGACTAACAATTATTTCATCTTTAACAAAGAGGTGTATCAACAGCTACGTGGAGTGGCGATGGGGTCGTGTTTTTCCCCCAGCTACGCGTGTCTTCACGTTGGCTGGTGAACATCATCAAAACCTCCCACAAAAAACTGTTTGAAACACATGTTAAACAGTGGTGGCGATTTATAGATGACGTATGCGTCATCTTCTAAGGGTCTATAGAAACAGCATATGAACTTGTTAGGACGATTAACAATAATGACCTCAACCTAAGTTTCACAGCTGAAGCCAGTAAGGAGCGAGTACAGTTCTTGGATGTAGATATTTATATCAAACATAATGCTATCCACACCAAACTACACAGAAAAAGTACTGCAGGCAATGCGGAGTTACACGTCAGTAGTTCCCACCCTAATCATTTGATAAAAAGTATCCCCTATGGGGAATTCTTGAGGATCAAGCGTATCTGTAATTCAGATGATGACCTTAAGAATTGTCAAACTGAAGCTTTTCAGAGATTTAGTAGTCAAGGGTACAAAGAGAAGGACCTAAATGTGGCTATGAATAAAGCGAATACTCTAACTACTGGTGGTGATACAGTTGTCAAAACACATACCGACAGTGATTCCCCTGAATCAGACAACACAATAAGACTTATTACATCATATAGTCAACAAGAGAAACAGTTTAGAAAGATCATCTACAAAAATTGGCCCATCATAAAAACAGACCTTACTATGTCTCAAATGGTGCTTAAATTACCTAAGATTACCTTTAGATGTTCTCCCTCAATGAGGGATGCACTGGTTAGAACAAGTCCAGAGGTCATAGGTACATCAAACTGGTTATCTAAGAGAATGGGCTCATGCAGAGCTTGCAAATTTGGTAGAAACATTAGTGAGATAATTACAGCATTCAATTCTAATCCTATGAAGATCACTAAAATGCTAACCTGTAATACAGAATTTGCTGTCTACGTTTTTTGAATGTTCATGCAAACTGAGATACGTGGGCAGCACCAAATTGCAAGCTTTTATTCGCATATTACAACATTTGAGAGCTATAGTGAACTCGGATCCCAGTTACCCGGTGGCTAGACACTTCAAACATGTACATAAGAATAACTTGAAAGAAGTAAGTTATTATATTATTGACACAGTGCCTAGATCAATCAGGGGAGGCAACAGGGAAAAGAAACTCAGACAACTGGAGTCACACTAAATATTAACACTCAACACTAAAATGCCCAATGGTCTGAACAATGGGGAAGAATTGCACCACTTTTTATAACTATACTGTGTGTGAATAATGTGAACTGTATCTGTATTTAACCTTTCTTTTTGATACTCTATCTTTTATTCCATGGTCTTTTAGTCCGGCTTTTAGACGGGGGGTTTTTCATGGGTTTTTATCTGGAGGAATCCAGTTTTTACCTTTGATCTTACCAGTCTTTTAACAGGGCAGGAGCCGGGAATATATATTTGGGGGTGATTTTAGAAAGGCATTCTTAATTTATTGTTGAAATATTTAAGACTTGTTCTTTATTAACATTCTTTTGACACCGTGTCCCTTATTTTGACGGATTTCTCCCAATGAATGCATTGTATTTTAGCACCTGCTAATTATCTGGGGAACCGGGGATAAGTAAAATATTAGAAGGATCTTAAGTGTCCAACTCCTACTGAAAGAAACTAAATGTACTGTATATACACATAAGTTGGATTCAATTAGCGAATTTTGGTATATGGATATGCCATATGGAGGGAAAGCATTGCACAGGCTTCTCAAACTGATTATTTTCAAACGGTTATGCTGTTTTAATAACTGGTGAATATTTCTGGCAATAATTATGATTTTTTGCACTTGCATTTTATTTCACATATTTATTTTTGCACCTTTGCACAATGTAATGCGCTATTTAAAATATTTGTATTTATATGAGGTAATTAGAAGTATTTCTTCTATTTCTAAATTGTGGGCATTGTGCAATAGGTCTTTTTTCACTACTTTCACTAGTATATAATGCGGATTGGCCCTGAGCATGTCATGTGATCAAGACAGTGTTTCACTGTTAAAATGTGTAATGCTGGGCACAGGCTATCAGAAAATGCTGCTAAATTGGATGCAATAAATCGCACTTGAAAACTCTACAAACACGCTGTGGTCCGTACCTGTTTCTTGGGGGATCCCGGGCTGAATAGGATTGTGAAAGTTCATATAAATATATAGTATACTGCAGCACTTGCGGGCGATTGAAAACGATGACCCCAATTACCCGGTGGCCAGACACATTAATCAATGCCACAATGGAAAATCATCTGACCTTTCCTACTGTGTTCTTGATACTGTTCCTAGGAACCCAAGAGGAGGCAATAGACAGCAAACACTGCGTAGACTAGAATCCAAGTACATCATTCTGTTTAACACCAAAATACCCATTGGATTAAATACGGATGAGGCTTTATCCGTACATTTGTGAATCTATTTCTGCCTGTCTCTTACCGTACCCTTACTCCGTTTTTTATCCCAGGTTTACCTTATTGTACTTTTAGTTTGCTTTGAACTGTGTGTCTGTACAATGATTATCCCCAGCCCATGATGACAGACGTTGTGTTTTCTGTGAATCCATATGATTTCAGTTGAGCCCCCCTAGAATAGATCTTTTTAAATATGTGAGAAAGTTGAAACTTCGGAAGTGGCACACATTACGACGACAAAGACCTATGGTAGAGTTGAGTGCAGATGAACAAGAAAAGGAGAATAATGATCTTAAGATCGGGGATATGGATACACTTACTACCATGTTTGAGCTCCATAGTGACATCGTCTCTAACACAGTTGCTACCAATGAGGTAGATGTCTTAACCACAATGGGTATAACACATGACTCTGCGGCATCCACAGGTTTTAGACCACCTTCTACCTTTCTACCCACCTTACCCCATGATGGCATTGACACATTTCATGACAATGTCACTAAGGCCCTCATTGATTTGAGACACAAATCACATAATAACAAAAAGGTCAATAACAACATGACATACGAACAAAGACAGCTGCTCAAATCACTAGCTGATGACAAAGACATAGTGATACGACCCGCGGACAAGGGCAGGAACATAGTCATACAAGATAGGCAGCAATACATCACAGAGGCCCAAAGACAACTAGGTGATGGTGCATCTTACATGCAAATCACCAAAGAAATATACAATGACAGCATCATTACCATATGGGATAAACTTGCCATTTGGAGGGACAAGGGAATCCTGGAGTGGGAGGAGTACTGTTATCTAAAAAGAGATTTCCCCAAGACACCGGTACTTTACCTGTTACCTAAGGTTCACAAGAATCCTGAGATACCACCTGGCCGGCCCATTGTGTCATCTATAGGCAGTGTGGCCGAACACATATCTAAATATGTAGACTTTTTTCTCAGGGAATATGTCATCAAACTCCCGAGTTACGTAAGAGACACCAAGGACTTCCTTAGCAAACTAGAAGCTATTAAGTGGGAGAGTGGTTTTCTTCTCATAACTTTGGATGTACAGTCTCTGTACACGATCATTGACCACCAGCAAGGTCTGGCAGCCTGTGCACATTTTCTAAAACAAAGAAACATGAAATATTGGGAACACAATCTCATGATTATTGAAATGACGGAATTTTGCCTTACTAATAACATCTTTGTATTTGATGGCATTCTCTACAAACAGCTGGTCGGTACTGCAATGGGTTTGTGTCTGGCTCCTAGCTTTGCGAATCTGTTTATGGGCCTCTGGGAAGAAGAATTATTCTCTGGGGTAGACACCATAAAAAATCTGAACAAGATAGAACTATGGCTCAGGTATATAGATGACTTGTTCATCATATGGAAAGGCAGTTTCACAGAGGCCCAGGAATTCATTGAGGAACTTAATAAGAACAATCGCAGTATACACCTTACAGGGGATATCAGTGACAGTAAGGTTGAGTATCTGGATGTTAAAGTGCAGATTAGTCAAAACAAAATACACACTTCCCTTTTTCGTAAAACCACTGCTGGGAACAGCATCCTACATGCCTTCAGCAGCCACCCAGAAAACCTCAAGTGGAGTATCCCTTATGGGGAGCTACTGAGGGCAAAAAGAAATTGCAGCAGCACAGTTGCTTTTGACAAAGAGAGTGCAGAGATGATTGAAAGGTTCAGACTGAGAGGTTATCCCACGTGGGTCCTTAAAAAAGCAATTGACAGAGTAGCAGACATTGAAAGGAAGGATACTCTGACAGAGAAAACATTCAATTCAGAAGACACCATGGATGTGGACACCAGGATGATCCTTACTTTCAACTCTGAATCAGACAGCATTAAACGGATTTTAGCACAAAATTGGAATACACTAAAAAATGATGGGAGTATTGGCAATACAATCAAAGATAGACCCAATATCACCTATAGAAGGGGTAGGAACCTTAGAGACCAGCTTGTACACAGTGACATCACTCAGATACATGACAGAAATATACAGAATCTCAGAGGTTTCTTCCCGTGTGGGCATTGTAAAGCGTGTTCAGCTAGTACTTTCCGCAAAGAATATACTAGTGGTCCTAATCAGAGAGAAATCACTCAATTTTTAACATGCAGCACCACGTTTGTTATATATGCAATAGAATGTCCCTGTGGACTGTACTACATTGGCAGCACCACTCTTATGGCTAAAAAGAGAATCCTAGAACACAAGCGAGTGATTACTAATAAAGATCCCAAGTATCCAGTGGCTCGCCATTTTCAAGAAAGACATTTCTCCAACTCCTCGTTACGTACATATTTTATTTTTGAACAGATCCGGACGGATCACAGAGGAGGTAATAGAACACTTAGACTCAGGCAAAAAGAGTCTAGGTACATCATAGATTTACAGACTAGAGCCCCAGGTGACATGAATCAGGATGAAGAACTTTCGGTACACCTTAAGAAAGAGTAGACCGCATCTCGCTTCATGTGACTCTGTTATTTCTCTGATTCTGCTCCAAGTTTCTCTTCTTCATTTTTCTTGCATTTTATACTGTCTTTCAGGACGTGGGATTTAATGCTTAGCATTGGGTTCATGTGAGAAGTTATGTTTTGTGGAGCCTCCTCCATCCTTGTAACATGTGCATTAGGAACTGTGTTTTTAACAATTTTGACATTTCAATGTGTAATGTTATTTTATTTTGTTTCCTTTGCGGGAGAGAAGGAAGGTACCTAACCACTACACGGGTTGCCTAACCTTTTCTTCGACTTCACTTTTTTGTTATCACTATTTTGGTTACATCTGGCGAATCTGATGTACAGGATGTTTTCACGGACAGTTCGCATTGATTACACCTGCGGAGGGTACCTTTGTTGTACTCTCTCTCCTTTTAGTGCGAAGATCCTCTGGGTTGTCAAATTGGTATCGTATTCAACTTTACATTTCTCACCACTTAGACCATTGGATCTATCTTAAATAACGGATAGTATATTTTGGTGCACTTTGCACAACATGATGTGTTGTATCTTCACTTGCAACGTCTGTTTTCCCTTGTAGAATTGTCTTTATCTCGAGACGATGTTGACTAAGGATTATTAGTACAAGACCTAAGAATATAATGATGTAGCACTTCCTTAGCCATTGTTTATTTTCATTACGAATTTTCTCTCAATAATTTGGAAATACTTGCAGAGTGAATAACACCATAACGCTCTTTGCTACGTATTCGAAGACAAGCACTGTGCCTTCACACTTTTTGTCTATCTCTTTCTGGAGGAAACGCTGTACTTCTTTTCGTTTAATTTGACACGCACTAGACTGAGTTCAATATAGTGAGTAGAGAGTTACAACTCAGTATTCCACTATGGATAAGTTACTTTCTCGCTGTATGCAGTTAACATTCAGTTACCTTATTTTGCCACGAGACTATAATCACTCATCATTATCATGTGAGGTTACATATTACGCTGTATACGATTTACGTACTGACTTTCATTTGACTTTTTGGACAATTGTAACATACAGTTTAGCCACTTCCAATATGGCTGTCAAGATTTTCACAGACAATGTCCTTTCTTTATGTTTACTTGTCTCATGACTATGACGCGATGTCCGTGATTACTTATTGTATGTTTTGTGCCAGCGCACCATATTTACGTGAGCAAGGCTCCGGATGCAGTTGAAACGCGTTGTGTGGAATAAAGCATAGTCGCATTTACTCGTGAGGATTGATTTCTTTTACTGAGAGCGTACCTACTGTGGATTTTTGCATTGAGGATTGGCAGCACGTGCCGCTGGCGTGGGCCAGCTGTCCAGAAGGAGCTTCGCTTTTAAGGATATATATATATATATATATATATATATATATATATATATATATATATATTAAATATAGATAGTAGATAGTTATACTTACAGCCTAGTTTCCATAGGAAATCTCAAAATTCTATTTTGAATAACTTTGGCGCCGGTTGACGAATCCTCGCGAAATTTTCAAAACTAATGGGGCGCTCCGTTCAGCTCCTACCCTGAAAGTCTCGGGGTGATTCGTCAAGCGGGGGCTGAGAAAAGGGGGTGTCCCAAAACACGTTTTCCCCATGCATTTTTCCATAGGACCTTTAGTCGCAGCTACAGCCCGAACGGCTGAACAGAATTACGTGAAATTTGGCAGAGAGGTAGCCATAAGGTCAAGGAAGTGCCTTTTGCAGGTCTGGTGTAAATCTGTTCAGTATTTCCTGAGAAAATAGCATTTAAAAGCATATCAATATCTATACGCGCGCACCATGCGCGCACTGTGCACGCACACTGCCGTGCACGAGCGCAATTCTGATTGGTTGTTAGATGTCGGTAAACATTCGAATCGGTCGAAACCAGGAAGTGTCGGCTGCCATTTTCTCTCTCGCAGTCTGAGGGGGTGAAAAAAAAAGGTGGAGAACGTGAAAAGGGGGCAGAGTGGACAGTTCCTGACCCCCTAGCCTTGGTCAGGGGGTCAGTGAAGGACCCCCAAGGGCGAAAAAAACAATATATATATTTTTTTTAAATCGCGTTGTGTGCGCACGCTGCGCGCACGGCGAACCGTGGGTGCTCAGTGCGCGAAGCGCACCAAGCGCCCACAGCGCGCGCACGGTGCGCGCACGGTGAAAAACCTGAAAAAAAATAAATACATAACTTAGCATTTAAAAATGCGTACAAATTCACTGAAAAAACCATAGGTTTCACACAGGTTATAGTTACGAATTAGCATTTAAAAAACCTTGCAAATTCACTTAAAAAACCATAGGTTTCACACATGTTATAGTTAGCTGGACATTTCACTCGTAAAAAACCAATGAAATTCCCCCGTTATAGTTAGTGCATGCAACTATAACTCACGCGACCGCAATCCTCTGCTGATGACGTCAGATATTACATCACTGATGACATATGTGTCTTTATGAAAAATAAATATTTGTAATATATGTATAGCTAAAGATTAATGGAAGAAGACATGGGTAAATAAGTGTCTAAATACAGTGATGTAATATCTGACGTCATCAGCAGAGGATTGCGGTCGCGTGAGTTATAGTTGCCTGGATATATTATCTACTGGCGGTCGGACCTAGTTTCCATAGGAAAAGCGTTTTTTCTTTTTCCAATAACTTTGGCGCCAGTTGACGAATCTTTGCGAAATTTTCAAAACTTGTGGCTCGCTCCGGTCAGCTCCTATCCTTTTTGGGGTGATTCGCCATGCGGGGGCTGAGAAAAAAGGGGGGTCCCAAAACATGTTTTCTCCATGTTATTTTCCACAGGAAACTTTAGACACGGCTGCAGCCCGAACTGCTGAACGGAATAACACCAAATTTGGAAAAAGGTAGCCCTTGGTTCAAAAAGAGCCCTTTTTGTTAAATTGTGTAAATCCATTCAGTAGTTCCTGAGAAATAAAAAAAAAAGAGGTCAGAAAATCAATTTCCCATAGGAAACTTTAGACACGGCTACAGCTGGAACTGCTGAACGGAATTACACCAAATTTGGCAAAAAGGTAGTGCTTGCTTCTAAAAGCGCCCTTTTTTTTAAATGGTGTAAATCCGTTCAGTAGTTGCTGAGAAAATAAATAGAGGCGCGGCAGATCTGCGCACCCTCCCGACCACAAGCTTTATACTAATTGGCTCTCAACACTCCAAACCAGGAAGTGTTGGCAGCCATCTTGTGACTCGGTAGAACCGAGTCACAAGAAAAGAGAAAAAGAAACACAAAAAACAAGAAAAGGGGGCAGGGTAGAAACACCCTGACCCCATAGTCCTGCTCAGGGGGTCCCACAAGGACCCCCAGGGCCAAAAAAAGCATTTTTTTTTAAATCATCCGAATTTGCGTGGCCCCCTCCCCTGTGTATAAAAAATAAAAAAGGAGAGGCCAGGTCCCGGGGGATGGGGTCCCCGGGGCCATATTTGGCCTGAGGAGGGGGGGTCACACGAACTCCCTCACAAAAATAAAATAAAAAAGGATGGCCAGGCCCCGGGGGATGGGGTCCCTGGGTCCATAAGTGCCCCAGGAGGGGGGGCCACATGGCCCCCACGCCAAAAAACATAATTATCAAATAAAGGCGGGCGCCGGGGGATGGGGTCTCCGGGGCCAATGGAGGCCTTAGGAGGGGGGGCCATGCAGCCCCTCCTTCCTATAAAAACAATATGTGTGGCCATGCCCCGGGGGATGGGGTCCCCAATGCTGGAATTGGCCACGGGAGGGGGCCCACGTTATAGTTAGTTCAGCTAACTATAACTCGAGCCTGGCTGTACAGACTTCTCGGCGCGGTGCAGCAGGATGAGCTGGGGGCCTGTACCACGGAATCCAGCGACAGCTGAGGAGGTTGCTACGGCACATGGTGGGCCCTCTTGGAGACACGCCGTGGCAGCAGGTGAGCATTGAGGTCTGGGTGCGCAGGGTCGGGCAGCCATCGCTGGGCAGCGGACTGGTCTTGGGACCAGGGCTCGGATGCTTGCGAAAGATGTAGGAATCATGCATGCTGCCTGAGAAGTTTGCGACGACATTAGTGTACAGGCCCCTGTGGTCCAGTTTTGCCTGCACACTGTTGTAACGCATGTGGTTTCTGTTGTGGTGATTGCGGCAGGGGGCACAAGTAATACATGTGTGCAGTCAGTTACCCCAATACGTGCAGGAAGTCTGCTATGGTGTGGTTCACTTGCTTGGTCTCCAGCTGTTCCTGCGCAGTGTGGGTGAAGTGAACATGCAGGTGTATCAAGCTGAAACGAACCGTGATCCTTACAGGTGTGATAAATCCTGCATAATAAGACTGTCACAGAAGTTCGTGTGGTTGTAACGTTCCTTTTTTTCCTATGAAGGTTACGACCACCCGAACTTCTGTTACGTTAATTTTGTGCAGGCCTGATCATACCTGGAAGCATTCCGGTTTGTCCAAGTGCAATACATTGTACCATATTACGTTTCTGACCATACAAACTCTTGACCATTGTCTTCATTTATCCAACAGGTTTCTGAATATGGAGTTTTGGGATTTCCAGGACGATCTACAGTTATTTCGATGCACAAGTTGATGTTCCCCGTTGGCAATGTCACTCATTGTTTGATGTTTTTGTGTTGTTAATTTATGTTTTTTTAATAAAGTACTGTTTATCCACTACTGTTGACTACTAGACTTCATGACCTGGCGTACCCACATTTCAGTGACTACAATCTTGGATCTGGAGCACAGAGGCGTCAAGCAACGGCTGGGGTTGGTTGTGCAGGAATACTATGAATTGGGACGAGCGGGTGGTTCGGATACAGGGGCCCTATATTGCTTTTGTAGACATGCATCCAAGACGTGTGAGGAAGTTTAATAGGGCTGGCTGTGACACTCCTTCGACTCTTGCAGTTATTAGTTGTAAGGTACCAGAGGCCAAAAGGTGCATCACAGCCAGCAGCTTTGTCTAAGTAAGGATGTTGATTGTCCGCAGTGTTGGTACCGTCAGCCTGTGGGCAATGTGACAGTGTGCCCCAACTTGAGAATGGGGCGATAATTCTTTCCCCACTTTTGCTGCGCTAAAGTGCCGATGAGTCCCAACTATTGGGTTAGAGGGTGACTCTAAAACAAGCCCTTGTGTTTAATACGACTTTGTTGTAGCTACATGCGAATCACAAGAAAAAAGATGAAAAAACAAGAAAAAGTGGGCAGGGTACAAACACCCTGACCCCCTAGGCCTGCTCAGGGGATCCCACAAAAAACCCCAGGCCCAAAACATTATTACTATTTTTTTTATAAAAAGCGGCTGGATGCACGAATCCGGACGAAAAAAAAAAAAAAACAATGGGGGGTATTCTCAAGGACTTTTCGCTGAGTTATGGCGGAACAAAAGAATTATCACCCCATTCTCAACCTGCTGAAAACTGCCAATATTGCCAGTTTTACAGCGATAGCTTCTGCAAAAAACATTTCCACCAATGAGAGCGACAACTAACGTTAATGATATGGAGAATAGACGTTCTCGTGCAAAAAAAACCATGAAAACACAACTTCCTGATATTTTGAATGACCAGCCAAATCAGCGATGCGATAAAAACAGGCGATAAGTCGCCTTAGCAGTAAGAATTGAACATCTGCCTTTTGCTGGTGTAAAGCAGGATGACTACCTACAGTATAAAAGGGAGTCCAGCCCAGAGCCACATCTGAAGACCAACACATGTCATAGATTTACTGATCATGCAGCTCTGACACCCAAGAAGGCCACAACACCCACTGCCACCACCCCCAGGACCTCCCCTCCGACCACCTCCCCTACTACCACTGAGGCAGCACAGAACAGAACAGCTGTACTTCCCAAAACGGCATGGCTCCTCACCCACACAATAGCTGAATGTTGGGAGACATGGGAACCAAGTATATGTGAAGGAGGCAAGTCACCCATCAATAATAATGCACACAATGCCAAGTGTAGCGGTGATGTGCTGGACAGACCTCACTATGCAGGACATAGACCTCACTATGCAGAGCACAGACCTCTCCATGTGTACATATACTGCTGGTGCTTGTCCTGTTGTGGACAGTAGACGCAACCATGTTGCCTCAGGCAGTGGGCAAGATCTCAATCATGTAGTTGTGTCGTCCCATCCTGTAAGCGGAAGCGGAGTGGGCTGGTCCAACGTACG
This sequence comes from Triturus cristatus, assembly GCF_964204655.1. Classification (NCBI taxonomy): domain Eukaryota; kingdom Metazoa; phylum Chordata; class Amphibia; order Caudata; family Salamandridae; genus Triturus; species Triturus cristatus. Next base: position 979,260,651 of record NC_140588.1, on the reverse strand, counting down.
CCACTCCAGCGTAGGAGTGTGAATAAATAGGCCGGGGCTCTGGCCGTGGTTCACTTCTGGGAAGGCCAACGTAACTGCCAGAGTGGCGGCCCTCACCCTGCCAGCTGGCTACCGCCGTGACCGCCGGCTTCCTCGATACAGGCCCCCTGCGAACCCAGCGGCACAGCACTGCAGAGTCATATCTGTACAGACTACTGCCTTCAATGTACACTGTGCACAGCAGGGCTCACAATTCAGATCCAGTCGCAATTGCAGATGACGCAGTCCAGTAGACAAGAGACATTGCTCCCAGTGAGGCCCGCCCGGACCACGCATCATCACAGGCTGCACACATGCTGGGTGCTTCAGGTGCCACTAACTCAGTGCACCACAAGTAATTGCCACGTAGCATTATTAAGGCAGAATTCATTAGGCAATAGACATTGCTACCAGTGCGGCCCGCCCGGACCACGCATAATCACAGGCTGCGTACACGCTGAATGCTTTTGACTAACTGTGCAGCTGAACTCAACGCCACGTGGCTGTGGGTCCTTGCTGACCGCTGCCTCTGGCGTACAGTGAGGACAGCAGGGCTAACAATTCACATTGAGTCGCGATTACAGATAACGCCGTCCAGTAGGCAACAAACATGGCTCCCAGTGCGGCCCTCCCGGGCCATGCATCGTCGCTGGCTGTGCACACGCTGAATGCTTCAGGTGCCCCTAACTCAGTGCACCACAAGTCACTGCCACGTGACCTTATTGATGCAGAATTCATTAGGCAAAAGACATTCCTTCCAGTGCGGCCCGCCCGGACCACGCATCATCGCTGGCTGCGCACACACTGAGTGCTTCAGGTGCCACTAACTCTGTGCAGCTCAAGTGAACGCCATGTGGCTGTTGGCCCTTGCTGACCGCTGCCTCCGGCCTACACTGCGGTTAGCAGGGCTGACAATTCAGATAGAGTCGAGATTGCAGATGACGCAGTCAGTAGGCAACAGACATTGCTATCAGTGCAGCCTGCCCAGACCACGCATCATCGCTGGCTGCGCACAAGCTGAATGCTTCAGTTACCACTAACTCAATTCAACGCCACGTGGCTGTGGGCCCTTGCTGACCGCTGCCTCTGGCCTACATTGCAGTCAGGGAGGGCTAACAATTCAAGATTAGTGCCGATGCAAATTGTGTAGTAGAGTATAATCGATTAAGAAGACCAAATGCTCCCAATCTGTGCAGCTCAAGTCAACGCCACATGGCAGTGGACCCTTGCTAACCGCTGCCTCCGGCCTACACTACGGTCAGCAGGGATCACAATTCAGATACATCCTGTGCCCCCAACATTTTGCTGACGGGTACTGGTGGTAACTGACTCTGACTAATCAGACCCGGCGCCAGTGCTATTCTGAAAGACACTTAGAATACAGTGAAAACACCTACATACACTAAGGTACACTATGGTTTGAGGTACCCCATGGCATGACCTCCCCTGTATGGGCCTAGTACATAATAGGGCAGGGGATTAAAACTACCTCTAAGAGGTGCAGAAAGAAGCAACACAGGTGCCGAAAGAGGCAAGAGAGGTGCAGAAAAAAGCAAGTGAAGTGCAGAAAGAGGCAAGTGAGGTACAGAAAGAAGCAAGAGCAGTGCAGAAAGAACCAACAGCGGTGTAAAAAGAGGCAAAGGGGTGCAGAAAGGGGCAAAAGAGGTAAAGAAAGAGGCAGGAGGGGTGCAGAAAGAAGGAAGAGGCAAGAGAATTGCTGAAAGAAGCAACATTATTGGGACTGGGTTGATCAACAGGAGCATAGCAACCCACGTAGGGGGAGATTAACAGATGAATTCCTCATGGCTAAGCATACTAGCGGATGGGAGCCTTACTTGGACGTGATCCAGGTCCCACAGGATGAGGCACTGTACATCCAGTTTAGGTATGACTCCCTCCCTGTCAATGCCGTCACATCAAAGTAGCACTCAGTCAACAACAGAACAGAAAGCTGCCCCAGCTGTGGAGCACTGCTGGAGAGTGTTGCCCATGTCATGTTCGCTTGCCCAGCCTATAAGATTGCTAGGACTAATTGGCTGAGACCTATCTGCAGTGGAATGGGCACTCGTGATCATCGGGCTGCCCTCCGCTTTTTAAAATCCGAACCTAGTGTCCTCTTTTCTTGAGGGGTTCTTGAGTCATGCTTGGCTACTCAGGCACAAAGCCCTGCGAGGGGCGACCCTACCCTAGGCCTTGCTCCACCTATGCGGCAATAAAAATGTTTGTGGTGTCCTTTTTAATAACTTTGTAGATTAGTTTGCAAACCATTTCTCATTTTAGAACATCTCTCACGAGGGCCATAACAGCAGCACATTATATAAAATGGCAGTGACGAATTGTGCTACACATTATCTTACCTTCTCCATTTTTCACATATCTAGCTTGGGTATTTGTTAGGGTACGAATTCATTTTAATCTGTACATACATTTTATGCCATGATGTTTTTAGTGCTATTTGTCTTTTCCCTAGGCTTTTAAATTTTGTTAAAATGCTGTATAATCACATCCTTAGCGAGCTTGTTGTATTTAAAGGTTTGTTATTATGAATTCATGTTTTTATCTTTTGTATAAATACCAAACAATGCTTTTATGACACAAGCTGTCAAAATAAAGCTATTGATTGATTGATTGATTAAAAGAAGCAACAGAGGTGTAGAAAGAAGCAAGAGAAGTACAGAAAGAGGCAAGTAAGGTGCAGATAGAAGCAAGAGCAGTACAGAAAGAACCAACAGAGGTGCAGAAAGATGGAAGAGGGGTAGAGAGAGAGGCAAGAAGGGTGCAGAAAAAGGTAGGTGGGTGCACAAAGAGGCAAGAGAGGTACAGAAAGAGGCGGGAGGGGTGCAGAAAGAAGGAAGAAAAGTGCAGAAATAAGTAACAGAGGTGCTGAAACAGGCAAGTGAGGCGCAGAAAGGGGCAAGAGGTCTGCAAAAACAAAGTAACAGACGTGCTGAAAGAGGCAATTGAGGTGCAGAAAGAAGCAATAGAAGTGCAGAAAGAGGCAATGGTAGTGCAGAAAGAAGCAGCAGAGGAGAAGAAAGAGGCAAGAAAAGTGCAGAAAGAGGCTACAAAGGTACAGAAAGAGGCAAGCGAGATGCAGAAACAGGCATAAAAGGTGCAGAAAGAGGGAACAGGGGTACAGAAAGAAGCAAGAGAGGTGCAGAAAGAGGCAAGTGAGGAGCAGAAAGTAGCACGAGAGATGCAGAAAGAAGGAAGAGAAATGCAAAAAGAAGTAACAGAGGTGCTGAAAGAGTCAAGAGAGGTGCAGAAAAAAACAACAGAGGTGCTGAAAGAGGCAGGAGAGGTGCAGAAAGAGGAGACAGAAGTGCAGAAAGAAGCAACAGAGGTGCTCAAAGAGGCAAGAGAGTTGCAGAAAGAGGCAAGAGCAGTGCAGAAAGAACCAAGTGAAGTACAGAAACAAGCAACAGAGGTGCAAAAGGAGGCATGAGGAGTGCAGAAAGAAGCAACAGAGGTTCTGAAAGAGGCACGAAGGGTGCAGAAAGAGTCAAGAGAAATACAGAAAGGAGAAACAGAGGTACAAAAAAAGGCAAGAGTGGTGCAGAAATAGGGAAGAGAGGTGTAGAAAGAGGCTTGACAGTTGCACAAAGAGGAAAGACGGGTGCAGAAACAAGCAACAGAAGTGTAGAAAGAAGCAAGAAAAGTGCAGAAAGAGGCAAGTGAGATGCAGAAACAGGCAAGAAAGGTACAGAAATAGGGAAGATGAGTGCAGCAGGGCTGCAGAAGGAAGCAAGACAGATGCAGAAAGAAGCATACAAAGTGCAGAAAGAAGCAACAGAGGTGCAGAAAGAGGAAAGAAAACTGAAAAAAAGGTAAGAAAAGTACAGAAAGAGGCAAAAGAGGTACATAAAGAGATAACAGGGGTGCAGAAAGAAGCAAGACAGGTGCAGAAAGAAGCATGGAAAGTGCAGAATGAAGCAACAGGAGTGTAGAAAGAGGCAAAACAAGTGTAGAAAGGAGCAAGTGAGCAGAAAGAGCCAGCAGAAGTGCAAAAAGAGGCAAGAGAGGTACAGAAACAGGCAAGAGAAGTGCACAAAGAGGCAAGAGAATTGCTGAAAGAAGCAACAGAGATGTACAAAGAAGCAAGAAAGGTGCAGAAAGAGGCAAGTGAGATGCAAAAACAGGCAGGAAAGGTACAGAAAGAGGGAAGACGAGTGCAGAAAGAGACAACAGAGGTGCAGAAAGAAGCAAATGAGGTGAAGAAAGAGGCAACAAACGTGCAGAAAGAGGGAAGAGAGGTGCAGAAAAAGACAAGAAAAGTGCAGAAAGAGGCAAACATGGTACATAAAGAGACAACAGGGGTGCATAAAGAAGCAAGACAGGTACAGAAAGAAGCATGGAGAGTGCCGAATGAAGTAACAGGGATGCAGAAAGGGCCCTGTGCCCTTACGAAGAATGAAGGAGACCAAGACCTTGTAGGTTCTCGATTGTTTGAAGATTTATAGCAGCACAACGAGTTGGCACTTCACTGCTATTCAGAGTGCTTGGAGGTGCGCATCAGTTTATGAAATAGAGCAGCACTCTCCCTTTGTCGTATTTGGATTTACTCTGTTTGGATTGTTGAAGGCATATGGATTTCTGGTCGCTTCCCTCACCCCTGTCCTGAGGAGGCCTAGATGTGTCATTTGGCCGAAACGCGTCCGCGTCGACAGATTTTGTTAAGAGGAGTCTGATGAGAAATTATTTGATTTATTCTATGAAGAATTTATGCACAATTTTCTGATTAGGGTTCTGTAGAGAATTTTAGAACCAATTGTGCAAATAAGACTTCCTCTAAGTGTATTACCTATAGGTTATAGGTGAACACTCCTTGTCCAACGATTTGGGTGGAAGGAACTTGACATTATTGTCATTATTATTTATTTCTTGCCTTTTGTAGATAAGTGTTGTATGTGTGTGTGTATATATGTGTATGGTATAATAAGAAGAAAATCTCAAAACTATGATAAAGTAAATCAGGATTACGTTAATTAAATTATGTAATCATTTGATCTTTGGTATGTGATTGTTCCTTGTGTTGAAATGTATGTTAATGAATAATAGGACTATGTACTACCAATGGAGGAATATTTAGCCTTCTATTGAGAATTCATTTTTTTTTTTTTTTTTTTATATTTTTCCTCCTGGCCATTTTTTCGATTTTTTCAGGGATGCAGAAAGAGGCAAGAGAAGTGCAGAAATAGGCAAGAGAATTGCTGAAAGAAGCAACAGAGGTGTAGAAAGAAGCAAGAAAAGTGCAGAAAGAGGCAAGTGAGGAGCAAAAACAGGCAGGAAAGGTACAGAAAGAGGGAAGACGAGTCTAGAAAGAGAAACAGGGGTGCAGAAAGAAGCAAATTAGGTGAAGAAAGAGGCAACAGATGCACAGAAAGAAGGAAGAGAGGTGCAGAAAGTACATGAGATTTGCAGAATGAGGTCAAGAGAAGTTCAGAAAAAGAAAGAAACATGCAGAAAGAAGCAACAGAAATGCAGAAAGAGGCAAGAGAGGCACAGAGGGAAGCAAGAGTGGCTTGCACACCATTAGTACCAATTTAACACCCACATTTAGCAATAAGTAACAGGTGACCATTCTAGGTTTGCAAAGGGCCTTCCACTACGCTGTAACACTTGTGGCTGCATTTTTGGTAATGTTTGACCTGCTTCAGCTGGAAACAAGGCTTTTTTTGTTCAAATCTGCAGATTAGGGTGCAGATGATGAATTATGTGGCTAATGCAGAAAATGTATAATTGTGCGCAAGTCAGTGCAGCCAAACAGTCACATAATTCCAGTGGCCCTGCTCATACCTCTGACTAGGTCCACAAGTGCTCCACAGTGATTCCATCTTTTTTTGTCTCACTGAGTTCATAGTTGAGCTTCTATGGAAACGAGGAAGACTAAACCTGAGGTTACCACTCCACAACACAGACTACCACACCACATAATTTCTCTCCATAACACATAATCCTACTCTACATAATTCCTATACACTAAATACCACATACTTTCTATCCACATAATTTCACTGCATAACATACCACATAATTCCACTACACACAAGTACATCCACTCCACTCCAAAAAACATTAGTAAAAAACTTTTGCATTTACAACGCCAATAGCTCTAATTCTCGCAAATGCGAAACCTATTACATTGCAAACACTTCTTTAACTAGTAGTCGAATTTGCAGAGTGGTGGAGAAAGGGTGCTGGGCCTCCGACCAGCATTCAGAAATTCCAGTGCGTAGGGCTTACAGGAGGTACCAGTAGGCTTTCTTGGACCCCAAATTCCCTCAGGAGTTAATTGGACTTCATCCCCCATCCTGTAGTCTGCCAGGAGGCACGTTTGCAGAGTGGTGTAGAGAGGGGGGCATGGCCTCCGAAGACGTCTTAGCAATCCCACTGTTTGGGACTCATTGAAGGTAACAAGAGGGGTAGTTGGCCCCCAAGGACATCCTTGGGGGCCAACTACCCCTCGTATTACCTCCAGTAAGTCCCACACAGCAGCATTGCTAAGTTTGAAGAGCAGGCCATGCCCCTTTTGTCCACCACTCTACAAACGCTCTCCCTGGTGCGCTCTTGGATGGGGATTGAAGTCCCCTTCGCTGCTGGGAGTCCTTTAGGGGTCAACTAGCCTACCTCTTACCACCAGTAAGCCCCACGCAGTGGGATTGCTGAGAGGTGGACAAAGGCCACGCCCTCTTTCTCCACCACTCTGCAAACGCGCCCCATGGCACGTTGTTAGCTGGGGAATTAATTCCCCTTGAATACTGAGGGTCCCTGTGGGCCAACTAGCCCACCAGGTACCTCCAATATGCGCCACTGAGCTGGATTGCAGAGAGGTGGTCCGAGGTAAAGCCCCCTTTTTACACCACTCTGCAAACGCACCTCTTGGCACACTGCTGTTTGGGGGATGAAGTCCACTTGTGTCCTGAGGTCCTCAGGACACAAGAGGACCTCATCGCTCCACCAACAGTGCGCCAAGAAGCGCATTTGCAGAGATTTTTTCCTCAGGCCAATAATGACCCTAGGCACCCCATTCCCCCGGGGCTGGCCTTTTCGTTTTTATTTGTTTTAATTTAGTTTTTTATTAGCGGTGAGGGGGTCTGCGTGGACCCCTCCCGAGCCACTTTAGGCCCCGGGGACCCCATCCCCCGGGGCTTGGCCTCTGTGATTGGGACTGTGAGGAGATCCCGAATGCCCCCCCCATGGTCCTGCCAGCTCCCCGCCTCCTGTGGGAGCCGGCATTGCTTTTGAGCAAGGGGAGCTGCTGACATGCAGCTCCCCTTGCTCAAAAGCAATTCTGCTTTGCTTCATTGAAGCAAGAGCAGGTTTCCTGCTCTCGGTTCAATGAAGCAAAGCAGAGTTTGCTATGGCAGGGCGGGAGCCGTGCTCCAGCACTGCCATAGCATACAGCAATGTCCTGGGGTGGGCACGCAGGGACATTGCAGGAGCTGGCCGTGGGCGTTGGCGGTCCCCAGGGCCATCGAGGGCTCCAGGTGGGGGGCTGCGCGGCCCCCCTCCCTTAATTTTTAAAGCCCCGGGGAGGTGGTGGTCCCCAGGGCTTGGGGGTCTGTAACAGACCCCCCAACTTCAATTTTTAGTGCCCCAGTGGGATGGTGGCCCCGACATTTGTTTTTAAACTGAGCCCCAGGAGGTGGCGGTCCCCGGGGCTTGGGGGGGCCGTGAGGCCCCCAACCCTAATTATAAAAAAAGCCCCATGGAGGTGGCAGTCCTTGGGGCTTGGGGGGACTGCAAGGCCTCCCCATACTTTTTGCACAATGCCCCGGGGAGGTAGCAGTCCCCGGAGCTGCGGGGGCCCCCGCGGGCCCCAGCCACATAATTAGGCATGTCCCCGGGACCTGTCCCACCCAGGGCTTAAATACAACAAAGCGCGGGAGCCCGCGCTTCGTTTTTTAAAACATTTTCACAGCAGGATTCGCAACCCCGAAGTAAATTCTGCAGTTTTAAACAAAATATGCTTTTTTTGATCCTGGGGGTTCTTGTGGGACCCCCTGAGCAGGCCTAGGGGGTCAGGGTATTTCTACCCTGCCCCCTTTTCTTGTTATTCAACCTTTTTTCCACTCTTTTCTTATGACTCGGTTATCGAGTCACAAGATGGCTGCCAACACTTCCTAGTTTGGAGTGTTGGCAGCCAATCAGAGTGAAGCTCATGCCAGGGAGGGTTTGCGGGGGTAAAATGTGGGTAAACGTGGATATTTGCATTCCAGGAAGGCGCACTCCTCTTTGGTCAGCATGCCTCTATGATATCATTTATTCAGGAGTGCCCGGTAAGCTGTGATGCTGTTTTCAAACACCTTCCTCGTTACCTTCAAATAGCTCAACTCATCATTGAGCTGTGTTAAGGCTATCTTTTTATAGTGTTCCATGGTCATTAGCACAATATTGCCGCCTTTGTCAGACGGTTTGCAGATGATGGTCTTATTCTCTTGCAAATCCACGATTGCCTTCCTTTGTTCCTCTGTAATATTACCACCAACCCTCCTTTTGTTGTTAATGCTGCAAAGTTTCACCAGCTCTTTGGTTACCACTTCTGTGAAAACATCAATGGAGTCCATTGGCATTAGAGGAACAAATCTCGATGTAGGTCTGAACGGACTGCTCGGATTCAGTTGTGCAATCCATGTTTGATCCTTATTTATAATAGAAGACGGGATCAGTTCCCTTGGATCCCCTTCATTTTCCAAATCCTCTAATACTGCCAGGGTTTCCAAATCACCAACTGTAAAACTGTCCATGTCAGTGTCCTTGGTCTTCATTCTTCCTTGAATTGTTTGTTTTCTGCCTTTGAAATATTTAAACAGTTTCACTTTTCTAGAGGACTTAAATAAATCAATCTTGGTTTGTGTATACTCCGACTTTCTAGATGGGCAGAAGCTCAGTCCAAGTTGTAGTACCTCTTCTTCTACTGCATTCAGTTTTCTTGGTGTCAAATTTACAATTGTGAGCATTTGTGTGGCTAGCGTGTGGTCCCCTGTTTGCTCCGGGTCATTCGTGGTGAGGCGTTGCTGTCGCTTGTTCAAGCTGCCCCTTCTCGCCCGACGTTTGCTTTTTTCTTTTGTTCCGGAGGTTTTCCTCTCCCCCTTTGCCCCATGTCTCTCTGATGACTCGGAGCTCCTCGTAAAAAGGGGTCGGTGTGGGGGTCTCAGTCACCGTAGGCCCTGGTTCTCTATCATGACCACTCTGTTTTAAGTCCGTGACCTCGACTCTGATGTATCTTTTTGTTCCACAGTGGCTCTGTTCTTGTTGCTCGACAATTATATTCTTGGTAGGTCGTATCTTTTCGCAAAGGTCAAAATACGACCTTGCTCATAATCCCTTTCGTCCCGTTCAAACCTATCCTGCTTTCTCTGTTTGATTTTCTGCTCATACGATACGAGATGTTTTTTCATAGCCTCTTTGAGTTCTTCTTGTTTATTCTTGTCGCTATCCTTAGCGATTTCCTTCTCCAGCTGACTAATATCCTGCAGTGCTTTTTCTCTATCACTCCAGGCAAATTTGATTAAAATCACTAACATGCCTTTAGAAGACGGGCCGGCGGTGGCGACTGTTACGCCATCGCAACGTGAATTACCCACCACCATATTACGATGACGGATGCCGGTCGGACTGAGCAGGGGCTCACATATGGTGGTGGTGCCTCGCAGGCACCACCAGCCATATTAGGATGTAGAGATTTTAAGCCCTTTCCAGCGAAAGGCTGGTGGGGATTTGCTTTGGGGGCCTGTTGCGGGCCCCCGGGGTTGTGGGGGGTGCACTTGGGGGTACCTATTTTACCCCCTACATGTCTATGCACATGGTGGCAGGCACCCCGCAGTGCCTGCCACGTTGTGCATGGAAATGCACAACGTGGTATTTTACCATTGCGGCGGGTGATGGTAAAATGCCACATGCGACTGCCATGGTAGCGGTCGCATCATGATAATGGGTGCGGGACCGCCGCATGGCAGGCGGGTGGTCCCGTTCCCCCTAGGATGGTGGGCGGACATCCTAATAGGCCTCATAATTCACTTTGACTAGTAACAATTACAGCAACTCATTTGTTTCCCAGTATAGTTCCTAGTTTTTCATAGCACCGTTGCTGCTATTCCTGTATCAACCTGGAGTCATATTAATATAATGTAACCACACAATGCCAGGGGTGCTCTACCCCAACTAGACAGAGTATTTTACATAGTTCCACAAGTGGGTTTCTATTTCTAATGGAAAAGTGCTGTGCAGATGTCACGTGGCCTCCTCCCTTCTTAAAATTAAAATAATTAAAAGACCAAGCCTTGGCGGATGAGGTACCCTGGACCAAAATAGGCCCCCAGCAATAATTGTTTAAGGCTGTACCCTTGGGAATGGGTTCACCGGACCCAAAATTGGCCCAGAGAGAGGGCCTGCATGGTCCCCCTCTCCTATTCGTACTCACACATCCACTAACTTACCCATACAGCTACTCATGCACTGACACTCACCAATACAGCCACTCGCATATCCAGTCAAATAGACATATAGACACTAACACACCTACTCATACACCCATACAGCCACTTACACACTGAGTCACTCAGCCGTACAACTACTCACACACCTACTTACTCACCCATGCAGTCAATCATACAGACACTAACTCACCCATAGAGTTACTCGCACATCCACTCACTCATACAGATACTAACACTCACCCATACAGTCACTGACACCAGCATACATTCACCCATTCATCCACTCTCACATTCACTCACTCACCCATACAGTCACTCACACACTCACGCACTCACCTATACAGCCTCTCACATACCCACTCACTCACCAATATAACACTGACACACCCACGATCTGACCTATACAGCCTCTCACATACCCACTCACTCACCCATATAATACTGACACACCCACTCCCTCCCCCACACAGCCACACAGAGTCACTTACTCACCCCTACAGCCACTAACAGGGCTACTCACACTGCCACTCACACACCTATAGAACCACTCACACACCCATAAAGCACCCACATGGATACACACAGTCACACAGCCATTTACATAATAAGTGTTATAAATAGTACCACTCTTCAGTAGTACACAAACTATAGTCATTTAACTTTTGTAGTATCTTAGTATTATCTTTAAAACTCAGAAACTTTTAGGAAACCATCACACTCACTGGATGATGTCATCAGTGATGTCATTTGTGATGTTATGAGTGATGTCATCTGTGATGTCACTGACCATGTCATGAGTGATGTAATATTTTAGGTCATTAGCAGTGCATTAATGGGGCATAAGTCATAGTTATAACGTCCTTGTAACCTTTGTTTTTTTCTGTGAATATATACACATCCTATTGGTGGTGGCCAGTAGGTAGTTATAGTTAGGACTTGATTTCTATTAAACAGCTGTTTTTCAGTTGCCTATATCTTTGGCGCCGGTTGACAAATCTTCACGAAAATTCCCCAAAACATTCTACACTCATGCCAGCTTGTGTCTGGAAACGCATTTTTCCCATGTTAATTCGCGTAGGACCTTTGAACAAGCCTGCAGCCCGAACTGCTGGATGGAATTTGGCAGAAAGGTAGATTTGGTTATGCAGATCATGCTTTCACTAATTTGGTGTAAATCCGTTCAGTAGTTTTAGAGATATAAACTGGAAAGCAAATTTGTATTTATAGGGACATGGGTCCAACGGTCCCTATGCTGTAATCTGATTGGCTGCCAACACTTCACCCAGGAAGTGTTGGCAGTCATCTTGGGACTCAGCTTGACCTGAGTCCCACAAAAAAATGCAAAAAATTAATAAAGGGGGGCGGGGTAGGACTACCCTCACTCCCTAGAACTGGGGGTTAAAATCATTTTTGGTGGTTCAATTTTGCAGCAAAATTGAAAAAAAAGAAACGCAATGTCACCGACCATGTCATGAGTGGCGTAATAGGTGAGGTCTTAAGCATTGGTTTTGTATGAGTAAAATTTGAGAACTTGGCCCCAACCCCTGAAAATCCCCACTCCACATTTTTCCTATTCTATTCTAGTCTATTCTTTTTTAAATTTTTTGTGGTAAATCAAAATCAAATCAAATCAAATCAGGTGTTTGTTAAGCACGACTACTCACCTGTAAGGGTCTCAAAGCGCTGAGGGTGTGGGGGGGTTTGCAGGTTCCTGTCCATCAAGGAGGGGGTCTGTTGAAGAGCCAGGTTTTGAGGTTTCTTGCGAAGATGGGGAGCGATGTTATCTGTCTGAGGTGGAGCGGAAGGTTGTTCCAGGCTCTGGCCGCGAGGAAGGAGAATGAGTGGCCTCCCGATCTGGTCTTTCTGGTGTGGGGACCACAGCGTAGGAGAGCTGGGCTGATCGTAGGGTCCTTGGGGGTCCGTGGAATTTGAGTCGGCTGTTCAGGTATGCTGGTCCGGTGTCGTGGAGGGCTTTGTGAGCGTGGGTTAGCATCTTGAAGGTGACTCTAGCTTCGATGGGGAGCCAGTGGAGTGTTCGCAGGTGCTGGGAGATGTGGCAGTGTCTTCGCAGGTTGAGGACCAGTCTTGCGGCAGCGTTTTGGGTGTTCTGTAGCTTGCGGGTGAGGTTTTTGCTTATTCCGGCATAGAGTGCATTGCCATAGTCGAGCCTGCTGGTGACCAGGGCATGAGTGACGGTCTTTCTGTGTTTGAGGGGGATCCATTTGAAGGTCTTACGTAGGAGGCGGAGGGTGTGCAAGCAGGAGGACGAGACAGAGTTGATCTGGCGGTCCATTTTGAGCTCTGAGTCCAGGATGAATCCCAGGTTGCGTGCGTGGTCCGTGGGGGTAGGCGGGATTCCGAGGGCAGGGGGCCACCAGGTGTCATTCCAGGTGTCTGGGTTTGGGCCCATGATGAGTACTTCCGTTTTGTTGGTGTTTAGTTGTAGGCAGCTGTTTTTCATCCATTTGGCGACGGCTTCCATGCCTTCTCAAAAGTTGTGTCTGGCAGTGTTGGGTTCGTTGGATAGGGAGAGAATGAGTTGGGTGTCGCCTGCGTATGACACAATGTTGAGTCCGTAGGTTCTGACGTTGGAGGCGAGCGGAGCCATGTAGATGTTGAAGAGCGTAGGGCTGAGGGAGGACCCCTGGGGGACTCCGCAGGTGGTAGGTGTATGGTCTGAGAGGAGAGGAGAGGGGGGGAGTCTGACCCGCTACGTTCTGCCAGAGAGGAAGGAGCGGATCCAGTCGAGGGCCTTGTCTTGGATCCCTGCGTCGTGGAGTCTGCGTATTAGGGCGCGGTGAGAGACTGTGTCGAACACCGCTGAGAGGTCGAGGAGGATGAGGGCTGCGGTTTCTCCTTTGTCCAGTAAGGTACGGACTTCGTCTTTTGCGGCGAGGAGGGCAGTTTCCGTACTGTTGTTTTTTCTGAAGCAGGATTGGGAGGAGTCGAGGATGTTGTGCTCTTCGATGAATGTGGTGAGTTGGTTGTTGATGGCTTTCTCGATGACTTTCACTGGGAACGGGAGCATGGAGATGGGTCTGTAGATTTTGAGATCGGTTGGGTCCGCCGAGGGTTTCTTCAGGAGGGGGTTGATCTCAGCATGTTTCCAGTCGTCAGGGAACGAGGCGGTTGCCAGGGAGCGGTTGATGGTGTGGCAGAGCATGGGTGCAATGGTGTCGGCGGCTCTGTTGAAAATGTGGTGGGGGCAGGGGTTCGTGGGGGCCCTGGAGTCGATTGTCTTCATCGTCTTCAGTGTGTCTTCAGTGGTGAGGGCTGTCCAGTTGTCGATCGCTGGCTTCAGGGTGTCAGGGGTGGTTGGTGAGGGTTCAGTGTGCTGGTTGTCTTCTTCGAAGTTGTCGTAGATGCTCTTGATTTTGTGGTGGAAAAAGGTGCTGAGTTTGTAGCAGAGGTCTTGTGAGGTAGGGATGTCGGAGGACTCGCTAGTGGGTTGGGCGAACTCCTTGATGATGTTGAAGAGTTCTTTGCTGTTGTGTGCATGAGTGGAGATTCTGTCTTCAATCACTTTTTTCTTTGTTTTTCTGATGAGTTGGTGGTGGGCGTTGGTGGCGGCTCTGAAGTTGTTGTGAGCTTCTGTGGATTTGGTGTTCCTCCAGGCCTTTTCAAGGCGCCGGCAAGTGCGTCTGGACTCTCGAAGTTCGGTGGTGAACCATCTAGCTTTCTTGGCATGGGTGTTGTTGACTTTCTTGAGGGGGGCTATGGTGTTGGCGCTGTCGGAGAGCCATCTGCAGGGTTTCGGGCTGCGGTGTTGGCATCGTAATTTTCCGTGATGGTTGGGGTGGAGTTGCTGAATGATGAGGTTAGCTGGTCGTTGGTGATTCTGGTCCAGTTTCTTCGTGGGAGCAGGTGCTGGTGTCTGTGGATGGTGGGTGTTCTGAAGGTGAAGTGGACGCATCGATTGTCAGTCCATAGGAGTTTGGTGGTGTGGCTGAAGGTGATGGAGTTTCCTGTTGTGAAGAGGGGGTCTAGGGTGTGTCCTGCTGAGTGCGTGGGTTCGGTCACAATCTGGCGGAATCCAATGTTGTGGAGGTTGTCCAGGAGGGATGTGGTGCTGGGGTGAAGTTGGTTGTAGAGGTGGAAGTTGAGGTCTCCCAGTAGGGTGTAGTTGGTGGACACGATGGCATGCGGGGAGATGATGTCCATGATGGAGTTGGCGAAATGTCCGCGGGGTCCAGGGGGTCAGAAGATGAATGTTCCTCGGAGGGTGGAGGTAGGGCTGGCCAGTATCTTGAAGTGAAGGAGTTCCATCAGGTCTGTGGGCTTGTCGGGGAGTGTGCTCAGGCAGAGGGTGGATTTGTGGATGATGGCGATTCCTCCTTCCGGGTGGGTGGGGCGGTCCTTCCTGGAGATCTTGTATTCTTGGGGAATGGCGATGGCGATGTTCGGTCCCGAGGTGGTGTTGGTCCAGGTTTCGATAAAAAATGCTATGTTCGGGGTAGTGCTGTCGAGGAGGTCCCAGATTTTGGTGACGTGTTTGTGGAGGGATCGGATGTTGAGGAGGATGCATTGCAGGGTCTTCGGTTCAGTTGTGTTCTTGCGGGCGGATTGCGCTGGTTCAGTTGTCTTGGCAGACCTGCAGGTGTGCCGGCAGCGGTGACCGCTGAAGTGTCCGTGAGTGTCGGCTGGTGATGCTAGTTTGCAGTTGTTGTTGCGGCATGGGTTGAGAGCGTGGAGTGCCGCTGGGTCGTAGCGTTGGTGGTGCAGAGATCCAGGGTTCCTGGTGCTGGTCACAGTCGGGTCGCGGATGGATGCAGACAGGCTTGCCCTTGGCACCCCGGCGGCGCGGCCGCGCTGGGGACGCCATTAAGTAGGGGTCGGGGAGGGCTGGACAGCTGGGAGGCAGGAGCAGGGAGGGGAGCTGCATTTGGCCGGTCGCACTGGTCGTGCTGGGGGGAGGGGCAGCGGGGGCAGTAGCGGCAGGGAAAAACGGGCTGAAAAACGCAAAAAGAGAGAGAAAAGTGCAAATAAGGCAGCAAAAGTGCAAGAAAGAGTGGAGGAAAGACACAGAGGACACAGGAGAGTGAAAGGGGGAGATTGAGATGAGGGAAAAGAAGGAGTAAAAAGGGAGGGAAGCCACAGAAGGAGAGTGAAGGGGGAGCTTGAAATGGGGAAAAACGACAGAAAAAGTGCAAGAAAGAGTGAAGGAAAGACACAGGGACATTGGAGAGTAAAAGGGGGAGATTGAGATGAGGGTAAAGAACGAGTGAAAAAGGGAGGGAAGACACAGAAGGAGAGTGAAGGGGGGAGCTTGAAATGAGGGGAAAACGACAGCAAATGGAGGAAAGACCCAGAAGGAGAGTGAAGGAGGAGATAGAAGTGAGGGAAAAAGCGAGTGAAAGAGGAGAGGAAAAGCAGAGCAAGAGAATGGAGACTGGGGTCCCCTGGACCACCAGGGATGAGGTACAGGGAAACCTGCGAGTGGAGGAGGGCCTCAAACCAACACTTGATAGTGCAGGGGCAGGCCTCACTTAATGGTGGAGCTGCGAGGGAGGGAGAGCAATTTCACTGACAATGAGTCAGTGGTCTTGCTCGCCTGTCCCCTCAGCAGCCGCCATTAAGTAGGGGTCGGGGAGGGCTGGACAGCTGGGAGGAGGGAGCGGGGAGGGGAGCTGGATTTGGCCTGTCGCACTTGTCGTGCTGGGGGGGAGAAGCTGCGGGGGCAGCAGCGGCGGAGAAAACGGGCTGAAAAAGGCAAAAGGAAAAAGGCAAAAAGAGAGAGAAAAGTGCAAATAAGGCAGCAAAAGTGCAAGAAAGAATGTAGGAAAGACACAGAGGACACAGGAGAGTGAAAGGGGGAGATTGAGAGGAGGGTAAAAAACTAGTGAAAACGAAGGAAAGACACAGAAGGAGAGTGAAGGGGGAGCTTGAAATGGGGGGAAAACAACAGAAAAAGTGCAAGAAAGAGTGGAGGAAAGACACAGAGGACACAGGAGAGTAAAAGGGGGAGATCGAGATGAGGGTAAAGAACAAGTGAAAAACGGAGAGAAGACACAGAAGGAGAGTGAAGGGGGGAGCTTGAAATAAGGTTAAAACGACAGAAAATGGAGGAAAGACCAAGAAGGAAAGTGAAGGGGGGAGATAGAAGTGAGGGAAAAACGAGTGAAAGAGGAGAGAAAAAGCAGAGCAAGAGAATGGAGACAGGGGTCCACTGGACCACCAGGGATGAGGTGCAGGGAAACCTGTGGGTGGAGGAGGGCCTCAAACCAACACTTGATAGTGCAGGGGCAGGCCTCACTTATTGGTGGAGCTGCGAGGGAAGGAGAGCAATTTCACTGACAATGAGTCCGTGGTCTTGCTCGCCTGTCCACGGAGCGGCCGCCATTAAGTAGGGGTCGGGGAGGGCTGGACAGCTGGGAGGCGGGAGCGGGGAGGAGAGCTGGATTTGGCTGGTCTCATTGGTCGTGCTGGGAGGGAGGGGCCGCGGGGGCAGCAACGGCGGGGAAAAAGGGCTGAAAAGGGCAAAAGGAAAAAGGCAAAAAGGGAGAGAAAAGTGCAAATAAGGTAGCAAAAGTGCAAGAAAGAGTGGAGGAAAGACACAGAGGACACAGGAGAGTGAAAGGGGGAGATTGAGATGAGGGTAAAAAAAGAGTGAAAATGGAGGAAAGACACAGAAAGAGAGTGAAGGGGGACTTGAAATGGGGGAAAACGATAGAAAAAGTGCAAGAAAGTGTGGAGGAAAGACACAGAGGACACAGGAGAGTAAAAGGGGGAGATTGAGATGAGGGTAAAGAATGAGTGAAAAACGGAGGGAAGACACAGAAGGAGAGTGAAGGGGGAGCTTGAAATGGGGGAAAACGACAGAAAAAGTGCAAGAAACTGTGGAGGAAAGACACAGAGGACACAGGAGAGTAAAAGGGGGAGATTGAGATGAGGGTAAAGAACGAGTGAAAAACGGAGGGAAGACACAGAAGGAGAGTGAAGGGGGAGCATGAAATGAGGGGAAAACGACAGAAAATGGAGGAAAGACCCAGAAGGAGAGTGAAGGGGGAGATAGAAGTGAGGGAAAAAACGAGTGAAAGAGGAGAGAAAAAGCAGAGCAAGAGAATGGAGACAGAGGTCCACTGGACCACCAGGACTGAGGCGCAGGGAAACCTGCGGGTGGAGGAGGGCCTCAAACCAACACTTGATAGTGCAGGGGCAGGCCTCACTTAATGGTGGAGCTGCGAGGGAGGGAGAGCAATTTCACTGACAATGAGTCAGTGGTCTTGCTCGCCTGTCCCCTCAGCAGCCGCCAATAAGTAGGGGTCGGGGAGGGCTGGACAGCTGGGAGGAGGTAGCGGGGAGGGGAGCTGGATTTGGCCTGTCGCACTTGTCGTGCTGGGGGGGAGAAGCTGCGGGGGCAGCAGCGGCGGAGAAAATGGGCTGAAAAAGGCAAAAGGAAAAAGGCAAAAAGAGAGAGAAAAGTGCAAATAAGGCAGCAAAAGTGAAGGGATTCCAAAATGTGCAGATAATTTAGTGAAGCATTGTATCGTTTGCTTGATGCATAATCCAGGAAAGGGAACCCCAACTCCAGCAGGTCATTTTTCTCCCCCAACATATCCTTTTGAGGTGTTGCAAATTAATTATATTCACATGGAACGATGCAACAATCTCAAATATGTTTTGGTGGTGGTGTGTGCCTTCTCCAGATGGATAGAGGCCTACCCCCTGAAAGACAACACTGCTTTGTCCACTGCCAAAGTTCTTCTGAAAGAGTTCTTCCCTAGGTTTGGTTTGCTGCGCATTGTCTGGAGTGACAATGGAAGTGAATTTGTGGGCCAAGTTATGAAAAAGGTGTGTGTCGGTCTTGGTATCGTCCAGAAATTCCATACTGCGAACCATCCCCAATCAGCGGGTTTGGTAGAGTGCTATAACGGCACTCTCAAACTTATGCTTGCAAAGGTACAGGCTAGCACGGGACATGCCTAGTCCGATGCTTTACCTTTGGCTCTCCTATCCACTAGAACAGCTGTACATTCTCGTTTGGGACTCAGCCCATACGAGGTTATTTTTGGGCGCCCGGCTAATGTTTGGGGAGTCCCTCGCCCTAAAAAGTATTCTGACATACAGTATCCAATCCTGATTGATTATTTGCATGACCTCACCACTAAATTACGTGTTCTCTACCAACAGGTTCGAGACGCTTTACAAGAGGCCTCCACAGACCCAGGTCATTCTATCCAACCGGGAGACTGGGTCTGTGTGAAAAGTTTTCAGAGGACAAGGAATTTGGAGCCTCGTTGGAGGGCGCCTCGACAGGTCCTTCTGGTCACGCGTACAGCAGTGAAGGTCGAAGGGAAAAAGAACTGGATCCATGGCGTGCACTGCAAAAAGGTGCCCTTGCCCTTGCCTTTTGACCAGTGGGTCCGGAAGGGTGTAGGTGATTTTGAAGGCGAAAGGGTCCCTCGGTTTGTACCTTTCAGTAGTGCACACCTAGATGGAGCTCGGTCTGAAAAAGAAGATGACGACGTTTTACAAGAAGCAGTACCGCCACATCTTCGATTGAACACTACAGATCCACAGACACTATTGCAGGACCAAACTGTGCTGAACAGAACTCGATATAATTTAAGGCCTAGACTGGTCAAGGACACCTGAAATTTTCATCTCTTTTTATGACATGTATCATCTGTCCAGGTTGCAGGGTCACGGTAAGAGTCTTGGTTCGTGACCTGTATAGTGGCTAGGCCCCCAGGACTTGCAGTGTCATAGGACGGCTAATAATCACAGCCAAGTGAGTAAGGAAAATTGCCGTGAGCAACAATCTTAGAGGATGGATGTCAAATTGCAGAAGAATAACAAGAAGGAAGAGATGAAAAAGAAATATTGTAAATTAGTGTACAGTCAATGTGGCATAACATTGTGTGTTCTTATGTTTTTTAGTATCTTATTGGCTTGTATAGGTTGGATTGTTCATGTTATGCAGCACAAATCTGTTCCTACTTCTATTTCTTTGCCTTTTCAATCCACTATCTCCCCACACCAATTATATACGCTTCCCCAACATGAACTTATCAGGAGAACAGAATATTTTAACAATTCATTTATCCAGTTATTGCACAAACACCAATTGGTAGTCAATACAACCGACTGTTGGGTGTGTGGACTTATGCCTCATACCACTGAAAAAGGGATGCCATATTTAGCCCTTCCATTTTCCTATGAAGGTTCGCTTGGGCCTATTTTGTAATGTTTTCAAATGCATATCAGAACCGATTTAGACGTCCAGCTGGTTCATATGGTAGTGGACAAGATTTTAGTCATAGTTCTCTGATAAAAAGGAATAGTGGCTATGGCTAGAATTGTGGAGAATGGTAAGATTCCTGTTGATGAGAAACGGGCATACGATGCTTGAAATGTGACTCGTTACGCCATTAGCCTTACAGATAGGAGTAAACAGGGAAAATCTCCACCAATTTGGACTGTGAAAGAGTGTTTGTTCCCATACGTACATTCACACATCTCAGAATTCACCACCGTTAGTGCCATCCCAGGGCACGTATTTTGTCTGCCACGATAGAGCCTACACGTGGCTATCAACGGATTTTTCAGGAACATGTTATATAGCCTTTCTTCTTCCCCCTACATATACTGCTCCTTCGGGACATCACAGAAACAGATATGGCAGAGGGATTATTGATTCTAAAGACACGGCAGGACAAGAGGGAGGTGATTTCCTTAAAGGATTTCTTCCTTTTTGGGGTCCAATGGCCAACAGTAGAAACATGAGGCAATTGGTTTGTGTTGTTGAGACTACTACAGATGTCACTGTGGGAGCCTTGAGCAATCTCACAGCTGAACTTCAGGCGGATCGTCTCATGACATTGCAGAACCGGATTGCTTTGGATGTTATTCTTGCAGATCGCGGTGGAGTTTGTAAATTGATCGGATCTAGCTGTTGCATTTATATACCTGACGACGCCCCTATGGTATACCAAGCAATCTCCAAATTACATGTGATCTCCGAGTCGATTCATCAGGATGAAGGAGATTGGTCTTTGTTGGAATGGTTTTGGGGATTACTGTCCAAATGGGGATGGAAGGTATTAACATTCCTTGGAGTGATTTTGGCCATCATTTTTTCCTGTTGTCTCTGTATGCAGTGTGGCCCTGCCATCTGTGGTCTTTGTACCACTATGTGTGTCCCAAGGCCTGTTCCACGGAAGACGGAGAGCATTAAAATGATGTTGCAGCAACAGCTTGATGACCTCATGGCCATTGACGTAGACTCAAATTAAAATGAGTCTGTGTGTCTTGCCTGAGTAATGGCAAAAGGAGGGTCTGAGGTAATTCAGTTTCCGATCTCGTTCGTATTTAGCCACCATTTTGTGTCTTTCTGCCATTTTGTGTTGCCCCCACTCAGGCGGCACGGTGAACGAAGAGTTGTTTTTTTCATCCTACTGCAACGTGTCAAATAACCTCCTGCCTCTGTTTATAGCTGGTGTCAGGGTCCGGCTGATTCCACTAATCCTCGTCTGGTCTGACTGATCCCTGTTTCAACTATCTGTTGGTTTGCACCATTCTTTCCTGACTTTATCTTATCCTCTGGCCTTCGCTATTCTTTACTCGTATTCTCTCATTTCACAACTGTCCTCTAGGCCATACAAATGTGTCCTGCCACCTGCAAGTCGACTTATAAACACTACCACTGATTAACTTGTGGGGAAGGGTGACAAACACTGTTGGGAGAGGGGCTTATTTGAGTTACTTAATATCTTGTTTTCACTGTCTTCTCATTGGTTGACCCTGTATGCATTGGGAGTGTTCTTTGTGAATATGTATGTTATAAAAGATTGTGCGCCACGAAGTAAAGTGGCAGTCTCCTAAGAACATACCGAGTGTACTTCTGGGACAACTGTACTTAGCTGCAGCTAATAAACCCTATCTTCTACGCCTAACGGAGTGTCCCGTGACTCTGTTCGACAAAGCAGGTGAACTCAGGAGATTAAGGCGTACCCTGCGCCGCCAGGCCCCTAAGGTCTTGGTTCTTCACTTCTTCTTCTGCCTTCAGAGAGAAAGCATCTGAGAACAAGCTCTGTCTCTGTAGTTTTATGCTTCATGACTCATCAATGGTGGAGTGACTTCTTCTGAAGAATCTACATGCTGACACCTTAATTTCCTCTTTCCTGAAAATGCTCAAGTAGGGATGTAATTTTATTGTTAGTGCAGGGATAGATGAATCCTTGATACAGAGAAATTTGGACTCAATCAATCAATCAATAAATCAGGGGTTTTGTATAGTGCAGTAACTCACCCGTGAGGGTCTCTAGCCAACAGGGGGGGGGGGGGGTGGCGGCTCCATAGCGTGATGTGGTCGTCTGAAGAACCAGGAGCAGTGTAGGGCTTTGCCGGAGGTGGAGGTCGTTCCAGGTCTTGGTTGCGAGGTAGGAGAAGGGCTTCCCACCCGTTCTGGTCTTGTAGATGTGTGGCATGGTGGCCAGAGAGAAGTTGGCCGATCTGAGGTTTCTCTTGGGTGCATGGAAGGAGAGGAGGTTGTTTTGATATGCTGGTCTGATGTTGTGGAGGGCCTTGTATGAGTGTGTTCTGCTTCTTGAATTAATTGTATTTTCATGTTACTTCATCTCCATTGGATATGCAGATTTTGTTTTATTCTAATTCCGATGTATTTATACAGTCTCTGAGGTGTCTTTATGTTCAGTTATTTTGAACTTTGCAATAAATCAAACTAACTTTACGTAGTTGTCTGTGGTTATTTTGTGTCCTAGAAAATTCTTGTTAAATTGATTGGCTGGATATCAAACTTTCTCCCCTCTGCGCTTTCATGTTGCTAAAAAGAACCATTGGATTGTGTCTCTAGAACAGGTCCAGAAGCTATGCGCCCGGCCTTTTCATCTGCATCACCTTCTATCTACCTGTCACTGTTTATATCCCTCTTTCTCTTGCCTCTCCCTAATGGCTCCTCTACTACTACCCCATGACATCTTTTGGGTTACTCTGTTTCATATTTTAAAAATAATACATTGGAACTTTCTGTCCCTGCATAAAAACCTGTCTCTAATTTCCGTATTACAGTCGAGTAGTGCCATCTCTGCTTACCTGTATTAGGAAAATGGCATGGCTTCTCAACTGTAATACCTTATTACGATTACCTAGCAATGTCATCATGACGGCAGCCATAGTCAGCAGCCAAGGTGAAAACAGTTAGGTCAGAGAGCATATTATTACAGGTGCATTTTAAACAAGGAAAACAGGAATTGTTTCATTCTTCTGATCGTTTTTTTCAATTGAACAGAGATCAGCAGAAACTTGATATTTATGGGATAATATTCACTTTTTTCAACTGTATTACACGAAAGATAGAATCTCTGCATGTTTCTACACATTGAGAGGTACACATTTTTGTAATGTGAATTGCATTGAACGGACTAATATTTTGTGCAACAATTACTACATGCTTTTTGGTGTGTTCAATCTTGCACTATGTATTCCACCCTCAGTATTCATGTCTGAAAACATACCAACTTTTTCACATGAAGGAGAGAGACACCAGAGATTTAATATCTTTGTGAGCATGGAGATGGTGTGATCATGTATTATAAGGTATAAAATAACCTTTGCCATGTGTTGTTATATAGGTACTTGACCTTTGACCTCATTCCTTTATATGGTCATGGAACTCCTCTGTGACTTGCAATAATGTACAGAAGGGGGTAGTTTATCCCATATATAATTATGTCCTCGAAACCTCTTAATTATCTCCTCCTTTAGCCATTGATATACTTTGTCTTAACCTACTCCCTGCCTCTCAATTTCCCCTTCTCTCAGCCATCCTTGTTTGGTCCAGTTTCATTTTCACACCTTTCTCTACTTGTTCACCAGATTTAGAAGTCTCTCTCATTCTCTATCTACTCCTTATCAGTGTTTCAGTTCCCTAGCAAAAGAACAGTGTCTCTTTATCCTCTCATTCGTCACAACCATGATGTTGCTTCTGTGTTTCCTTCTTCATTATTTTATGTCATTATGCCATGTTGTTTAATGTGAATTAAATTGGTGAAAAAATACATAGTAAAGTCAATAGAATAAAATGAAATACAATGCAATCGCAGCACCCTGATACCCCTAGGGGTGACAGTGCTGCGCTTTAGAAATGATTGATTGATTGATTGATTGATTAAATAAATAAGGCAAATATTTCAGGATTAGCATATATATTCACAAGTCTGCACGGTGTCTTAAGTGCCTATACCATTTTGTTCCTGCCTTCAAATAATGTCCTTCTCTCACCTTCATTGCTCAGAGCCTGCCTTGAGAAGCATGCATCGTTTATAAAAATCCTAAAATAAAAAATAAATATCTTTTTACACAGACCACATAATTAGGGGCAACTTCTCCACAAAATGGACTGCTGAATTGAGTTCCTCTGCCTGCCGGAGATCATATTTAGTCAATGGGGCTAAATGTAGCCTTTACGTTTATCAAAGGTGTTAGACCTGGCATACTTGGTGTGGGATTCCCCTGTATTTTTGCCTTTACTGCGTGTTGGACTTGTTTTTGCTGTTCTAGATGCTTCGAGCAATTTGCCACTGCTGTTCAGTGCAAAAGTGCAAGTGATCCCTCTGTAAATTGTTATCATGGATTAGTGTTTCCATAATTGGGTTATTTGGTTTACAGTTAAGTCCCTAGTATAGTGCACTGTGTGTGCCCAGGGCCTGTAAGCCAAACGCTGCTAGTGGGCTTGTAGCACTGATTGTGCAACCCACACAAGCAGCCTTGCAAAAGGGTCTCAGGCCTGCCATTGCAGCGTCTGTGTTCAGTCTAGTACTGCCATGTTGACCTGGTAAGTGCACCCACTTGCCAGGCCCTAACCTTCCCTTTTCTTACATGTGAGTCACACCTAAGGTAGGCCCAAGGTATCTCTGCTGTGTGCTGTCCGGGGTTGGCCTGCAGTAGCTGTTTCTACCAAGGAGAGGAACTGTTTTTGTATCCTACTTGACAAAGCATCTCCACGAGCTTGAGGTAGAGCTTGCCCCCTGTTCTGGGCACTGTCCCAGGAACCACTGGTTTCAGCCACTGCAGAAGAAAAGAGCAGCCGACTCTGTCACCGAGTCCGTCGCTGGTTCCGTGTCATGAAGGCACCGCCACACTTTGCACCGCATCCTTAGTCTCACCGACGCCGCTGGGCGACCATCACTTAGCCGTTGCTTGCACTGCGTCTTGTGGGCACCGCACTCCACACCGCCTCGCTTCACTCTGCCTGGACGTCACTGACACCGCTGCTGCCTGACCCGAACATCAACCGGCTCTGTCGCCTGCACCATGACCTGCCAGCACCGCATTGAGCACAGCCTCAGTCCACATCGTAAGCCTTGTCCTCACCAATGCCGTTGGATGACCGTCACTGAGCCGCTGCCTGCACTGAGCTGTGAGGGCTCCGCATGCTACACTACTTCCACTGCACATCACAACCTTGACGGTTGTCCCAACTAGCCCGCACCAACGTGTCGGCCGCAATGAGAAAGGTACTGTCTATGAGTCTGTCGACCCTTTCTGACCCGTACTGAAGCGGAAAGCGGGAACTGTTAGACTGTCATTTTCAGCATCGCAGTAACCCCGGACCGATCTACCCACTCGTAAGAACTGTCTTTTCAAGTTGTTTTTGCAATTTGAAGGTTATCTTGCAATGTTCCTTATTTTTACAGTATTGTATGTTTTGTTTTTATTGTATTTGGTCTTGTTGATTTAGATGAAGATTTGCTATTTTTCTAAACTGGTGTGGTGTCCATTTGTAGTGTTTTCACTGTGTTACTGTATGCATGCACAAATGCTTTACATGCTGCCTCTGAGATAAGCCTGTCTGCTCATGCCAAGCTAACAAGGGGGTGAGCAGGGGTTATTTTAGAAGTGTTACCCCCCTTACCATGACTAGGAAGAAGGGTCCCTACTTGGACAAAGGTGCAAACCATTGCCAATTAGACACACCCATTTCTAACAAAAGGCATTGCAAATGCTTGTTAATTACCAAAAATGTACAAGAATGTGTGAACTTAATGTTTGCATAAACCACTTGATTGCTATATCCATGGTGCACTCATAGTGACACGTAATACAGTTGAAAAATGTGCATCCTATATAGAAGTTAGCCATCACTTACTGGTGGTGATGAGCAACCTTAATTGCTTTGTAGTTGTTCTTTAGAGTATGGAACCCTTAGTACAGACCTGCCAACTTGTGAAACTTTTTCATTGTGTGAGGAGGGTACGGAACTTAGAAGGGGGCTGGGCTTAGTGGCAAGCACAGACTGAGGCACTTTTAAATTCACTGCCTCTAAGCCCCTCACCAATTTCCCCCTCCATCCCACAAACACCAAAAACAAAGCTTTTGAAGCTGCTGCCAATGTCCTGGGGCGGTGTCACAGGGGCAGAACCTCCAAACAATTAGTTGGAAATTTACTCTTTGTGGGGTTTCCAGCTAATTGTGTGCACGCCATGTGAAATGGGTTCCTCACCGGCTGACCGTGTGATGGGAGCCGATATCGTGTGAAACCTGTGGCACTGTGTGCACTTGCATAGCTTCGGGAGGAGGGGGTGGGGGGGGTGTTTGAGGTGCGATACCCCCCTAACAAATCTATTCTCTAGTAAATTGTTGGATACAGGTTTTTTCAGTTGGGTGTGTTGAGGAGTCTGTTGGATTGCACCGAGAATTTCTACATTCTCTCTCTCTCTCTCTCTCTCTCTCTCTCTCTCTCTCTCTCTCTCTCTCTCTTTGTGCGTCTCGCTCTGTGTGTCTCTCTCTCCCCCTCTCCCAGGTTTTAAAACATGTTGGTTATTTTAGTGTTGGTTACTCGGTGTATTTTAACATGATATGCCAGCATAGTTGTTGGAAAATCTGAAGCTCAGCCCCCCCTCCATACACCTACTGACCAAGCTAAGCCCCTGGGTGTGTCAGCTGGAATGTCTGTCAGTAGGAAAGCTTTAACTCAGAGGACAAATGAACATTGACCTCGTGCGGAAGCGCAGACTCCATTGCTAGTTTTTGAATGTTTCTTTTTTAAATGTAAACATCAAATCTGTGCAGAGAGCCAGTGGTGCTAGGCTAGTGGTACTGTATTCAAGGCGGACTGAGGGGAAGAGAGCTCACATTAAACAGAGTGAATGCTTGAAGAACTGCAGCGTTGATAAGGTGCGCTACCCACAATCGGCATGGTTCTTTTCAATCCTGAAAGCAATGTGTCATAACACCAGGAGCACTCTGGTTTTAATCTAAAATGTGTTAGTTTCTGTGCAGGCTCCCTTCTCCGGTTTCTTTTTTTTTGTTCTGAATATATTTTGTTTTGTGAGGCCATCAATAAATGAAAGACCACTTATTACTTCAGTTAACAGCAATTGCCGTTCTCTGTAAGAAAACTACAATACAATGTGCAAGGCACTGCACCCAGCATGGCTGATAATCCTGTACAGTAGAGGGCAGATTGCCATTCACGAGTCACACATACAATGCAGCTCCTGACTTTAATAGGGAGGGATCAGCAGGGTTTATAGGCTTGATGCATTTTTAGGCGTGCTAGATTATATGAAAGTGTACCATGTATGAGTGCAGAGAGAGAGGGGGGAGGCCCAGGAATTAATTTAATAAGGCCACAGCAGTCGCTGCCTTTCACAAAGGCAGCAATTGTTATTTTGTTCATGGATTCAGGTGGATGGAATGTTCTCTTATTTTACTGCATTGCACCACCGCCTTAATCCAGCTGCGCGCTGTGGTTTAAGCTGCTGTTTTCAAGTAACACATACACACACACACACACACACACACACACACACACAACGACACACAGATGCACGTGCGCGCACATACACACAAACACATTCTTTCTCTGCCCCCCCCTTTTTAATTTTGGGGGACCTGACATTGACTTGCAATAAGGATTACTTTGCCTTTCAAACTCCAGATCCTCTTTGGTCACCAGAATCATCAAATAAAAGCACAGTTGAATTGAGCTGCACAGTGCAGATCAGTTATGCCCCAACAAAGATAGTCTTTGACTCCATCCTCCTGTTAATGAGCTCCTTGTAATGATGCTAATTTTGTAAAATATATTTGTATTTTCACCTGCTTTAGCACATAATAATGCATTAAAGAAATGGCCAGGTAGATAGGACAGCATGTGTGTGGTGGAAGCAGTTGATTGTTGAAACTGAAGGGAGGGATGGCTAGGCTAGAGTAAACTACCAGACAAACAAGACTGTTTATATCAAAATGCATTATGCAGCCATCCATCAGAAAGCCACAAGGGGAGGATGTGCTTGCTGCAAACAGCCCTATGTAGCATGTATTATAGGCCTATGGTGTGGCAGGTAGGGTTATGTAAAGCTGAAACCTCTTGCTGTGTGACTGGTCAATCTCTGGCACCTGTTTGGCTAAAGTGCAGGGAGACAGTCCTTGTGAAAAGTATTGCCACTGTGTTTGGAAAAATAGGAGTTCAATACTGCTGCAAACTCACCGAATTGCAAATTGCCTCCTATATTGGCTCTTTAGCCTTGGCTTTTAGAGGGTAGTGCAGTTGAACACTCAAGGCTTACTCTTGGAAGGCTTACTCTTGGAAGGTGGTGAGGGGGCTGTTCAGGTAGCACAAGTATCACAATAAATATTCTGGGTTGTCTGTGTTCAGCAGGAGTGGAGGGTGCAATGTATACAATTATCCTGGTGTCAATGCACTGGTGGAACTCCACTGGCTTCCATTGTCTGACGGCAATATTTTTTAAACCAGCTGCATCATCTACAAGTCCATCACAACCGGCACCATCTCCAGTGGCTCTCAGCACATTCACAGCCAGGACACCATCAGTCTGAAGGCAAATAAGTAACAACAAAAAAACACAAAGCAACAGATATCCACCTAGGATGTGGAACAACATCTTGATATACCACACACCTTCTCCAACCCTTATCTAAATGTGGAAAAAGGTGAAAACACATTTTTTTAAAGATCACTACATCACAATTCAGTAACAGTCCATTTCCACACTCAGAACCCAGTTACCTCTCCAATTTCTCTTTCTATCTTTGACTTTAGCTCTGTACAGTGCTCCACTGCCTTTTATCTACACTATAGCTATACAAAAACACATGCCTAAATATATGCATACAGTTGCAATTTTATTGAGTATAGTCTCTGTGCATTCATCACAGTGTGTGTAGTTTTTAAGTATCTTGCTGCCAATATTGCGTTCTTTAGGAGTGCTGGTAATGTTTGCGTTATACTCTGCACTTGCAGGAAAGGGTGGTGTCCTGGGTTGTCATCACACAGCTCTGAAGTGGCAGTGAAAGATGCTTTTGGTGGTGCAATCTCAGTGACTGCTTAATTTCTTCAAAACATAAGCAGAGGTCCCGAAACTATTTCTGAAAAGACAATCATCCACTTCCCCACTGGCACAACCCTCAGCCTGCTTTGAGAATGTCTAAACTAAGATGCATTGTTCAAGTCAAGTGAGTGACCAGATTCCCACAAAGAGGTTGGGGGGGAATTATTCTCCCCACTAAAAAATGTCCCCCTGGCATTTTCCATATTTGAAAAACTGTGTAATTCCTAAACACAATTTGCCATACAATCGCACCACTGCTCCTATTGCACCTCTGCCGTGTGACCAACCATAGCAATGCCAAACAGTGCTCCACACAAACAGGTCACCTGGGACCATGTATGAAAGACTAAGGGCAGATCTGGCCTCGCCGTCAATTTTCCAACGGTTTAACTGCCCGCGTACTTGGCTGTCCTTTAGCGCTGTTTAGATATTGGTGGGTCCATGGACAAAAAACCGTCCAAGTACTGCCATCTCCGCCAGAATTTCCCTCCCACGTTGATGGCGTCATAGGCAAAAGTGGCTGTCGGAGGTAATCCAGCCAGAATTACCACTGGGCTAATCACGATGTGTCTTTCCGTCGATCAAATTGCGGCAGGGATACCTCCAAACTTGAGTTGTCGAAATCGAAGGAAAAGAGGAGCAAACTTGCCTGTTTTTCAGTTTCCCATTTCAGTTTAATCTTAGACCTCACTGTCCAGGTCCTACCTTTGCTGCTACAACTTGACCACAATGCTCATCAACTCTGTTGTCAACAGGATCTAAGGTAAGCTTCTTTTTCACTTGTCTTACTATGAATCGAAACACACCTTTATTGACACAGAATAAATACTTTTTTGTTGTAATGGTGGTGGGTGTTGTGCTTATGGTACCTGTGGGTGTACACTTGGGCTCACGGTTTGATCCCCGGCGCCGGCAGCAGGTTAGCCCAGCACCTTGTGACTCTGGGCAATAGCTTGCTTAATCTTCCCGACGGCCCCCAGCGCCGAGACACCTCGCCTGAGGTAGCAGCGCACTTTACAAATGCTGGTAGTATTATTATTATTATTATTATTATTGTTATTATTATTATTACATTCAATATTGTGTGTATGTTGTTTGTGTGCTGTACTATATGTACAAAAAGGAGCAAAAGACATTCCCTACATATATTTTTTATGCAAACAAAAATAAATGTGTAGTGACACATTAAGGAGTACTACTTATCAGCTCCACTCCACCAAGGACTCACTAAATCAGGAATCTACCACCAGGACAATGCCAGCACAATGGGGATATCTAAATAGGCTTGGTGCAAACCCACCACACTGACATCAACGGAGTACTGTTAGCCAGCAGAAGAGTCTGGCGCGTTGGCAGAGGTGCACCGCTTAAGCGATGGGAAACAGTTTATCGATGAGGATTGTGGTTCAGCCAGACCACATCTAAATACAGCGTGCGGAACTCCGTAAGTACGATGAAGTTCTCGTAACCGCCACCACAGAGGGACAATGGAAGTCCCACCAAGATATAAATCAGGCCCTATGTCTTGCCCTAGAACTGCATACTGAAATCCTACACAAAGTGCCAACACAAATTCTTTAGCAAGATTCAGTTTGAACTGGCTTATGATCCTAAACCTGAGTTGAAGACCACATTTGCACTTTCTCTTAGATAAATTGGAGCTACAGCTATAATACTGGATACCTGCCATTTGGCAGGAACTCGCACCCCACATCTAGGACACAAGGCCCTGGAGATTTACGATTGGCTGTAAGCCATAACATTAGCAGAACCCTATAACTGAGCCTCATCCCTGATTGTAGTATTAGATTTTGTTGTGGTATTAAAATGCTTCTCTGTTTACAAGAAAAGCACTGGGCTGGACAGCATAAAGTTTTGTTTAAAGTTGTCATCAGTGATGTCACTGACTATGTCATGAGCAATATAATATATGAGGTCATAAGCAGTGAATTGCAGGGGCATAAGTTATAGTTAGCTCAGGTAACTATAACTGTGAAATCTCAGCCTAACTATAACGTCCCTGTAACCTTTGTATTTTTAAGTGAATTTCTAAGATTTCTTAAATACTATTTCCTAACTATAATGTCCCTGTAACCTTAGGTTTTTAAAAGAATTTCTAAGGTTTTTCAAATTCTATTTCCTAACTATAAAACCCATGTAACATTTGTTTTTTTTCAGTGAATTTCTATGGTTTTTTAACTTGTAGTCACATTTGGAGAGTGGTGGAGAAAGGGGGCAGTACATCCGACCAGCTTTTAGGAATCCCGCTATAAGGAACTTTATGAAGGTAACAGGAGGGCTTTTTGGCCCCCAAGGTACCTCAGCAGCTAAGGGGACTTCATCCCCTGAGTAGTAGTGCGCCTGGAGGTGCGTTAGCAGAGTGGTGGAGAAAGGGGGCATGGCCTACGAAGTCCTTACAGTAATCGTGCTCTGTGGGGCTTACTGAAGGTAACAGGAGGGGTAGTTGGCCCCCAAGGACCCTCTGGAGACAAGGGGACTTCAGCTCCCAACCAGGAGTGCATCAGTAGGTGTGTTTGCACAGTGGTGGAGAAAGAGGGTGTGGCTGCCGAAGTCCTCTCAGCAATTGGGCTGTGTGGGACTTACTGGAGGTAAGCCCCCAGGACCCTCAGCATCCAAGGGGACTTCATCCCCTAACCAGCAGTGTGCCAGGAGGCACTTTTGCAGAGTGGTGGAGAAAGGGGGTGTGGCCTCCAAAGACCGCTCAGCAACCCCTCCCGGGCTGATTTCGGCCTCGGATACCCCATCCCTGAGGCCTGGCCTCTGTGTGGGTGCCCTTGTCCTGCTCAGGGCATCCACTCTTCAATGATGGAGACAGTGGGGAGCCTGAAGCCCCCCGCGGTCCCTGCCGGCTCCCCACCTCAATGTAGGGTTATGGATACTCATGGGGGTTGGAGCCAGCAAGGCCCTCTGGCCTACCCTACTGCATGCGTGGCCCAAGGCAAAAAGCTGTGCAGCTACCAGACCCTCCAAAACATTAAAAAAACAAGAACAAGATGGGCAGGGGGAAATCAGGGACAGTGAACAACTGAGAAACTGGGTTGGGATAGTGTATAAATGTTAAGAAAAAAAAAAGAATATCGATCAGGATGGAGAATGGAAAGCTATAGATAAGCTGGAGTGTAGTGGAGATCAGCATGGAGATAGCGGGAGTAGGGATTTCAGTGGGGCAACAGCACATGAGGCAGACCATAACATTACACATTATCTACCATGGAGATCTAAATGAAACAAGCATTTGCAATGCAATCGGTCTCGCCTTTTGGACCTTATAAGCATTTAGCCGTGTCCCTTGTTCCTTGTTACAGGGCTCCCTACTGCCCCACACCTTGGCTGCCTACTGTTTTTAATCTAGAGCCCAAATCACAATTTCTGCCGTTGATTACACTGAGACACCTAAAAATACAGTGTTTATCTACACACACTCAAGCACACACATATATAAATGTAGAGGAATGGTCTAATTAATTACACCAAGATCCACAACACGTGACAAACGCAGTTCTAGTACACCAAATGCAGATGAAATCAGTGAGTCTCAGCACCCTGTATAAAAGAAAAACGTTCAAAAAAAGAAGCAGATGCTATTCAGCTTCATTTACCAGTAATCACAGAACTAGAATAGCATGCCTTGTGCTTTTTGAAGCCCATAAGCACAGTCATCGTCCAGAACTCCAGCACTGAAACCATAGTTGCCAGCAGGCTCTACCCTTTAATAACGCCCCTTACCTGGTCGAGCTTGCTGCTGCGGCCCCTTGGAGTGTCCTCTCGCAGGAAGTACAGCTTGGGGCTGGACTGGAGCTGCCTGCTGGTCCTCTCCTCCCACAGCAGCTGAAGTTCCGCTGTGCAGACCTGGTACCCCTTGGGCTGGCACCACACAGGGAAGCAGTCGCCATGGCACCGAATCCTGTCTCTGCCCTCCAAGCAGCACTCGAAAGCCTTGTAGAAGGTGTATGATCTGTGCGACCCGCATAGGGAGCCGACACACTGTAAAGGGGGGGGGGAGAAATAAAGCAGGATCACAAGCTAAGAGGAGCTGGTTTTAATGCATCGAAGTTGAAGAGATACAGGCAATGCTCCTTGCCCTTCGTTGGTAGGCACTCACTGCTAAACTGCCTCAGGTTCCCTGCTGTACCCACCAGGGCCGGACTGACTACCGGGCGTTTTGGAATGCTGCTGAGCTGGGGGCTGATTTCGTTGATGGGGACCTGCGTGTACTGAACGAAATTCGTTTTGCTTTAATTATTTCGAAGTACACGCAGGTCTCCATGAACGAAATCAGCCCCCACTGCAGTGAAATCAGCCCCCTGCTTGGCAGAATTCCAAAACGCCAGGTAGTCAGTCCGGCGCTGGTACCCACTACCATACGCCAAATAGCGTTCCACACCCCATAATCTGCTGGGAGTTAACATAGTAAGCATGCTTCTGGAAACTCTTACACTGCCGCTGGGTCCTCATAATGCTAATGCCCCACACTTAACACCATCATAGTCTCAGCGCCAAATGGCAGCTCACATGCCACGGCAGAGCGACCCACGGCAATCCCCTATGACACCCTTAGGGGCATATTATGAAGAACGGCGTTAAAAATTATCGCCGGTTTAGCGGCAGGCGATAATGGGTTTGATAATATGCTCTTTGGAATTCCCATAGAAGCCCATGTTATGGTGTGAACATGGGCTTCTATGGGAATTCTCTAGAGCATATTATCAAGCCCATTATCGCCGGTTTAGCGGCAGTTTTCTGCCGCTAAACCGGCGATAATGTTAACGCCGTCCTTGATAATATGCCCCTTAGTTCCTAAAGCTCATGGATAGCGGTGGCCCCTGATGTGCGACCCTCTCAACTCAATGGACACAGACCCGCTCACAGAGCGCTGTAGCCTGTGCTGCCCTTTTGTTTCTTGAGCAGGCCAAGATCCATTTGAAGCGCCCGAGTCAGTCCGCCTCCACACCATAGTGTTTAAATGCGACGAAGCAGACTCCGGAGTTTAGGGAATAAAAGCAAGGACAGCAACAGCGTCCCAGGTGCGCCTGAGGGAAGAAGCAGCGCAATAGCAGGGAGAAAGAAAATACATGCAGTGCTATGGAGCATTGAAGAAGAAGAAAAAGAGATAGGCACTATGGGCTGCTCCAAAGCCCACTCGACTGTTGGTGTTGTACTTTACTCCAATTCAGAGTGTTTTCAGTGAGCTGAATAAAGAAGAAAGCTGGTGGATGGTTTTAGATGTGACCGCCAGTTGCTATCAAATGTGTTCATATATATGCAAGCATTGGAAAAGCTAATAGGTCTGGTAAGTGATACCTGCTGTCTTTGCTTCTGCTTTTTTTTTAATGTCCCTCATGCATTGTAAGGTAATTACATCGGCAATGGAAAGATACAACGCATCTAATCAAACCAGAGTGATAGTGAAATGTTCCTTGGGCTAGACAAAGAGAAGAGTGGGGAGAAAAGCTAGTGAGTCACTAAAAGACAACATTCCCTTCTCTAATGATTAGGGCCTAAGCATCGCTGCCTAGCCAATTGCGCCTAACTATGAAATTGGAGATGTTATTAATCATGACTGTTGTGGACTTAAAATGTACGCAAAACTACATGTAGAGAAGGCCTGGGAAGAACTCTGCGAAGTGACCAAAAAAACTCTACCACGCTATGTGGAGTTCCGCAAGTGGCAGAGTGCCTTAGGTTATGTTGTTCGCACTGATTTTTAGCATTGGATGTTTGCCCAGCGATGGAAAATCAGCTCGAACAGCACCATGCGCAGCGCAAGAGGGCGCTGCTTTTATCTGCCGCTCAAATAGATGTTCTGCTCATGCGGCAGTTTCCTCAACGAGACCGGAAGGATTCTCAACATGAGCAGTAGTGGCCATCCGCGACCATCAGCATAGAGAAATTTTGCCGGGAGGTGGTCTGGAGTAAGATTTTCCTCGCTCGCCAACTTAACATTGGCGAGCGCGGAAAATACTCAGTTTTGCGGAGCTGAGTTTTTTGGAACTCCATGTGCTACAGGGAGCTCGAAGTGGGAAAAACTCCACAAACTCCACGAGCGGAGCTGAATTTCACACCCTGGCCTAATGTAGAGCTACTAGGACATATGTAACACTGAACTGGAGCATATCAATGCTGAATAGGCGAAGGAATACGTACAATAGCCATCAACAGTGTCTTAGTAGTAACAAAGTTGCTTATAAATGTGGCTAGAATCATCAAGTTTGAAAAATTGACAGTGACATGCCTTACCACACACACAACTCTTAAAGCAATACAATTTTGTAACAAACTAAAGGAACAGTGCTTGAAAGCTTCAAGACCTTGCAGTTGTAGCAACGAGAGTAGGTATAAAGACACTAAATTATGATTGGATAATCCTTTGAACGGCCCTCATATAGAATTAATGTATGACCCTTTACAGGCAGGTCGCGCCTCACGCTGCACAGCGCCACCTGTGTGCCCGTGTCCTGAGCCCAAGCTGCCGCTGCTGACGGAGTTCGAGGCCCTCCTCCACCCGCAGGCTACCACCTGTGCCTCATCCCTGGTGGCCAGTGGTAGGCCGTAGGTTTAGCTCTTTTTTGTATTGTAATTGTAATTGTATCGTTTTTATCAGCTTCCTTTGGTTTTATCTTTCCCTCGTGTACTTTTACTGTGCCCTGTGCCCTTTTGCCTTCTGTTTCACTTGCCGTTCCTCCCTCCCGTTATTCCCGCCGCTGCATCCCCTGCGGCCCCGCTGCCCCCCTGCTGTAATTGTAATTGTACTGTGATTGTTTTTATCTGCTTCCTTTGGTTTTATCATTTTTCCTTTACCTCTTGTACTTTTACTGTGCCCTGTGCCCTTTTGCCTTCTGTTTCCCTCGCCATTCCTCCCTCCCGTTTTTCCTGCCGCTGCGTCCTCTGCGGCCCGCCCCCCGCTCGCCCATTCGTCTGCTCCCACCCACCTCCCAGCTGCTCCTCCCTCCCACCTCCCCTTCTTATGGCGGCCGCTGCGCAGCCTAAGGCAAGCCCGTCTGTGCCCGTCCACGCATTGACCGCGCCCAGCGCCAGAACCCCTGGCCCCTGCGAATGCTACGACGCCGTATCCGCTATGATGCCAGCACCCTCTATGCACTCAACACCGAACGATCACACACCTGCTTCCTGGCCGCCCTGAAGCGCACCCAAGGACCCTTCTCCTGCCGGAGCTGCAGCTTCACCAGCCTTCGAGCCACCAAACCACCCACCGAGTAAGGACGCAGCCACCTCAGATGCATTCTACTCAACACCCGCTCCACCAGGAAACACTCCATCGAACTCTGGGACCTACTCGACTCCACCTCCCCAGACGTTGCCTTCCTGACGGAGACCTGGTTGAACCCCTCCTCGGCCCCCGACATCGCCATAGCCATCCCTGACGGCTACAAGATCACCCACAAGGACCGCACCAACGGAACAGGAGGAGGAATCGCCATCGTTCACAGGAACACCCTCAGAGTCTCGACCAGCACCGACGACACCCTCAGCACCGCTGAACACCTGCACTTCCAGATCCACACTGATCCCAACACCACCCTCAGAGGAACCCTCATCTACACACCCCCCGGACCACGGCCACAGTTCAGCGACGCCATCGCTGACTTCATCAGCATGCATGCCCTCGCCTTCACAGACTGCATCCTCCTCGGGGACTTGAACTTCCATCTCGAGAACAACAACAACACCAACTCCACCACCTTGATAGACAACCTCACCAACCTCGGACTCAGACAGCTCGTCACAACACCCACCCACTCGGCCGGCCACATGCTTGACCCCATCTTCTCCGCAAGCTCCCACGTCTCCTTCAGCCACACCACCGAACTCCACTGGACCGACCATCGCTGCATCCACTTCACCTTCTGGAAACCCACAATGCACCACCACACTCAACAGATCCCTCGCCGATGCTGGAGCAAAGTCACCGAAGACCTGCTAAACACCACCCTCACCCGAAGCCCACCCGTCAACCCCACCGACCCCGACAGCGCCGCCCGCGACCTTAGACACTGGATCGACAACTGCGCCAACACCCTCGCCCTGCTCAAGAAACCCTCCAACAGACACACCAACAAGAAAGCGAGTTGGTTCACCACGGACCCCCAGGCATCCAAGCAAACCTGCCGAAAACTAGAGAAGAAATGGCACTGCAAACAGACACCGGACAGCTACACAGCCCACAAGAACGCCATCCGCAGACACCATCACCTCATCAGATCCGCCAAAAGGACTGCCTTCAAAGACCGCCTAGACAACAACGCACACAACAGCAAAGAGCTCTTCAACATCGTGAAGGAGCTCTACAACTCCAGCTCTAACACCAACGACATCCCACCTTCACAAGACCTATGCAACGCCCTCGCCAGCTTCTTCCATCGCAAGATCACAGACATCCACGACAGCTTCAACACCCTGACAACCCTGACAATCACCGAGACCTCCGACCTCACAGCCACCACCCCCACTGATCCCCTGCTCACCTAGACCGACATAAACGACGACAACACCATCAAAATCATGAACACCATCCACTCCGGCTCTCCGTCAGACCCATGCCCA
The DNA here is from genome assembly GCF_964204655.1 of Triturus cristatus. Taxonomy (NCBI): domain Eukaryota; kingdom Metazoa; phylum Chordata; class Amphibia; order Caudata; family Salamandridae; genus Triturus; species Triturus cristatus. The sequence continues at coordinate 979,223,294 of NC_140588.1, read as the reverse complement.
CACAACATCTTCAACAAAGCCAGCTCCACCATCGCACCCCATCTCCGCAAGGCCATCAACATCTCCTTCAAGACCGCGACCTTCCCGGAAAACTGGAAGCACGCCGAGATCAACGCCTTACTCAAAAAACCCAAGGCGGATCCCAAGGACCTCAAGAACTTCAAACCCATCTCCCTGCTCCCGTTCCCAGCGAAGGTCACCGAGAAGACCGTCAACAGACAACTGACCTGCTACCTGGAGGAGAACAGCATCCTGGGTCTGTCCCAGTCCGGGTTCCGCAGCAACCACAGCACCGAAACTGCCCTCATCGCTGCCACTGAGGACATCAGGATCCTACTGGACAACGGCAAAACTGCGGCCCTCATCCTCCTGGACCTGTCAGCTGTCTTCGACACTGTCTGCCACCGCACCCTACGCACACGCCTCCAAACGCTGGGATCCGTGACAAAGCACTGGACTGGACCACCTCCTTCCTCTCTGGCCGAACCCAGAGCGTCCGCCTCCCCCCTTCCAATCCGAAGCCACCGATATTATCTGCAGCGTACCCCAAGGATCATCCCTCACCCCGACATTGTTCAACATCTACATGGCACCACTTGCTCACGTCGCCAGACTGCACAACCTCAACATCATCTCCCTCACTAAGGACCCCCTCACCGCCAAAACCAACCTTCACGAAGGAATGAAAGCCGTCGCCGAGTGGATGAAGATCAGCTGCCTGAAGCTGATCTCAGACAAGACGGAAGTCCTCATCCTCGGCTCCACTCACTCAGCATGGGACAACGCCTGGTGGCCGACCGCACTGGGAGCAGCACCTACACCCACCGACCATGCACGCAACTGAGGGTTCATCCGCGAATCAACACTCTCCATGACCAAGCAAGTCAACTCCGTCTCGTCCTCCTGCTTCAACACCCTCCGCATGCTCCGCAAGATCTACAGGTGGATCCCCACCAAAACAAGAACGGTTACACAGGCCCTCGTCAGCAGCAGGCTAGACTATGGCAACACCCTCTACGCAGGAGCCTCGGCCAAACTCCTGAAACGACTACAATGCATACAGAACGCCTCCGCACGCTTTTTCCTCGACATCCCTCGCCTCAGCCACATCACACCCCACCTAAAAGACCTGCACTGGATTCCCGTCAACAAGAGGATCACCTTCAAGCTCCTCACCCACGCACATAAGGCACTCCACAGCACCGGACCGACATACCTCAACAGACGACTCACCTTCTACACCCCGAACCACCAGCTCCGCTCCGCCGACCTCGCCCTCGCCACTGTCCCCCACATCCGAAGAGTGAACACCGGCGGCAGATCATTCTCCCACCTAGCCGCCAAAACCTGGAACACCCTCCCCATCCTTCTACGGCAGACCCAGGACCTACTCACCTTCAGGAGGCTACTCAAGACCTGGCTTTTCGAGCAGTAGCAACACCCCTCCCCTCAGCGCTTTGAGACCCTCCCGGGTGAGTAGTGCGCTTTACAAATGTTATGATTGATTGATTGATTATGAAGCTAAATACCCATCATATTTAAAAACTCAGAGTGCCTACTTAGTACAAAAACAATCGACTTGCGGTTAAGAATCTGATCCTGGACATGACTCATGGATAAGCCTAGAGCACACTCAGCCTTGCAATATAACAAAAACTGTAAAGTATATAGCAACTGGCAGCACTTTAATGCATCAACGACTTCACAGCAATGCCAACTCGAAAGTACCAAAACATAAACTCAAATGAGATTGATGGATTCAGTTTGGACCCAAAACAATTCACCTAAAATGCATCTAACATAGAAACCACGAAAAACATGAGCATTTGATAACACTAATATATTAAAGCAGTTGGGATGGAAACGAAAGGAAGGCTTTGGAAATCAAGCTCATGTTATTAATGTTTTACGAGCACGCAGGTGGAGACTGCTTTATCAACCTCATTTCAATGGACTCATTATAAATGCCTTCCTAATATGAAAATCACTTCCGGGTTCAGCGCAATTTAACATTGACACAACAGAATGCAACTGAGCCTGAAAACAGACCACAAAACGTATGTATGCGCAAAAGGAGACACACATCTCCTTTGAAGGCACTGGGGCATTGCACAGTGTAAGAAGCCAGAAAAAAATGCATGAATCTACAAAACAAAGCCATATCTCATTAAGCTTCAATTGACAGCAGCAGGGGTCTCTCAGTCACAGCAACATGAAAGTAAGTACAGGGAAAGAATCAAAACATTTGGCGTTCAGGACAGCAGCAGCACTGGGAAAGCAAAGACAACATTTGGCGCTCTCAAGGCAGCAGCAACCTAATTGTGTCTGCTGTAAACCAACAATGAACAAAGCAGTCCACACTCAGACATTGATCAGGCTTAATGAGTATGTGTGTAGGAATAAGAAATGCTGCTGTTTTCCAATACTTTAAAATGCATTGCTTTACAGCAAAAAAATAGGTTAAGGTTGTTGACAAATTAAATGTATGCAACATTTGCAAGGAGAAGCAGACAATACAGCTGTGTATCTTTCTCTCTTTTTCCCTTATTTATGTATTTATTGCGTTGTGTGCAGCGCAAACTAGACCAGAGGTTATCAAAGTGCTTTACAGGGATATCACAGCAGTAATTGCGAGTTACATGAGGACTGGATAAAAAATACATAGTAACAGTATTTAAAAGTAGACTACAGTATATAGAAGGATATGTGTATGAAGTAGTTCGGAGGTAGTTAAGGTAGGGTGTTATGTAGTTGGGGAGAGTAGACGCACAGAGCTGGCACAGCAGCAATTACATGAGTTACATATGGAGTAAATAAAAATACATAGTGGCAGTATATAAAATAAAACTACAATAGACAAGTGGACATGTCGATGAAATAGTTTGGAGGTAGTTGAGGTAGGGTACTCCTGAACTGAGGAGAGTAGTACAGTTTTTTTCCTAGGTAGAGACACTCAGATTTATTTGGATGGTGTAAGGTAGGAGCCTCAGTCCAGTCAGATGATTTAGGGGGGAGAGTTTAGGTATTTATCGAGAAGGAGAAGTATACTGTTTTTCCTGAAGTGAGGAAATGGTCGATTGTCACGTAAGTCCTGTGGCAGAGAGTTCCAGATTCTGGAAGCGTTCCCCGAGAAGGAGCGGATGCAAGATCTTTCTTTCTTTAGTTTGGGTGGAATCAGGAGTAGGGTGTTTGAGCTTCTGAGAGGTGACTTTTGGCCGACCTTTCACAGTTTGTTTGAGAGGTAGACTGGTTTGTCAGTGTAGAGGGCTTTGTTGGTTATGCAGGCAGTTTTGAGTATACATCTTGCCTCGATTGGTAATCAGTTGAGTTTCCTAAGAGTGGGAGTGATATGGTCAAAGCGACTCTCCCCCAACAGTAGCCTGGCCGCTGCATGGAGTGTAGCTTTCAAAGGTATGAGGTGTGCTTTTGGGGCACCCGTGATCATAGTGTTACCGTAGTTCAATTTGGAGTGGACTAAGGATTGCACCACAGTCTTTAGATCTCCGCAAGGGATGAAGGGTTTGACTTTTTTAAGGTATTTCAGCATGTACAGGGCACTTGAAGGACTATGCCATTGATGCGTGCATGCTGTGAGAGGGTGTTTTGGAGGATGCCATGGTTGGCGGTATCAAAGGCGGTCAAGAGGTCTAGGAGGAGTAGGAAGCATGCCCGGCCAGAGATCTTTGTAGATCGTCGGCGAATTTCAGTATTGCAGTCTCTGTACTACAGCCTTTCCTGAACCCAGACTGGAAACTGTCGTGCAGCATGCAGGTTGTATTTTTCAATGTAGTTGTTGAGTTGTGCAAGGACACATTTTTTAATAGTTTTGGGAAGAAGAGGTAGGTTAGTTATAGGTCTGTAGTTGTTAAGGTAATTCATGTCAGAGTCCAGCTTTTTGATGAGAGGGGTGACTTGGCCTAGTTTGAGGGAGGCCGGCATGGAGCAGTTCGATAAGGAGGAGTTGATGATTTTTGTCCACGTAGGAGCGATGATGTGACTAACATTTTTTACAAGCTTAGCAGGAAGGGGGTCACAGAGGTAGGATGTCAGCTTCATGCAGGCAAGTAATCTGAGGACTTCTTCGGGGATATAGTTGAATTCAGTCCAAGCTGCATAATTTTTTAGTTGCAAGGGGTTGAGGTTGGTAATTTGAGGTGGGGTGTTGAGTTGGTCCTCTAGGCTAGAGGAAGCTTCTTTGCTGGAGGGTGGGGATGCTGGGTCAAGAGAGAGTTGATCTTAGTTATTTTTTCGGATCAGAATGTTTCGATCTCTTCACAGCCATTAGTGGAGTTATTGATTGGATGTGTAGGGAGAGAGGAGGTTTGCTGTTTCATTATGTTAACTCCTTCCGTGCTCATGACGGAACCACGCCGTCATAAGCCACGGTTGCCGTGTGCTCATGACGGAGTGGATCCGTCATGCTGCGGCCGTTGGCGGCCGCGCCGCCCACGCAGCGCTAATTCCCCGCCTGTGCGGGCGATTAGCGCAGTGGGCGGAGTCATGACGGAACCACTCCGTCATGAGCACAGCCCAACCGTGGCTCATGACGGCGTGGCTCCGTCATGAGCACCGGGCCACCGCGCTGCCCCCCCCCGCACCCCCCAGCGCTGCGGCGGAATTTCCGCCGCAGCGAAGGGGTTAAAGAGGTCTTTAGGTCTGTTCCTACAGTGGTCAAGATGGTCTAGGAAAAATAAGGATTTTTTTCTGAAGCTAATCTTTTGTATTTTTAGTGTTCTGCTTGAAGGAGCAAGAGATTGGTTAGCCAGGGCTGTTGTCTGCAGTTTCTATCAGCCAGTCGGAGTTGTCGCCTCTCTTTAAGGTCTTTATTGAACCAGAATCTGGAAGGTATACTCCTTGATTTCTTGAGTCTCACAGGGGCAACTGGATCAAGGAGTTCTACCAATTTTTTGTTGTAGTGGGAGGTGAGGTCATCAGCAGAAGAAAGGCCAAGGAGAGGTAGGATTTGGGAGCTGATTTATGCTTCTAACTCTGGCTGCAGGAAAACCACAGCCAACTGCCCGATTGCTTCAACAACAATAACATTCCAGGCATAACAGGAGTCATCCCAATATTCCAGTCCTAACACCTCTTCCCCTTATACAGGAACCACATATTTAAATAACATAAAAATATAAATGGAGTTACAATATAGAAACACACAACTGACCACCACCTCATTTGTTAAGAACTAGACAGAAAATATAAAGATGGGATATAATCCTGAACCAGGAAGAACGTATGTTAACAAGCTACACATAATCATGAAAATGTGAGGGAGGTCTCCTAACTCAGGGTGACCTTAACACACGAGTATTTTCAGCACACACTGTACCCTCATCGCTACTCTATTGAGGTGATAGGTTCTCCTTTTTCCACCATTTGTTATCCTCCAGCATAACCACAAAATCCTTGACTCTAAGAACTCTTTTGGGTTGGGAACACTTGGAACGACCCCTCACCCCTATTCCAGGAAGTAGAACTCTAACAAAATCTCCATGTTTGATGGAGGAGTTATGAACCCTTTCCGGCCTCACACCATCAGCATACTTCTTTTGTGCAACTTCACATCTCACCTTTACAAATGCAAGATCCCTTTCCTTAATGAAATCCCCCATCCGAGGACCAGCTAACTTGGTTGCAGGTTCCTCTCCCTTGAGGAGGTTAAAAGGTGACACACCAGTGACCATTTTGGGGGTGGTGCAAATTACCTACAGTGAGTCCTTAAACTACTTATCCCAATTCAAACCACTGGCAACAGACAACTCTATGTTGTCCTTGATGACCCTGTTGCATCTCTCAACCAGGCCATTACTGTGGGGATGGTACAATGACGTCTTGGTGTGTTTTACATCCCAATGAGACCAAACTGCTCAAACTCGTGAGGCATGAATTGAACACCATTGTCCGACACAATCTTATCAGGCGTGTCTTCCCTCATGAATGCAGTTTATAAAAACTCCGCCAGAGAGGAAAAATCAACTGACCTAACAAATTCTACCTCTGACTCACATGAAAAATAATTAAAAAGCACAATTCCATATATACAGCTTTTCTTCACTACAGAAGTGGGTCTAATAATATCAACCACCAATTTGGACCAGGCTCTGTCAGGAAAAGGCACTGCCTCCACCACAGTAGGCATGGTAACCTGAGGCTTGTCGCTAATGGCACATGCCACGCATTCCCTCACAAAATGCTCCACTTCATGGCCAGACCCAGGCACCAAAATTTGTCTTGGATCTTTCTTTTCATTGCCCTCATTCCAACATGGCAAAAATGGGCTAACCCCAACACCTTACCGCGCAGTCCCAGAGGCACAACAAACATATTTCCTCTCCTTAGCAATCCAGCCACATTACTCAACTCACTAAAAACTTGCTTGAAAGCATCCACATGCGCAAAAGACTTTTCTTTAGGCTAATCCTTGCTAACGTGATCCCTGACATTCATCATTTCACTGTCACACTCCAAAGCAGATCTCCACTCGATTTCGGAAAAAGCATCCACTAGTAACACTAGCCACGGTACTAACCATAACAAAATCACCACAATACGTGTCTTCCTCCACATCATCCAGAGGCAAACGGGACAGACAGTAAGCAAAAATGTTCCTTGCACCAGTAATATACTCAAACTGACGCTGAAACTCAGAAAGCCTAAACCGCTGCTTAGCAATGCATGGAGTAGCATTGGAAGCACCCTCCGTCGTAAAAGGGTTGATCAAAGGCTTGTGGTCCATCATGATGGTGAATTCCACACCCAACAAGTAATTTCTAAAATGGTTAACTCCCCACCAACAGGCTAAGGCTTCTCGTTCAATAACAGAGTAGGTGCTTTCAGCCCCTCTCAAAGCACAAGAAGGGAAGGCAACCCCTTTGTCCTTCCCTCAATGAGTATGCAACAACACAGCCCCAAGCCCAAATTGACTGACATCAGTAACAATGATGGAAGATAATGAGTCAAAAGACTTCTAAAGAATAGCCTTAGCAATTTCCTTTGTGATGACGTCAAACTCACGATTTACCTCTTCACTCCACACAACTTTTTCATTCTTTTTGAGTAAATTCCTTAAACTACATGTCCTTTCCATACATTTGGGTATCATATGAGAATAAAATGTCAACATGCTGAAGAATGACCACACCTGATCCTTGTTAATGGGAACTGGAAAATCAGCAATTGCCTTCACTTAACTACCCTTAGGTTCCACTCCTTGAACACAAATCTTGTAGCCCAAGTTGTCCACACACTGAACTGCAAACTTACACTTCTCCGCTCTCAATGTCTTGCCTTTGTCTCTCAAAACAGCCAAAACCATTGCTAAAGATTTGTCATGAAAGGACATGTCTTGACCAAAAATCAGAATATCATCTTGAAACAAACATTAGGTATACCCTTGCACAACGCCTCCACTACTCTCTGAAAAGTAGAAGGAGTCCAAAGCCAAACCAAAAGGCATGCATTTAAATCTAAAACCACCCTCAGGCATGATAAAAGATGGCAAATGCCTCGACTCATGCTTGAATGAAATCTGGTGATACGAAGCAGTCATGTCTAAGGTTGTAAACACAATGGCTCCCTTAACAGAGGTCAACATTTCATTTATATTGGGTAGAGGATGCCTATCTACGCAAATTCTCTCATTGAGGTCCCTCAAGTCAATGCACATCCTCAAAATCCCATTAGTTGCTAACACAGTGCGCGACAACCATTCAGAACCTTAATGGCGTCAATAATGCCTTGCCTGCATAAAGCATCCAATTCCTTTCTGAGTTCCTCTCTCATGGTAAGTGGCACACACCTCACTCTGTGCACCAATGCATTAACCCCAGACCTTAATAAGATTTAATGAGAAAAACCTTTCATTTTTCCGAGTTGCTCTTGAAAAATATATGGAAATGCTTTGACCCACGAACAATCACCCACAGTTGACATACACTCATCCTTCAACAACACTTGCTCTGAACTATTGGGATCAAGAATTATTCCTAACTTTCTCTGTTCCAACCACCCCAATAGACATGATCCATTTTTGGCCACATATACGGTGGTATTTGATCTGTTCCCTGTAAAACCCAACACTGCATCAAATTCACCAACAACTTCTATCGTTTTCCCTCCATATGCAATTGGTCGCACAATGGACTTCCTTAACTCAGTATCTTTGAACCATTACCACTCTTTAGTGCCAATAAGAGTGAAAAAGGAGCCAGAATCAACCATCATACTGATTGCAACAACAGCTAAATTCACCAAACAAAATGGCCTATTGACCTTTTCCGATTTAATTTGCATCACACCTTTGTTCAGGCCAGCCTCACCCTCGTGTATGCAAAAAACAATATTTTCATCATCAAATTCTTCAGACATATCACCCTTGTAACTAGTGTTTTCAATTACATTCATTTGTTTGGCATTATTCCTCTGGTTACCATATTTACACACCTTGGCGAAATGCCCCCTTTTCCTACATTTCGCACATGTTTTGTCCACAGCAGGACACATCTGTAGCATTCCATGACTTTCCTCTTAGAGTTCCCTTTCTTATCCTTACACTTCATAGAATCCCCCACCTGAATAGCATGGGCATGTGTTCCAAGAGACATCTGTTCCATATAACTCGTAGTAGCTTTAATGCTACTATCGACTTCCACTGCTCTGTCTAAGGTTAGGACATCTGTGGTCAACAACTTTTCCTGAATCTTCTTACTCTTGGATTTCTCCACAATCTTATCTCTGATCATTTCTTCCTCAAAGACTCCAAAACTGTGGGTAGCTGTTAAGATTCTTAGGGGGATATTCTCAAGAACATGCGATAATCATCGGCAAAATCGGTTAATGCAATCTTTCATATCGCCGTCTATTGCGGGAAAATAACTCTGTGTTAACGTTCTATTCACAACACGGCGGTAACATGCGATAGTCTCCCGATAACGCGTCAAATGTCCGCAATAAAATCACCAGGATGGTGATAAAAATCTAAACCCAAACGTGAAAAAATTTGCGAAGGGCCCAACTGCAATAAAAAATGCAGCGATAAGCAGCGCCACCCCTGCAAGTCAGGTAGGAAAAATCACTATAAAAGCGGCAACAAAAAACACAAACAAAACAAATACAACTGCGAAGAAGCATGGAGGTAGCTGGAGCAAGTACAGAGGACAACCAGAACCCCACAACCCCCAAGGAGGACCAGCCTAGGACCATCATTGGGGAGACAGCGGCAGGAGTTGGCACAACATGACCTGAGCCAACAGAAACAGGGTGAATAACGACCAGGGACAGGGGGACGGGGAGAGGGGCACAATGGCACACATGCACAAGTAAGTATAGCACATCTGCAGACAAACCATGCCCAAGAGTCACAACTCTAAGTGCCCAATTTACCCTAGTCTGCAACATCTCAGCACTGTATGAGCACAGAAGTGAAAGGCACACCACCTGAAAGGGCTAAGGGGCAACTCACCCACAATGCAGCACACACACCTAAGATGCAGAGCACCCCAACGTTGACAACAACGTGGTACAAACTGCAACACTTTCACAACAGAACAGAGGACACAACTGCTGCCGCTCGTGTTTAGAACATGGCCATTCGCATTTGGCATAGCAGGAAACTGTGAGAGGACAATTTGACCTCACATCCCTGATGGTGTAGAAATGCCAAGTGTCCCACTTCAAATAGGCGTCTCCTCATAAACAGTCACAATGTACATTGCCATGCAGCCTGACAGTAAACTTGTACAATACGTGAACATACATGTGAACACAATGTCAATCTGCATTTCCCCTTCACATTGCAGAGTGAGAATCAGCACCTCCTGCAGAGCAGACCCAACAACTCAGCACTGATGATGAAGAGGACCTCCCCAACATCTACACCAACGCACTCCAACAGCTCAGGTACAGCTCCAGCACCCCACCTCCAAGAGCAGGGCAGCCCAGCTGCATCCATGAGACCCCACCCCCTGCACAGACCACACAGCAGGAAGCACGCACCACCACGGCTGTCTACCAGGACCCCCACGACCAACACATGGCCTACCAACACCATGTGTTAGGGTGCCAGGAGGAGATGTCGGACCAGCTGTGGGTTGGGTACGACCTCATGGCAGCCAAACTAGATGCCATACGTGGGTGTCTAGGTCCCATCAGGGACCACTCACCATCCCTAACGGACAACCACTGTCCGCTCCTTGCTCTACAACAAGCCATGGCTGACATCGCTGGAGTCATGACTCTGAGCCAAGATCAACTGTCTAGTCAGATTGGCCCCAACGATGTCAGCAAGGAGTTGCGTCACATGCGAAAGATCATGGTCAACATGGAGCGGATGCAAGCCCTACAAGCGAGATGTAGCTGTGATCTTCCATACCCTGCAGATCCTCGTCATGGCATTGCCACCACAAGGCCTGGCGCGGATGGATGCTGGTGCTGCCACTCCATCCACATCTCCTCCCCCTAAAGTGTCAGTGTCACACAGTGCGGCAGACATTCCACATCCGGCCCCTGATGTGTCACTGCCACACAGTGATGCAGACAAAATACCACCCCCCGCATGTGAGGCACCTGACACATCAGAGGACAAAGATGATGATGAATCTAGCTTTGTGGTAAGAATGAAGTGGTAGCATTCATCTATGCCATATGGCCGGGTTGAGCTTTTTTCTGCCCTCTGCATCATGCCCTGGAATAACACCTCCCACTGTCTCCCTATATACTGAACAACACTCACCTTGAACCTCAACGTGGACTGCCATATTTGGTTAGGTTACCAATGACACAGCAGTCACACTGCAGACAGTAGTCTTCCGCTCCCTATGAACTTGTCAATCCCGAAAGGACTCTGGCTAGCCCTCCACGGGCCAACAATGTAAAGTGGGGTTTGCATGGCCCTGTACTGGTCCAGCTTCATCACTCCACTAAATGTGAATAAAACATTCCAAATCACACAGATTTGTCATGGCCATGATCAATCAAGAATGAAAGTATGGATGAATGTAGGGACAGTGATTCGACAAAAAGGTACTCCCTGGGTAATGCTATTAATGCGCAGGTATGGCCGTGACCCAGATTGGCATTGATACACACATTGTCATTCAAATCAACAATAATCACAGTTGAATACAAGTGAAGGTGCGTAGACTTTATTAGTATATGCGTGTCAGTATGGGCAAGATAAGTGCCACAACATGCAGACCAATGCAGCAGTATGTCAGAATGAAGAACGTTGCCAAGCGCCGCTGTCCACTCCAGGGGAGTGCCTCACCTTTCACAGGTGTGTGTTAAGTAGGCCTGGGCCAAAATTCCGTTCCGTTCCCGGAAATTGCGATAATTTGGTATTTTCGCGTTCCGCGGAAAGCGCGAAAATGTCAAAATGTCCGCATTCCGCAGCTTAGCGATAATTTGTTTCTTGCTCGCGCTGTAAAATAATCCATTCTCGCGTGCACGCGATCGCCTTACCTGAATCCCCGCGTTCGCCGACAAGTTTTCCCGATCCGGTCGCGTTCTCCACGAGATGTTGGATTGTTGGTAGCCATTTGCGCTGTCTCGCAACAGTTCGCGCCCGCAGTAACGTCATGCGTCGCGCGATCACGTCTTTCTTCTCGCTATCATGCACCGCGAGACAAGTGAAAACAAGATGGCCGCGCCCGCGAGCAACCGCATGGGTAAGTTGGCGAGCCGCGACCACACAGAAAATACCGCGAACGGGCGGGAAAAAAACGTCCGCATTTTCGCGATATTTCCGCGTGTTTGCTGAGATTTTTAACATTTTTGCGATAATTTGCGAAAGTGAATTTCGCAAATTCCGCCCACCCCTAGTGTTAAGCTGCGTTGTTGTCCTCTCATGTATTCGGAGTCCAGGCGAATGCAGCCATGTCCACTGTTGTCGTGGGATATTTGACCAGATCTCCAAGATGCAACAAGGTGTCGGGACATGTGCAATGTGTTCCAATCTGTTGTGGCTGCAGGTACGTAGTTACTCATCCATGAAAGTGATTGCAGCTTCATAGGCTAATATTTCCAACATGAGGTCGTTGTCGACTTCATCAAACAGGACGGCGAGTCCATACATTAGCAGGTCCGGAGAGATGAGCTGCGTCCACCCCCTTTCACCAACTTGCACTACAGCCCAATAGGGGAGCGGTTCAATGTGGTCACTGCACTCAAGGATTTGTGCGATCTCCCAGGTCCAGCTGCCAGCATGTATGCCAAGTATCAAGGCATCCCATAAACGGGTATCATGGTGACACTCCTGGTCGTGTGCCAACAGGGGGCGTATATACTTGTCAAAATCCAGTTCATCTACCGTCCTGTTGGATCGGCAGACATCCATGCACCACTCGAATATGCACGATCGACAATGCAACACAGGCTGAACGCAGATGACGTTGGCTATGCAGAAGCTAAGCCGGTAACTGATCCGCATCACTGCCAATGGCAGTGACCCCACTAAATGCAGCATACGTGCACGGTACATTTCCACGTGACAGGGGTTGTGCATGTGTCCGGGATGTTCTGCCATTGCGTCAGTGGCTCTGGTTGAAGCGGCACTGTTCTGACCTGCGCCAGTTCTGTGGATGAAATGCCACAGCTCGGATCAATGAGTTGTTTTAGTGTGCAACAGTTGTACGCCTGGGATGGTGTGGGAGAAAGTGTGAAGGCCATTCCATGCAAGATAACTTCGAGCAAGGACTTCTGTCTGTTGGGTGTGTATACTTTGTTCCTTCCTCGGGCTGTGTGTAGTGTGGAAGTCATCATCAGGTGCTATGGTATCTGTCAGGGGGTGCCGGGCACATGCAATTCCGAGGTCGGAGTTGCAGATGTGCTCCCGCCTGATAGTTCAAACAAAGGAACTTTCATCCCTAATGTTAGTTTGTCATCTGCTTGCATTCAGGAAATGTAATGTGGCTTCTTGGGGGTGGGGTTTGGGATGTTTGCGACTTTGGGATTCATGTTTGACATGTCTTGCATGTGGCATATGAGCGACATCACAGTGTGTTACGTTGCCTCACAGCTGCTCCTCCCTCCCCCCGAACCCATTTACTTATGTGCGCTGCACGATTGCATCACTTGCACTCCCACGGCACAGTATTGTCATGCCTGTCTGCGCCTGGGGTGACTTACCTCCTTCACACATACTTGGTTCCCACCTCTCCCTTCATTCTGCTATTGTGTGGCTGAGGGGCCATGCCGTTTTCATAACGTCTGCTGTCCTGTTCTGCGCTGCCCCGGTGGTAGTCAGGGGGAGCTGGTCCGGGGGGAGCATGGGGGTGGTGGCGGTGGGTTTTATGGTCCTCTTGGGTCTCCGAGCTGCATGATCAGTGTCTTCATGACATGTGTTGGTCTTCAGATGTGGCTCTGGGCTAGGCTCCCTTTCATACTGCAGGTAGTCGTCCTGCTTAACACCAGTAAAAGGCAGGTGTTAAATCCCTGCTGCTAACGTGCCTTATCTCCTATTTTTAGATTGCATCACAGATCTGGCTGGTAGTTGAGAATATCTCAAAGTTGTTTTTTCATTTTTTTTGCATGGGAACGCCTAATCTGCATATCATTAGCGTTAGTTGTCGCTCTAATCCGTGGCGATGTTTTTTGCGGAAGCTATCACTGGAAAAATGGCGATATCGGCAGTTTGCACCAACTTGAGAATGGGGCGGTAATTCTTTCACCACTTTGCTGCGCTAAGGTGCCAATAACTCTGCGATAAGTCCTTGAGAATATGCTCCTTAATGTGCTAACATAAGATTCAACAGATTTACCAGACAACTGTTGCCTAGCATTAACTTGTGCCTCTCCATAATGAAATTTTTCTTTTTGTAAAGTTTTGATGGCAGTGGCAAGCTCATCCAAAATATTCCCCTCCCCCAACACGCTAATAATAGGTATTTGTATCAACACCTTCCTGCCCTCGAGACCTAAAGAGTACCTTAGAATAGCTAATTGATTCTTCTGCGTAAAATCCTCCCCTTCTATGGTCTCCAAATATGATTTGAAGGCCTCCTTCCATTGTTCCCACTCAATGGGTTGAGAGCCAGGGGTTGCTAAAAAGGCTGGCGGAGGAACTATGCTCTGCTGCATGTTACACCCTGTTTCACAAAATAACGACCACAATAGAATACAATGACTGCACTATGGTTCTAGAAGAAAAACAAAATAAGCCGATAACAATATGAACTAATCAATATCTGCCACCTTCTAGCAGGTTTCCAGGCCTATATAAGCACAATCGACCAGGTCTTCCGGTTTGTTACAATATATTGGCGGACAGTAGTCCTCATCTAGGGCAGCATGTGTGCTGCCTTTGTTGATTTGAAATCAGCCTTTGACCTGGTCTCACAGCATAGACTATGGGAGATATTGAAAGCAATGGGGATGCCACTTGGATTTACTCTCCCTTATTTTCCGCCTCCATGAGGGCAACTTTGCACAAATACAACGGGGGGCGCAGAGAAACAAGACAGATCCCTTTCCGGTACGTAAGGGCGTCCATCAAGTTAGTATGTTAGCTCTTACACTGTTCTCCCTCTTTATAAACGGAATGGCAAATTTTCTTGCCGCTACCCAAACTGATGCTCTTGTCTTAGCTGGCAGAAAGATCCTGATTTTAATGTTTGCAGATGACACCCTGATCATCTCTAAAACCCCAAGTGGTCTACAACACGCACTGCGACGATATGAAGAATTCTGTCTTCTACGAGGCTTAAAAATGAATGCTGACAAGACCAAGCTCATGGCCTTTAATCAACATAGATCCTTTAAGGGCAGAATAACAATGGATGGGCTCCCCCTCGAGCAGGTTGATGCATTTGCCTATCTGGGCATCAAACTGCAGAAGGATATGAGATGGAAGCTGCACATTGATGCCATGGCACTAAAACATCGACAGTTAGCGGGTGTCCTAAGAAAGAAATTTAAAACCTTCCTCACAAAACCACTCACAACGGTACTCCAAATTTATAACACCAAAGTGGTGAGCGAGGCCCTTTTTGGTGCTGAGCTATGGGGCTTAGAGAATTTGTCACAGCTAACTATTGCTGAGAACACGTTCTTGCGAGCGATAACCAGTCTACCACAAAGTGCACCTACTGTCCTCTTAAGGAGTGATCTGGGCAGGAATGCTATGGTGGACCTTGCCAGGTTATGACCTATCCTACATTGGTGCAGGATATGGTGCACTCTGGATCTGGCCGTATATGCCGAGGGTTTAAGGGACATCATTGACACGGACCAATTCCATAAAATTGGCTGGCTGTGAAATATGAGGGGCCTTTTTAACAGAATGGGCCTTGCACACCTGTGGGATAGTCCTCTAGCTCTTTGTTCCCCATGAAAGCCACACTCAAAGATATATATTGGGAGATGATTGCACACGAAGAGTGTAGGCGCAATGATCCCACCTCACTCTCAGGGCTCCATCTACAGATTAAACCATGACCTGA
Source organism: Triturus cristatus (assembly GCF_964204655.1). Classification (NCBI taxonomy): domain Eukaryota; kingdom Metazoa; phylum Chordata; class Amphibia; order Caudata; family Salamandridae; genus Triturus; species Triturus cristatus. Next base: position 979,207,857 of record NC_140588.1, on the reverse strand, counting down.
ACCTTGAGCTCTATTGGGACACTTTCACAAAGCCCTTTGATTGGAAATTGTATTTCCAATTTAGAATAGGAACTTTACCCCTAAAGTGTTTCACATCTAAATGGTCCACCACAAAGAATAACAATGTATAACATGTACAGATCACATAGAAATCCTATCACATGTGCTGTTTGTCTGCCCTGCCTACTCTGGTCCGCGTAAAGCTTGGTTGGCGCAAACATGTAGGAATATGGGCACTAGATCATGTAGTCAGCTTTTCGAATTCTCTGTACACATCCATCACCTAGGTATGCTAGTCCGATGGCAAAATTCTTAAGGTGGATGTGGTTTATTCGTTCGCAGCAAATATAGGCTGAAAAATGAAACAGGAACCTCTTTCCAATCATTTATGTGTACCTGAGCTAAAGTGATGTGTGGGTTCTAATAAGCTTTTATACGTTTTTTGAGATCAGTTGAGATCATCTGAAATTTAAGTTTTTATGCCTGTTTTACTATGAACTAATATCCTGGGATTATATTGGAAAATTAGATACCTATTTTGCCATTTTGCACAAAAGGTTTTATCTAAGCTCTTAACATTTTATATTGTTTTAACTTCTTATCTGTAATGCTTTTATGACATGCATTGTCGAATTAAGCATTTTTTGATTGATTGAATATCTGCAATACTACTGGTGAAAATAACATAGACATGAGGTGAGAATCACCAAACTACATGCCCTTCAGCAAATGGGAGTGTATGAAAACCAAAGCACTGGAGAAAGTAGAACGAAAAAAAGCATGTATGTAAATATAGAAGGAAATCAATGCCTACCACACTGAGGGTGAGAATAACATTAGTCGTGATGTGAGCAAATCACTGAAATCCACTTTTTGAGCACATGAGGCGTGAATGGAAAACCCAATACACAATAGAAAGTTGTGCAAAATAAGTATATGTATGTATATAAATGGAAAGTGCACAATCCACTGCCCAAGTTATTGTATTATAACACTTTGGGAGGGAATCACCGTAATGCCCTGCCAAAAGCCATTTACTTATGTAAAATAAGGGTGTGCGAATCACCGCATCCGCACAAGGAAAGAAGTGCAGATTTGAAGAAAAGGTATGCGGATCACCACGATCCGCTGCACAGATTACCAGCAAAAGAAACAATTGATGGACGGAATGCTGGACAATGCAAACATACACCCCCAGACACAAAGATATGGGTTTAATCCATCATTCTTTTGCTCACCACACCACCCCAGTTTGGACCCAGCCATATGCAAATCAGTCTTAACCCTTTTCCTTGTGGGAACAGTCCAGCCCGAACTGTCAAGACAGGTCCTCCCTGGACCGGAAACAAGCATCCTGGGACCGGTTTCAGGGCATCACCCTTCATCACCCAGGCTACCTTGAATCCAGTGGTGTGGTGAGCATGGGACCCAGATCTGGGCATACCCTTCCCACTTAGGGTGACATATGCAAAAGAAACAATTGCTGGACGGGCTGCTGGACAATGCACACATTCACCCCCAGTCACAAGGATATGGGTTTAATCCATCATTCTTTTGCTCACCACACCACCGCAGTTTTGACCCAGCCATATGCAAATCAGTCTTGACCCTGTTCCTTGTGGGAACAGTCCAGCCCGAACTGCCAAGCCAGGTCCTCCCTGGACCGGAAACAAGCATCCTGGGACTGGTTTCAGGGCATCACCCTTCATCAGCCAAGCAAGCTTGAATCCAGTGGTGTAGTGAGCACGGGACCCACGTCTGGGCATACCCTTCCCACTTAGGGCGACATATGCAAAAGAAACAATTGATGGATGGAATGCTGCACAGATTACCTTTCCTTTTCTACGGCAGCCCACAGAAATTCAGGAAGAACGATGTTGAGCATCAGCTGAATGCCGCGTTGCCAGGCACCAGTTTGGCGTTTGATGCGCATTACAACTCAGCCGTGGGCCGGGTTGCCAGGCACTCGCCTGCATCAGCTGTACATCATATTGCTGGGCCAACCACACAAGCCTGAGTGAGCAGACTCACATGTGAGAGTGACGCATAATCGGGCAGACTCCTAAACGCGAGCACTCCTAAAACTGTGGTCTGGAATTTTCAGCTTGAAACGATCCCACAAACTCCACTAAGGTACAACGTCTCACAAACTAAAGGCAAGCCCAACAAAGGATCGGCACAGACTCCACACAGTAACAGCGCCTCAGAAGTTGATTGCCGAAAATGGTGACAGCTCCCACATCAGTGCCTCGGTCGGTCGTAACAGCTCCTTCCGCTCGTTGCCACTAAAAGGAAGGCCTCTGGAGACCGTTAATTTTCCACGCTTTGATGCAGATCGATTCAGTAGCAATCAGGTAGGTAAACAAGAACCAGGCAGGAAACCCACAGCCAACTGCCCGATCATTTCAACAATAACATTCCAAGCATCACAGGATTCTAGCCCAAGATTCCGGTCCCAACAGTCAATTTAGTGAATGATATCTAATCCACCACCAATGCGTTGCTTGCGGTTGCAACAAATGATTGAGAAGCTTGGTGGGTGAGGTGGTCTATGAAAGTGAATAAGTTGTTGTTCAGCCAGGTTTCAGTTAAAAAGCAGATGTCAATTTTGTGTCGATGGATGATTTCTACTATGTCAGTGGCATGCCTGCTTGCCGACTGACAGTTTAAAAGCATGCAGCATAGCGTAGGTAATGGTCTTGGACCAGACTGACTGGGTTGGATGGTATTTAGTTGGGCAAGTGGCCTGGGAGGGCAAGTGGAGGCCGATGTCCTACTAGTGCCAAGAATGACCATGATCTTAAAGTGGCATGGTTGGCTTGGAGCATTGTCATAATTGTCGCTCAACCTTTCGGCTTCCCGCTGCTGCATTTCAGTTGTGGTGTATCTAGGTTTGAGATGGTGATGCATATAAGGGATAGTTTGCCTAGGGGTTAATGATGGGAGGTCAGACCACATGTTTGTGGCAGGATCAGCGTTCACCTAAGCTGTCTGAGTGAGGGGCCAAATGTGGTGAAGCATTACAATTTTACAAAGTGACTAGATTTCATCCAAAATAGTGTATGATTAATCCTGGGTGGGTAACTCCGCTTCACCAGCGGAGTTTCCAGAGTTTTGCCTACACCCCGTTTTGTTGTGAATGCATAGTTTAAGCAAAACTCCGACTCCGTGGCAGAGCCAAGTTAGCCGACCCCTCCACCATCCCAAAGTAATTATAATGTAAAATAAAAGCACTTACCTGCTGTGGCTGCCTCCTCCTCGCCAAGGCCGCTCTCCTTCCTTGTCCTTGCCGTCCTTCTTCTTTAATAACCCCTACGTTGTAGGTCATGTGCATGACGTGCAATGTAGGGGTTATCAAAGAAGAAGGACGGCAAGGACGAGGAAGGAGAGCGGCCATGGCGAGAAGGAGGAGGCAGCCACGACTGGTAAGTACTTTTATTTTACATTATAATTACTTTGAGAGGGGGCGGAGCGGATTTCCACTGAGTTTTTTTCTAACTCCATGGAACTCCGCCCACCCTTAGTTATGATAGGGATCAGTTGGGAGGCAGTTGGATCTGTGGACGGGGTTGAAGTATGATGACGTTCATCTAAGGCTGAGGTGGGGGCTTAGGAAGTGTAGGGGGACTGAGACAGTCAGTTGCGGTGTATAAGTCAAGCTGGGCAGTGGAGGCGGGCCCTGAGTTGGGGGAAAGTATTTCTGGTTGCGAGACCTAAGCTTCAGGGTGTCTGTAAATGGAAGAGGTTGTGGGGGGGAGTGGATGCAGTGTGTGGGGATTTGGAAGAGGCTGTGGGGGGATGGGGACAGTGCGAGGAGGATTTGGATTGGAAAGTTCATCTTTTAGAGGAGGGGGTGTGAGAGTGGGTTCTCTAGGAGAGGGTTGGGGAGGTGGTGGTGGCAGAAGGCAAGGAGGCACAGAGAACAGGGAAGTGGCAAGAATTGGGAGTAGAAGGTTCACCTCTTAAAGGAGGCTGTGCGCAAGTGGGTTCTCAATGAGAGGGGGGCTGGTGATGATGGCAGAAGTCATGGAGGCACAGCGAGCATGGAAGTTCTCGTTTCTGTAAATGGTTATGGACAGCTCTCCGCTAAAGTTCTGGGATGGGGATATGGTGGGTTTAGCTCTGTAAGGAACGTTGGTGGTACTGGTTACATGAAGGTGTTGTAAGAATTTTCTCTCGATTTGGTGGCTTTCTTGGAGTAGAACATGAAATCAGTTTTAAGGCCTCTGTCTGTTATAACTGAAGATGTCCATTATTAGTTCCTCTGGGTGTTCATTGAGGATTTTGTGGCTGAAGATTTTATCAGCATTTTTGGAGATGTTTCGCAGAAATTTTATACAGGATGAGTTGGGCCTGTAGCTTTTCATGACAGTTCTGAGGCGGGACATTGACCCAACCATGGACTGGGCGTCAACTGGCTGGTTGAGGTGGGTCTGGTGGGTGGGAGTGTAGTCCTTCCGCTCTCTCTGTGATCTCCCTCGAAAGGAAGGTGCAAAGGCTATCAACAATTCTGAAATAATAAACAACAAAACATAGCACAATAACAAGCACAAAATATATAATAATACAATTAGAATCTAATAGAGCACAACACAGCTAGAGTCTAATGAAGCACAACACAGCAAATCAATAAAAATGTGAAAACAGCAGCAGGAAACAATATCATATTGCAATAATGCACCACCAAAGCACACACTCACAAAAGTAACACAGTATGTCACCGACATTGCAAAATGACACACAATACGTATGCACATATATTCTCGTCACACATGACCTCTTCTACAGGTCTGTGGTGGGGTAGGCAAAAATCACAGTGTAGGCAAAGGGTAACAGCATCGAAAAAATCACAGTGTATGCACAGTCAACCAATATTGCCATGAGGTAGGTAAAAATCATCTTCTAGACCTATAGAAGAGTTTAAGAGTGTAGGCAAACAATCCAAGTTCTGACTTAAATATGTTCAAGCATCGAATTTGTCTAGTTGGCATAAGATGGGCAAAAGCCACTGCCAAGTCATTGAGTAGTGCTGCAAGCATGCAAACACGATTAACATGCAAGATAGCAACAAAGGCTTAGTAGTGTAGGCAGAGAAACACAGTATACATGCAAGATAATAGAAAAGGCATACAATACCAAGTTCAGAAGCAGATATGCTCTCCGTTAAAGTGTGGTGGAGTAAATAGCATATGGCATTATGTCCAACCGCGGGACATCAATCCTGTAATAGCTTATCAAACTTAATACGATGCTTTGAAGTTGTTTCGATCAATGCAGAGCACGGATAGCACAGATAAAGGGGGGAGGGCACTTTCATCAGTTGGGGAAAACAGCTACTTCTTTCCCCTCAGTGCCAACAGTGATTTTCAGTGTTCAGTTTCCCCTCTCACTCCTGATGTGGCAAGACCGTTTTCACACCGTAGGTGATTTGGCAGACACTTAGCAAGGCTCCTAATTTTGAGGGCTGGTGTCTTGATAAGCTACCATGAACCAGCCGCCATGAGGATATCTGGAAGCAAGGATCGATGAGTTGAGGAAAGACAAAATACGTATGGCCAGCGTAAGAGCTATGAAGAGAGAAGACTGCCTCCTGAATGCATCACGCTCCAATATGGCCATCATGTAGACACTTGAAAGGTTAGGCCCAGTGAACAAATGAAGTGGGCATGCCTCAGTCCAGAGATTTGTGGCGATAAGCAGAGCTTGGCAAATTGGAAGCCAAAAGATTCTTAATGAATAAATTCTTACCGTGATTTGGCGGGCTCACCTACTCGAAGGCATTATTCCTACTTCCATTGTACCATCATCAGTTATTGCTCCTCTTTTCCATGCACAACGCTCCCCTCTGGACCCGCGCAAACTTGTTTATTGTATGACCCTCCTTTGGTGCAACTGTCCCTGAACTTGTAACAATTCCTGCTTGTTTATTTTTTTTTTTTACTACTACTTGTTGTTGACTTTGAATTTATGTCCTTCCTTCCATCCTAATGCAAAGCTCTCTGATATCCCCCTGGATCTTGTTTGCACTATATAAAACTTTATAAATAAATAAATAAATGAATAGTCAAATGAACAAGCAAAGTAGGCGTGCCCCAATCCAGAGAGTCATGGCGATAAGTAGTAGCATAGCTTGGCATTTGGTTCAATGGACAAATGAAGCGGGCATACCCCAATCTGAAATAGCGATAACTAGAGCCCATAAGAAACATAAAGTGTGCTCCTTCTCGTGTCCATTCATAACGGTACAGAGGGTGAAGTATTTGAAAGAAGTACTACATTACAAAGGGCTGATGTTCCTAGATGCAACCATGACTCTATTAAAAATACGGAGTCGGTGCAGCAACAAATAGATTAGGGTGCAAAAGAAATCCCAGGACGGGTAGAAACTGGAATGATGATTGCACGATTCTTTAGTTGCACTATGGTATGTCAGCCATAGTTAAAGGCAGACCTCAGGACTGCCTTAGGTGAGGGCAGTGGGCACGATGATCCCAGTGCTAGGTTGCAGCTATCAGGCTAAGGTCAATGCAGGGCAAATCTAGGGCACTCCAGCAGTATTCCTGACTTCACTGGAGCCGCACATCCACAGTCCTTGAGCTGGCATATAAAGAGGGGACACCCCCCTTCGTCTCCGGTTCCCAGGCGGGTGACGTGGGTGTACTGCGCTGGATCTCCGTTGGGCGCTGTGCAAGGCACTGTAGCAGGGCCCTTCCTAAAAGAAGGAGGAGCTGTGGAAGTGTGGAAGGCAAAGGGGCAAAAAGGGTGAGAAAAAAGAAAAACAATTAAAAGGGTGACTGGAATTGAAAGAGGAACCAACAAACAACCTAGGGGAGGACTGAGGGGAGGAAAGCAGCCGACAAAACTAGAAAACACATACACTCTCATCGAGTGATTAAACAAAAAGCAAAAAAGTGCTTCTCTAAAAGGGAGCAATGGAAGGACACAAGTTAGCCAAATCCTGAGGATAGTAAAGAGGGTTTGTTTAATCTTCGAGTTGATTTAAACAGGGGAATAGTCTCAGCCATCTATTTGTCAGCGGCTCCAACCTTGTTCTCAGTGTTTCAACCACACACATTCTTCTGTTTCAGGTCTCTTGCTTGCTTGCACATACAACATTGATTTCCGTATTACTCCTTGCAATCACCAGATATTACACATCACCCTTCCTATAGCACTGTTAAATACCCCATGCAAGATTTCATAATGAGGTGTATCAAAACCAAAACAAAAAAATTAAATAACAAGAACTAAACGAGAAGCAATAAACTTGTAAAAACAAAATATGTATAAATGTACTCAACATTGCCTTTCTCTGGTCTTGGTTGAGATCCACTCTATTTCACATAAACATTCAAATATTTGTGAATTCTCACATCTCTGTTACCTCTTCTCATCTGTGTTTGATCAGCATTTAATACAAAATTGTCACTCTCTTTCACACACTCTCTTCTCACTTCCTCTTTCCCTTTTCGTCCTCGTTGGGTCACCACCACTCTTGTTAAATTCCATACATGCACTTTTTCTGTTTTAACAGCATAGGCAAGCAACCTGATTTCTTTGATGGGTTTTGAAACCTTCGAAAACTGATCTTTACATTCAGGCTTTCTGACAAGGACCCAATCATCAAGTTCAGTTTCCATTTTCTTCATGGCTCCTTCACATCTAATCTTTCCTGTCTGTTCTTCGCTATCACCAATTCCCTGTTCTTCCAACCCATACAGGAAAGGCTACAGCATTAGGCTTTTTTCCATTGAACAACTGAAACAGTATTACCCTGTGGTGTAAGTCAGTGTGAGCCTGTATATCCCCCTTCTTCTTCGCACCTCTTCCTACCACTCACTGCAATCATTTGCAATCTGGATGGTTTGTTTCAACACTTTTTTGAAACAGTCCATGATCCCATTTGTCTCCAGATGATGTTACATCGAAACAATGCTAGTGCAGAAATTGCCCTTCAAATGAATGGTGTACATCCCTTCTACACTAATTTCAACTGGCATTAACATGTTGAAAGAACAAGAGTGCCATACTGCATGGATCCATTCAATTTCTTGTCACCAAGAATAAAGTGCAAAAAGATAAAGTAAGAGGTAGACTGAGGAAGAGGAATACCTTGCAGCGTGCACGCGAGCCCAACAGCTTCAACAGAACACGGGTTGCAGCTACCCACCATTCAAATATAGGGAACATTTAACCCGGAAGTGCAGAGGGTCGGAACAAAAACAGGTGCCATATTGAAATGTGTAAGTGGGATGAGACCAACACCATGTACAGAGAACTATTACTAGGAACGTTATGACTTCGATGCACATCTTAAAAAGTCAAAAAGGAAAACCAATTGGTGCTGCCCGCCAGCATGAAACAGAAAACCTGGTTGACCTGGGAGTGATTGTTGTATAGATTCCCATGCTGAAACAGTCTATAAAAGGGGTCTTTGAGAAAATTCTGTTTTCAAAAATTGTTTACTTTTTCCGCTGATCTAATCCAGATCTGTAGCTTTGTTAAGAATTTCTTCAAATTTTTTGGAAAGGACACTGTGGGGTTGGCGTCAAGGGGTATGTACAAATTTGATTCTTCAACGTGAGCACTGACTTGAACTTCATGGAATTTTGTGTCCGTTACAACGGGCCAACCTCCTTTATCAGCCATTTGAAAATAATTTCCTTTTTGTTAGCCAGAGCTCCTAATATTCCCTATTTTTTATTGGTCTCATTGTTTTTCATTTTTGATTGCGACTCAACTGTTTTAGATCATTGTCAACCAAAGTATCAAACGTGTCCACATTATTTTGTGTGATGGGGGCTACAAAATAGCTTTTGGGTTTGAACTCCTTGTAGCAAGACGTTTCCTCCTTTACATGTTTATGCAAGATACTGAAAAAGTATCTAAAACGTAGATTATGCATGAATTTAAAAAATAAAGTTTTTATATCCAATAAATTAGTTTTATGAGTGGGAACACTCCCTTTCATAGCTTGGTTTTACACAGATTGGTAGAGTGTCCTTTCCTTCCACATGCTTTATATAAAACTCTAAGTGCTCAACACGCCTTGTAGTTAGCCTTAGGCCCTTTGTTTCAACACCTAAAGCATTTTCCTCGAAAATCCAAACTCTTACACTCTCACGACTTACATTAATGATGGCAATCAGGTGAAAAAGAATCATTCATGCTTCCAACTGTGTTTTGTTGCCACAATTTCCTTTCAGCTCTGTTTTCACGTTTAAAATGCACTCCATGACTCGTTCAGCTTAGAAATTAATGTATTGATATCACCTTAATGTGCTGAAGACTCCATGACCCTGTACGTGGTGACGTCAACACGCAGCTCCTCTAGAATGTGTAAAAGGTGACTGAAACGCACTCAGCGTCCTTAAACAGTGATCGAAATATGTTCACACAGGCATGTCTTGTAACCGTGTGCAGAACCACTTGAAAGACAACAAGTCGCCTGAAATGCTATGCATATCCCTGAGCAGTGATAGAGATATGCGCTTTCACATGTCAAGTTGTGCAGGTAAACAAAGTCTGTGACCGAATGTGTGGGAGTCATTTTCTCCATTCCCATTACACGTGTCCTAGATTAAGTTTACACGAACCTAGATTGTGTTTACGCTGTATGTTGCACCGACTTCACAATATATCACATGATGATTATTGTTGTCTTTTTGTTCTAAATAAAGCATTGTTGGGATCCGCAATAATAAAAAACAAGCGTTCCCTGAGACTTTCTCCCACTGTAGCAAACCAAGGACATTTCAACCATCCCAGCCTACTGCTATACAGTGGATTAAACGAATTGCTTAAGTAAACTGTGAGAATGGCTAAAATCCAATGTATTACTACCATAAGAGAATCTTCAAATGTATTGCGTAGTAAAATGTTTCTTCTTGCTCGGTCCCTATTTGTGCATCCCCTGGGAACCATATACCTTTGTAAAGTGTATGAATGTCTTTGTCTAATGTCGTATAACAGAACGTGAATTTCTGTATAAAGGAGACCTTTTCCCCCACGTTTAGAAGGTGAATCTGTGCTGGATTTTACTTAGACCTATACTGAGTTCTCTGTACTTATTATTTGCTGCTAAATTTACCTGTGGAAGGTTCTATGTAATCTGCCTATTAATTCTTTAAATGTAAGACCCTACAGAAAAATTATTGGGCGTTGGATCAGTTTCCTAATATAGGAAAGTGGCGATGATGAAAGAGTGAGCAAGTTGGCGACAACCTGTCAATCGCTCCTTAGCGGTTGCTTACGTGAGGCACTTCCTGTAGATTCACTTTTTTAACTTTGTTACTCGTATATGTAGTATTCACCACAACTCATGGGACCTGTTCTATTTTTTTTTTTAAATACATATAATTGGATAGTTCATAGGTATGCACTAGAACTTCCTCTGCCTGAAAGTGAGAAGTGGGAGAACCAAAAGGTATTGATTTGATATGTGATACACAACAAGGCCTTCTGTTTGTGTTATTGTTTCTGATTGGAGGGCACCCTTGATGTTTTTCTCTTCCTCCTAATGCTCCTCTTTATTGAACAGAAAATATTTGAGCCAAAAGTTTGAGAATTTGGAGATAACACTAAAGAGAGCAATACAGAGAGCTTGGTATCCACCCCATGAATTTCTAATAACACTAAAAAAAACTAAAAAGGAGGTAAATAAAATTGTATGTGTCACCACCTTCTGTCCCTTCAGTAACACATTGGGTAAAATAATTAGAAAGATCTAGTCTCTGAATTCACTTGATTGGTTTAACCATCAAAGCTTTCTATGATTTCATTTAAATAGGGTCACAATTTGAGGGATCGCTTAGTCCATACCAACATTCATAATTCCAGTGGTCCGGACCTCATTGATCTATGAGGACTGAATAGGATAGTGGGGCACAACAGCTGTGGAATCTCAATCATCTGTACATTTTTAGCAAATAATAAAGACTTTACCCACAGCTCTATTAGACACACCATTAAACATTGGCCTTCAGAAGGCAAACAAGGGCAGATTACGAGACAGGGAATCAACAAGGCGCAAATGAGACACAGAGAAGAAAAGAGAAGAGGATGTAAGGTGTGGTTGAGAAAAAGAAGTCTAACTAAGCTTAATGTAAAGATGGATCAAAACCAGAGATAGGCAGAGAGAAGAATGTGATGAGATGATGTACACAAAGAAATATTAAGTACAAAAAAGATTGTGTGAATGTGAGATAAGAAAAATGAATTAACTGTTGACATTATCATTTAACTAGCTAAAATACAGAGCCATACGAAGAATGAAGAGAGGACAGTCCATTTTTTACCAGTTTAATGTTAGTGGATTTTATTTGTTTTTTTGGAGGGGACGGAGTTGTTGGATGGTTATGTGTTTTGGAAGTTAACTGAAGTTCAGGATCAAGGAGAGCGTGACCTCAAGACGATGAATCCTGAAACACACTGATTGAATAGTTGGTGACAGTCCAACAAGTCTATTACCGGTAAATGCTTTGAACATAACCAGTGCTTAATTTGTGCCAGTGCTTTCCGGTGCTTAGCACCAGCACTTATTTCTTAGGGCTGGGTCTACACGCAATATCGACTAACTAAGTTCCCTCTGTCTCCCCGGTGAAGAGCTGATGTTGCACGGTAAATCCATGCCTGCCTGGATTCAGCGCGCCGTTGTGGCGGGCTTTGCGGTTAACATATTTAAATTTGAAAGCCCTGCCCTCCCGACCGATGATGAGGCAGACGTACACACGTACACGCACAAGGGAACCACTTTGACCTTCAAGCGGAAGTGGTGCTCTTGCAACAGGAGACGCTATTTATCATTCAGTGGATATAAGCGCAAACACCGAGCTGTAGCCTTGTTTTTTTCTTCATAAGTGCTCCGAGCACCCGGTGCTGTTCAGTGGAAGAAGTGTCCATTTTTAGGTTTGTGAGTGTCAGAGTGTGAGCAGCATTAAAAGGGCACTGAATGCTGTTTTAAACAGGCCAGTAAGCCCTTCTATATGTTGTTTTATAGGTACCATGGATCAGACTGTTTGTAGCACTTTCGCTTCCTGTACAGTGGTTATTTATAAAGCCTCTCATCTCATGCCAGTAGTACGTAACCTTTCTTGAAAACTAGAAAACTGTCAGGTCGCTTTTACAGAAAATGTTCCCAAAAAATGTCTTAAACGTTTGTGCAGCCTGCGTGTTTGTACACTGATTTTGAGAGCATTGGAAAGGGGTGACATGGGGTTCTAAGAGTTAGTTCATTTGTGTTGTTGGGAGTGGATCAACATGCATTGAACTCTCGGAAGGCAGGCTGGTGTCATATGCTCTTAACAGAAACAAAGTATTTCTTGTTGGCACGAATCTCTGCAGACCAAAGGTGTGCATAGGCGTGCTCTTTTTCTTCTAGTCTGAAAACCAAACTTCTTCACATTGACATCATTTTATAGTCACAGAGTATAGGGTTATGGCATAAAGTTACAACAAACCAGTTAGTTAAAAATGTAATTGTTCAAGGAGGCGTTTACTGACTACTACATTTCTCATTTTGATCTTCAAAAGATTTTTTTGCCAGTAAAGAGGAAGATTAAAAATGTTTATTTTCCATATAATTGCGTGCTCCGCCCGACAGATCAGGAAGATGTAATAAAACTTGTTTGATCATAATCTAGCACCGTTGATTGCAGTGGCATGACTCGGGCCACTGGAATTATGGAACAATGGACCCCAAATTATGGGCAGAGATGGCTAAATTAATTATGCAGTAATAAAGAGCAAATAACAAGGCACGTTCTTCAGTCCTATCACTTTGCTATGATTACAGTTTAGCACATAAATATTATCTCCCTCTTTAGTACCAGTTTAATACTTGGATAACAGTTGGCAACTGTAAGGTTGACCAGTTCACATTTGTAAATGGTTCAAGGGTCTGCCACCATTTTGCTTCATGTTTGATGCATTCTTTTTTAAGTAACACTTGAGTTGTAAAGTTAGAAACATATCTTTGTTGATATGTAGATGATGTAGTAGATGGTGGATCATCTGACAGATGCAGTAAAGCCATAATTATGTGGAAACCACTAAAGCTGCAGAAACACAGAATTCTAGTGGCCCCACTTACACTGCATGCCACATACGATAAGGGTAACTGACCCATCTCAGTGTTATTTGTTTTAATGTGCTCCATCGGTCAGTGAGCAAAATGCAAATGCTCAGCAAACTGAATAGTCTCATGTGAAAGGGTAGCCAGGATGAAATGTGTAAGTCAGGGATGCCACCAAAGGGGGGCGTGGCTTGGGAGCCAAAGAAGATGGCCGCCGGATCGCGAAGCTCCGTACTGACGTGAAGACCGGAGCTTCCACCAGGCATCTTTCCTCTATCTTTGGGACGGTGCTGACGTTGGCAAGATGATATGAAGCATAGTGCTTCCAATTGAACTCATTTTCGACCTTCAGGGTGAGCTGCTTCACACTCTTTCAGCGCACTTCCGTTCGCGCTCGTTTCTGTGGCCGCCATTTTGTTTGTTTTTTACCTCGGCGCAGCAAATAGAATGCTATCTCCTCAGGTTTGGCTCAAGAATATGGTTTTTTTGCTTTCTACCTGTTCAATGTCGCTTTTTTGTTTTTCTGAAGACTCGCTTTCTACAATCAACCTGTGCAACATATTTTTCTAAATGCTTTTTGCCTCATCTCTTCCCATTTTTCATTGACTTTCGTTGCTCTTAACTGGACTTCTGTCCGTGCCTCAAACATTTGCGTGTCCTCATTTCTCCACACGTTTTACATTTTATTGTGTGGGTTACCATGGCAAAAGCCCGTGCACTCCGTACTGGTTCTACTCTGGGTGACAGCACTACGATGAGTGATCCTAATCCCTTCAGTGTACTACAGGACAATACAGAAGACCCTGAAACTACGCAGTTCAGTACCACTACTACTCAGGCCAACTTACCTCGTAGTAATCCTAAACAAATACCTAAAAATTCACCTACCACTTCTACAAAGCGTGTCAAAAAAGACCCACCGTCTCCAACAGGCACTACAACGACATTATCCATGGAACTTCTTCTTCAAGAAATTTGCGCGCTTAAACCTCATATGAAAGAGACCAACATTCGTCTCCAGAATCTTGCAGATAAATGGTTTCAAATGGAGCAACAGTCCTCACTGCTTTCTCAACGCGTTGATTCCATTCAATCTGTCACGTCTCAAATCCCTCCATTACAGTTAGAGGTCGCTCATCTCAAGACTCAGATTTAGAATTTGGAGAACCGTAAGAGGCGCAATAATCTACGCATTTACGGCCTTGTGGAAGGAATTGAGGGCTCGGATGCGCTTTCTTTCTTTCAATCATTTCTACCAACCCTGCTGGACATTCCTGAATCTCCAAAATTGAACATTCAAAGAGCTCACCGACTAGGCCAAAATCCTAAGTTTGCTTCTTCTACTTCCAAACCACGTGGTGTTATTCTATATTTTTTAGAATACACAGACTTACTTAAAGTTCTTCATGCAGCCAAAAATAAAGGGAGAGTGTCTTGGCAAGGTAATAATTTATTTTTTGCTCAGGACTATGCGAAAGCAACTACTGACCGGCGGAAAAAATTTCTGGACATGAGGCCTGCGCTACAGAATCTCAATGCTCGATATGGCTTGTTTCACCCATGTCTTATGAAAGTCACCTTTAACAACAAAACTACTTCCTACGAAGATCCAGCACGTCTACAAGTCTTTCTTGACTCTTGTACTGAGGACAACATGGAAATTCCTCGTACTTCGAAGATCTGAGGCTACTTATGACTTATAACCTATAACTTATAACTAAGCGAATGCTTTAACTATTCTAAGAATTGTTGTTGTTCTATACTAAATTTGTTCTTCTGCTTTTTGTCATTGTATGTGATTATAAGTTTCATATACCCTTTGTAATTGGTCTTCCTTTCCCCTTTCTTTATTTTAGAAGCAGCAATATATCGTCCGTCATTTCGTGATCCTATCTTCATTGCCTGGATGGTGTCTTCGTTTTCCGTTCTGTACCGGGGTATCCCGCCTTTGGTGTGCTGTTTTCCTCATGTGCTTCCACCACCCCCATCTGTCCATGTCTTTTTGTGGTATGTGCTTTATTTATTATTTCATCTTGTTCTTCTCTATCTCTATCTTCCTTGTCTTTCCTCCTTTCTTTTTTGTTTTTGCCTTCGCTTCCTTATCTTATTTCCTCTGCTGGACTCTTTGTTATTTTTCTCATATCTTGTATTTTTTACCTCAGTCTTGCCTCTTTTTCTTCTTTCTTTTTTTTACTTACATCCCTGTAATAACCTATAACCTCTTCTATCGTTCTTCCTTTTCACATTATATTCTATTTCCTGGCTTTTCAGTTACTATTTTATATCTTTATCTCTCTCTTTGGTGTTATAATTTCTTTTTTACTCGTTTAATTCTGTCTAACCTTTCTCAACAATTTTCCATGATATTTCTTTCTTTTATTAGCTTAACGTGCATTGTACAGTTATTAAACATTACATATGAATGTTTTTACGGTAATTGTAGAGTTAGTATTTATATTTAGATGACATTAAATATTATATCGTGGAACGTCAAAGGCTTGGGTTCCCCCATTAAACGTCAAAGGGTTTTATCTCATATTGCTAATTTAAAAGGAGATATTGCGTTATTACAAGAAACTCATGTAACTGAAGGTGAACTAACTAAATTACGTCGTCAGTGGGTAGGCCATGTTTATGCTTCGCCTGGTTCAGGGAAACGTAATGGTGTAACTATACTATGTCACAAACGTTTAGATATTCAACTTGTGAAGCAAGAGAATGACTCTGAGGGTAGGTGGGTTGTTGTATCATTATTGATTAACAAAATCCCTTTAACCATTTTTAATATCTATGCTCCCACAACCTTAGACAAATCGTTTTGGCCTCACCTTCTTTATTCTTTAATGCAATATACTGATGATTACTTAATTTTGGGCGGCGACTGTAATATGATTTTAGACCCCTTTTTAGACAGACGATCCAAATCTCGATTTTCTCCTTCGTCCATGCACAACCAGTTCACTTCTACTATTCAACAAAGATCTCTGGTAGACTCCTGGAGACTTTGTCATCCTACAATTCAAGAGTACACGTACTTTTCCCCAGCACACTCTTCCCAATCCCGAATTGATTATATTTTTATTTCCAAACCTCTCACACAACATATTTCCCATTCTGATATAGGATCCATTCTAATTTCGGATCATGCTCCAGTTTCGTTAAGTTTAGATTTACTCCCCCCCAACAAAGGCACTAAACGTTGGAGATTTAATAATTCTCTACTATTAGATCCCAAATTTTCATCATCATTTCTTGAATTTGCATCCTTATTTTTTGCTGAAAATGACACTCCCCATATATCCCCCCAACTCATTTGGGATACTTTTAAAGCTGCCTCAAGAGACTTCATTATTTCATTCGTGGCTCGTAAACGTCGAACATCTATGCAGTCTATTCAAACACTTAATTCACAAATCAAGAAATTGGAACATTCTTATTATCTAACAGAGAATCAATCTACGCTTAATGATCTTATTAAAGCCAAACTCTCCTTTAATAAACTCTCCACAGAATTTGCAAACTTAATTCTTTTAAAGTCCAGTGCTAAATATTATAATGCTCAGAATAAATCTGGCAATCTCCTTGCCAATTATCTTAAGGTTAAAAAGGAACGCACAAAGGTCGAATCTATTGCCGCTTCTAACAACACAACTGTTCATATAGATAAAGACATTCTCTCAGAATTTGTTAATTTCTATCAAACGCTCTATACTCCTGAGTTTTCGCCCTCTTTGTCTGACATTTCCCATTATTTGTCTACTATTCCCTCCCCGTCTCCCCGGATGTTGATTTCTCCTCTTTGGACTCAGATATACTCCCCAATGACATTCTTAAAGCTATTCACTCACTCAAAAAGGGCAAAGCTCCTGGGCCGGATGGCTTTACCATGGAATTCTACGTGCATTTTGCTTCCTTCCTTGTTCCTAAATTACACCAATTGTTTTTATTTTTCATTTCTTCTGGAAAATCTGAAGGCTCTTTTCAAGAGGCTCTAATATGTCTTCTTCCTAAGGACAACAAAGATCCTACTCTGTGTAAAAATTATAGACCCATTTCTTTGATTAATTTGGACTATAACATTTTTGCAAAGATTCTAGCTCTTCGCCTAGATAATATCTTACCACGGTTAATTGGCAGAGAACAATCTGGTTTTATTAAAGGTCGTTATTTATCAGATAATACCCGTCTCTTTTTTAATGTTCTTAGTAAGTCCCATTCTCATCCATGTTCTTTAGCGGCCATTGCATTAGATGCTGAAAAAGCTTTTGACAGAGTCAACTGGCAGTTTATTTTTTCCACACTCCGTTGGTTTGGTTTTGGTCCCAAATTTATTTCATATATCTCACTATTATATTCTTTTCCTAGATCGTTTATTTTAGCTAATGGCCTTATATCCTCTTCTTTCCCTCTCCATAGAGGGGTTCGACAGGGTTGTCCCCTTTCTCCACTTTTATTTATTTTAGCGTTAGAACCCTTTTTAACAAAAATCCGTTTGAACTCTAGCATTACAGGCTTCCCTTATGCAGACAACAATTTAAAACTTTCAGCGTATGCTGATGACATTCTTTTATTCATTTCAAATCCTCAATCATCCATTCCAGCCTTTCTATCAGAGGTCTCTGCTTTTGCTCTAGTTTCGGGATACAAGCTCAACATTGACAAATGTGAAATTCTCCCTTTAAACAAATATTGTTTTCATGCCGATTTTTTAGATTCTTCCTTTCATTGGAACACTTCTAAAATTAAATATTTGGGTCTATGGTTCACTCCTTCCCTTAAAGATACTGTGGCTTTAAACTTAAAAAACTTACAGCTCACTTTAAGTAACTCTACATCAAGATGGCATCCTTTATTCTTATCTTGGTGGGGCAGATTAGATTCGATTAAAATGATGTTAGTTCCGATAATCCTATTTTTCTTATCTAATCTTCCTGTTAATATTCCTAAATCTTGTTTCAAAAAATTTTATGGCATCTTATCAAAATTTTTATGGCAGAATAAGCATCCTCGGATGTCTCTCTCCAAACTCAAACAACCTAAGCATGTGGGTGGGGTCAATTTCCCTGACTTTTCTTCTTATCACACTTCATTTTTTCTCAAACACTCTTCGTTTCTGCTCTCTACAGATCTGGACACTTTTAATCCTCGTCCCTTGTGGGTAGAGTTGGAGTCTTCCTTTTTCCATCCATTCTCCTTTGAGGAATTTTTATCCTTAACTCACATCCCATTGAAGATGTCCCTTCCCATTCTTAAGAATGCTCGCAAAATTTTTCAACCTCTTTTGTTTGGAGGTCTTGATGATCGTACCCGCTTTCTAAACTCCCCAATTTGGTATAATAAACATATTAAAATCAAGAATAGGACTCTTTTTTGGAAGGATTGGCTAGCACTTGACCTTAAGTGGACCCATCAACTGTTTAAAGATGATGCTTGTGTTCCCTTCTCTGTACTTCGCACTCGCTTTCCTCTTCCCCCTTCTTATCTGTCGAAGTATCGACTACTGACTTCTACTGCTCTAAATTCTTTCAATATTTTATCCTCAGTCCCTATCCATACAACAGCTTCTCCTCTCACACTTTCTTCTCTACGTACCCCATCCTCGGCATCCACTATTTATAAAAAATTAAGATCTACATCTCTCTCTCGTACTAAATCTACAACGGAATGCAGTTGGGAAGTGGATTTGGGTTTACCTTTTTCCGTTTTAACATGGGAAAAGATTTGGAATAAAATAAGGAAGTCATCAAGAGCAGCTAATATCACACAAACTTTATTTTTTATTTATAATAGACTCCTAATCACCCCGGCCAAATTGCATCGCATAGATCCTACTGTTTCCTCTACTTGCTGGTCATGTCCTGCCCCTAATGCAGATCTTCACCACATGCTCTTTACTTGTCCTCCTGTTCACACGTTTTGGATCAAAGTTTGGCAGCAAATTAACAGAATTTTTCACACGCATATCCCTTTTTCTCATGTTCATATTTTCCTAGGTAGTATCTCAGAGATATGGTCTTCTCTCGGCTCTTCCACTTCTATTGTGGACTTACTTTTAGCCGTTGCATTTCAACAAATTACAAAATCGTGGAAAAATGCCTCTAACATTTCATTTCAAGCCTGGTGGTACGGCGTCTGCTATAACCACAGATTAGACCGAGCTTATGTTTACCCAATTGCTTTGGCTATTAAACGAGATTTGTTGTGGTTACCAGTCACTAATTTCCTAAATGCTTCTGCTTGTGCTATACCTTTGCATACTCCTTGTAATAAAGAAGTATCCAAGCCTCCGTGAAATGAATAGAAAAGTTTTAATCTATCTACTGTTAATACTTTAGTATACAATTGCACGTTTATTATTCATGCTATTTTTATCATTCGCCGAAATGTTTACATGCTGTATTCTAGTTATGATACCAATGTTTATCATATGAGTTCCCTCTTTTTTCCCGCTTCTCCCTTTCTTTCTTTCTTTTCTTTCTTTCCCTTTCTTTCTTTCATCTCTCTTGTTTTAGAACCAATTTTGGATTTATATTACATTATATGATGTTTGCTAGAATTATTATTTTTTAAACTTTAGCAGTTCTATCTTCCTTTCTCTATGTACAAAACTTTGGCCCTCATTTAAAGTTTTGATCTCCTGCTCACTAAACTCTCGCTTTCCCTCCTCTATTTAGAGCCTCAAGGAGCACCATGTTTCGAATGGAAGAGCCTATGGTCGCTCCGACGTAAGAACTCTTTTGATGGGTAGCTCATCTGCCATTAGTCTATCACTCAATCTACATCAAACTATACATCCTATTTAGGACAAAGGTCCTGCTGTAGATTTTTCCTGTTCTAGACAACCAGGGCAAGCCTGTCCATTCTGAAACGGGAAGCCAATGAAATGACCCTCCTGCACTGGAAGAAAACTCCCTGCATGCCAAGGCCATTTTTTTTCAGTAACTCACTTGAGCTTTTACAGTTTGTTTTTGAAAAACAAAACTTTGAGCTGCTGCATTCAGCATGGGCCTGCTCAGTAAAGTGCTAGTGCTTTCTGTGCAGTCACCACAATGATAGCTTCACAGAGATCCCTTACTGCCTGTGAGAGAAATCTATAAATATGGCGGGTGGACATCCTCCAGTGAGGCGCACGTCCTGCTTCTGTAGACCAGGCGGCCATTCGACAAGCTCTAAACAAACCTGTAGTCTTTAAATGAGTTAGAAAGAAGTTAAACCACATTTCTCTGGAAGTCAAATGATCTAAATGTAAGTGAGAATGCACATTTCTGTAAACAGAGGGTTAATGGTTATGTACTGGACGTTTTAATACAATTTTTGAATTTCTAAATATTACTGACGACAGGCCCTTGATGGCCTTTTTCAGGTTAAAGAAATGTAGTTTGCATACACCAGGGGCCACTGAGTTAAACCAATCAATTGCTTGCAACTGTCTCAACTAAGGTCATACATTCACCTGTTGCAACTGTGTGAAGTATAATGTTCAAGCCAAGTTTTGAATGAAATGGAAGTGAATAAGAGCAGAGCTCCTATGGTTTGAAGTCTCCCATTGTGAATCAATTGCTCAAGTGTGCCATCTTACGGTTGGGAAGAAAGCAGCTAAGGTACCTGTACTAAAAGAAACCCAGAAAGAAGAAAGAGTACAGAAGGAAGAGTACAGTTTTTTATATGGGTACAGAATTGAATGAACTGGAAGTAACATGACTGGTCCCTGATTCGCTCACACTCTACAATTTCCTTGTATGTTGATCAGAAACTAGAGAAGTGGTTTTTAACCCTGCGACTTCTGTGGACTCCCACTTAATCAGAGTCTGGGAACGACCACTGAATCATGATTGGAATCGGGCACCCCGTCGTAAGCAATTTTGATGATAAACAGCAAAACAATACAAAAAACAGACAAAAGTATTCATCAAACAGGTACACATGATTATACATTTTGTTCAATTCACAAAAAAATATATAAATACAATTTTACTGGTAATTTTGGAACTTTCTAAATTCAACTGAAGCCACCCTTCATCCATATTATATGCTGTTTGATGTACTTGACCAGACTAAACCCATGAATATGAGGATACCAATTTATATTTTATCCTCCAATTTCAAATTCCTTCACATTTACAGAACATTTTCAAAATGTCAATTTTACATAATTTTGCTTCTTTATTTATGTTCTCTTTACTGATCTGTAAATATTAATAATTTTTCTAAGCAGTCGTGGACCCCATAACATTTGCCCTCTGGACCCTCAAGGGTCCCTGGATTACAGGTTAAGAACTACTGGATTAGAGGATTGCTCAGCATTGTATTACAATAAACCTGGTAGTAGATGGCTAAGTTCCATGCCACTACTAACAAGATGAAGTTGAAGGATACTTATTGCTCTATTGCTCCATTAAGGGACTGCATTGAGTGCAAGGATATCTGGTGTATACACAAAAGTACATACTTGATCATCTCAGTGCTGTTACCTGTTGTACCATATCCTGGTCTGACCTTTCTGTCTTGCTTTGTGTTTCTTCACTTCGTCCATGAGGTGCTTATGTGAAGAGCCAGGTCTTCAGCTTCACGTGGAACTCATGAAGTGAGGTCGTGGCTCTGACGTGTTAGACTTGTGGATGTGGGTTTAGCCAATAAAGGAAGTGGGTGGAGCCAATAAAGGAAGATGGTGTGGCCTCCTAAAAAAATGTGAGCACCTGCAATTTATGTTTTACAAAGTAAGCACTGAACATAACCGTTGATTATGTGGCAGGTCAAGATGATAACATTGTCTAGGATGAAAGCACTCTTTAAGATGGTGAGAAGGTGTTTGGAAGTGAGAGGATGTCCCCTAGAATGAATAAAGAGCCTTCTTTGTAAGGTGTTGGACCAATGTGCAGGAGGAGGTTGAGCTGGTGACTCATATCAATGGCAATTGCTGAAAGAATTAAGTGAAGGTGGATTTAATTTATTTTACAGGAGTGAGGCATGGTGTGCGAAGACTTGCAACCTAAGCCCCTCTGTCAGTTTTCTATTGTGTATGTGAAAATTGCACAGAAGGTGACCAAACTTGTCTCGACCTATATCCAGTGAGGAGGAAATTGCGACTAATGCATGGGAAGAAGGCAGCTATGAGCCATGTCTGGTGAGGAGGCATCTGTGAACCTTGCCGCCATCAAGGCGACGAGAAGCGGAGGGGTGGGGGGAGGGGCATGACCATCAAGCAGATCATGGATGTGGGATTTATTTTCGATGGATGATAGTGGTATTCAGTGTGCACCCACAGGGGAGGTTTTGTGCAAGAGAGAGAGAGACGTCACTGCAGTTAGAATGAGTTCCTGGAGAGATTTTAGAGGACACTGTCACAGAATATCTGGCAGCAACAGTAAAGGGTTAGGCTGTCTTGGCCAGGTGTATGACAGATGTTCTGATTGCAGGGTGTATATTTTGCAGTTTCATTAGCTGTGCTTCATCGGAGGGAGGCTGCATCTGAATATGCTTTCACTCAACTCTATTTCATACTTAATTTTGAAGCTCTAGCTGAGCTGTTTAATCAATTCACATTATGTGTGCACCTCTCTGCCTTCTTTATGTCCTCGCGACACCTGGATCTGCGCCAGCATACATCATTGATTGAAATGATATTTGCTGTGATGCAGCACCTCGACTCTCAGATTTACGGCAGAGTCCCCGGATGTCCCGACGCTGGCTGGATGCTGTATCTCCATCCTTCAAAGGCACATTCATCTCTGGGTTGAGTAATGCCGGAGTCACCTTGAAAATATGATGATGTGGCCCAGCATACACTGTAATTAAAAGAATAAATGCTGAGACATATCTAGTTAGCTGATTTATAGATATGAATCTATGTACTATGGCTATATCAGCAGCACTGAAGGTTAATGATGCGGCGCATAATGAACCTCCGTTAAAAATGCTTCAACTTGAGCGGCTAAAGTCTTGGAACCTTTTTTGTGAACTGTAATAAAATTGAATAAATGTGCCCTTCGCAGGAGAACTCTTTACCTGTTTTAAAAAATGTGCTTTATTTCTTCAACAATTCCATCACTCGTAGACATTGAAATTCTACAGCACTTTGGCACTGTAATGCCTTCCAAGCAATTCAGAGCCAAAAGGATGTGTAGGCAAAGCATATCTGTTGTAACTTGATTACTGCTATGTAGAAACATGGGGGCACATTTATCTCAGACTTGCGCCACTTTTACGCCGCCGTTGCGTCACTTTTGTGACGCAGCGGCGGAGTAAACCCTGAGCCATGTTGCGCCCCATTTACATCGTGACGCATCTATGGAGATGCGTCACGGTGTAAAGCCCTGCACCACATGAAACCTGCGTCAGGTTTCATGTGGGCGTTTCTACTCAGGGGGGGCGTTCCGTCGCAGGAACGCCCCTGAAAAGTGACTCAGTGAAATCTATAAGATTTCACTGAGTCACTTTCCCAACGCTGATGCGTCAAAACCCTGCGCCTGCTTGAAGCAGGCGTAAGGCTTGACGCACCATGTTAGGGATAGGGTAGGTTGGAACAGTGCTGGAGTTGTGTCATGCTTGCGACGCAACTTCAGCACTGTGCCAACCTTACGCCGGCAGATGCGTCACGTATCTGCTTGTCCTTGTGCCACGATGCACCGCATTGTAAATGTTGCGCATCTGCGGTGGCGCAAGGGCAAACTTGCGTGACGCATCTTCCCTGGCGCATCCATGCTGATTTGCAGGGATGCGCCAGGGAACATAAATCTGCCCCATAGTACTCACAGGTTCCATGTAACACCTGAAGCTGCCATGGATTTCAGGAAATAGGCACAAAAGGTTGACCCCCCCAGTCTTTCAGACCGCACCAGCATAAATACAAGAGGCAATATGACAACGGGCACAAGGTGTGTGCTCGTGAATGGTGTGTGTGGGATGTGGTTTTCATTAAAAGTCCAGTTTGGGCCCCCAAAGAAAGATCGAGTTCCCTGGGTCTGAGACGCATAACTCAAGTTACGTAGATTGTTGTGGTGGTGGATGATGGCAGTGTGTGGAGTATGTCTTGTTTAGTGAGGGGAAGATCAGAAGGCACATCTGATGAGGGTTGAAGCAGTGACAATGAAGAGGGCAGTGTTGTTGATGAGGGGAGTGTGGATGTCGGTGGCGGGCCATTTCAAGGTGATGCCCGCCTCAGTCCCCGTCCTAGCAGGAGACCAAAGCATTTGAACAACTTTGCTTTACTTTTATGTTGCCATTTGAATTGATTGTGCATTGTTGACACTCAATCTAAACTCTCTTGAGTTTTTGGTTTGCTTTGGGTTATCATGCCTTGTAGATATTGTGTACTTCTTTCTCTATTATTTTTTTCCATCTGTATTCTCATGTTTTCCTATTTTCCCAAGTGTTCCTCCTACTTCAGCTATTTTTCTTGTATCAGCAGAGACAGTTATCCCGTTTTATTGTTATTAATTGAATTAATTTGTATTCTCCTATTTTAAATGTTGGCATTACTGCTAGTTCTAGGGCAGGTATTGTTAATTCTTTCTATATGGTATACAGGGAGATGTGTTGTAACTTGATTACTGCTCTGTAGAACCATGGCACTCACAGGTTCCATGTGATGCTTGAAGCTGCCATGGTTACTGGAAATAAAATGGCAGTTGGAGACTGCCCTAGGGAAGATAGGAGCTATGTGGCTGTGCTGTACATGCTGGTGGATTCAAAAATACTTTAATGGTTACCATGTCCAGAGTACTTCTTAATAATATAATCTACAATAAACAAGCAGTGACAAAGTCAATAGGTTTCCTTTTGAATGATGCTGGCACAGAGACACCCAACATACAGATGCGCATAGGCTGCACTTTCATTCAGCTAAAGCCACAAACCTACTGTTATCCATGAACAGCACTGACCATTAATCATACAGACAATTATGCACAAAGATTAACAGCCAACCATGTGCAGAGGCCAGCCGGCAGATAGACAGCTTTGAGAGCTGTTTATCTGCCATAAGGTCCAAAAGACACTAAGGTACCCATGCATACAAGGCCAATAGGCATACAGACGCACAAGGACACACTGATAGAAGAACTCTGATGAAAGGACAGATGGAGAGTCAGAGGAACTATCAAGTTGAAGGACACTTTGATACACAGGTGGATGAATGCATAAATGATGCTAGAAGATGCATATTACATATCCACTTACTCATGAGTAGGGGTGTGTGAAGTTGCAAAGTTTAGAGACTTGTGGATGTGCAAAGTACGAGGATCACACATTTTTCCAGATCCTCCTACCTCTCTCCAAAGCTCCAGGGCTCCTCAAATCACTTGCCCACCCTTTCATTATCCCCTGCTATATTGCCTCTCTCCTGCCCTGGAAAGTCTTCATTGGCCAGTTAAATAAATATTACATTTTCCCTCGACATCGTCCCTCGGAATCCCCCCTTTACAAGGCCCCACCACCCCACCGCTTATACCTGCATGGACAGCGGCTGCCCTGGGAGTAGGAGCCATCAGAGGGAAGCCATCCGATCATCCTCCCTATTTATATGGGACAATCAGATATTTATGTTTTACTGTTCATCAACGGCAGGTACAGACTAGCGGTGAGGGGCAGTATAAAAAATGAAAATGACCTTCACACCAGCGGAGAAAAATCCCATGGTGTGGGAGTCATTTGTTTTTCATTTTTCAAAAACAAACTCCTGCTTTGGGAGTTTGGTTTTGAAAAATAAAAAACTATGGAAAAGTTGAAAGGCCAGCCTTTCTGTTTGACAAACTTTCCCTACAATGACAGGACCTGCCATGAAGGTGGTTCCTGCCAGTATATAGAGATGTCTACAGGTCCAGCAGGCATCTTTATATTTGACAGGAGGAGCAAAGTCAGGGTGGCAAATGTAAAGTCCTCCAGCACCCAGTCTGCTTTTACCCGTCCAACAAGCCCTAAATCAGGACCTATGTTTGGGGCAAGATCAGTTCATTTCTAGTTTAGAAAGCTTTATTAAGATAATAAACAAAGTAAAACATCAGTACATAATATATAAAGAGGAGTAGCGATGTTAGAATAAATTTAAC
Source organism: Triturus cristatus (assembly GCF_964204655.1). Classification (NCBI taxonomy): domain Eukaryota; kingdom Metazoa; phylum Chordata; class Amphibia; order Caudata; family Salamandridae; genus Triturus; species Triturus cristatus. The sequence goes on along the minus strand of NC_140588.1, from coordinate 979,181,739 downwards.
AATAAGATACAAAGTCAAATGCATTTTTAAGATTATGAGAAGAAGGGTGGGAAAGAAGAGAAGAGAAGAAAAGAAAAAGAGGGAGAGAGAGAGAGAAGATGGAGAAAGAAAAGAGAAGAGTCTAAAACCAGAAGAGAAACAGTTTTATAACGGTGAATGGAAACAGGAGCAAGGCAATACATTAATATGCATATACAAGCTTAATTATTTGACCTGGAAAGAAAAGAAGTTAAAAGCAACCACAGCAAGTCTTTTTTGACCAACAAAGTAGCAGAGTTAGCAAAAGCACGGTCCAGTCTATGATGATGACAAAGCAAATTCCACCAAGCTTGAAATGAAATTTTTGAAGTGTCCTTCCAGTTTGTAGTAATAATTTGAAGAGTAATATCAAAAAATAGATCGATAAACTTTCCCACAGTACTATGAACATCCCAAACTGAAGAGCAACTACCCAAAAATACATGAGAAATCTCAAAAGGAACATTAGTCGATAAAATAGCATTCAGTTTTAACAAAACATGAGACCAAAGAGATTTAACTAGAGGACAATGGAAAAACATGTGTAGAAAATCACTATTAGTATGAGGACAAGACCAGCACTTCGGGGAGTCTAATAATTTAAATTTAAACAAGTCACAAGGAGTGAGAAAGATTCTGTTATAAAACCAGTATAAGGTCTGAGTGGTGCTAGCGGAGCGTGAGGAAGTGTGAATTTTTGACCACAGGGAGTCCCAAGTGTGCAGGGGGAGTACTAGGGCTAGATCTTTTTCCCATACAAGCTCTAATTTGGATTTGATCCTTATTTTCAAAGAGTGGGATAGTATTTTGTATATGGTAGAAGCTTTAAATTGAGTGGAGAAGTCAATGGAAGTAGGGGGAGTTTGATCAGAAATATTTGTGGGAGAACCCTGGAGAGAGAGGCGAGTGCGAGATTCTATGAGGATAGTGTAGGGCATGGGAAGAGGAAAGATTGTAGGAGGTTTGGAGATCTGTAAAATCCATAAAAGAACCATCTTTCATTAAATGTTGCGGTGTAATAATACCCTTATCAATCCATTCTTTCCAGAATAACGAACGTTTATTAATCTTAATGGATTTATGATACCAAATTGGGGTGCGTAAAAAAGGATCAGCAGAGGGTAAGTGGTATTGAAGCAGAGAGGTAGTTATTGCTTTGGAGTGATTAAAAATAGGAGAGGAGAAACGATTCGTATGTTGGGACAAGCAGGCAGCAGAGATAAAAGAGAAAGGAGAATACTGAGCTTGTTCCATCGAGCTCCATGCTGTTAAAGACGGATTTGAGGGCTCAGATAAAGAGGTCCAAATTTGCTTTAGAGTGAAGGCAGAATGATAACTTCGAATTTTAGGGAAATTGACACCCCCCGTTTCCTTGGACATCTGAAGGCGAGCCATTGAAATTCTAGGTTTGCGATTGGTCCAAAGAAACTTGGAGAGAGAACTATTGATAACACGAAAAAAGGAAGAGTAATAGGAAGCATGGAAGAATACAAATTTATAATAGGAAGAAACATAATTTTGATGGTAGCCAGTCTACCCCACCATGAAAGAAATAACGGAGACCATCCATCAATCAGAACGGACATTTTATTAAGGATTTCTGCAAGATTAATTTTGATAGTTTCCTTGATAGTGTTCGCATAAAGGATACCGAGACATTTGATATGTTTAGAGGTCCATTCAAAACCTGTATTTGCAAACATGGAAGGAAGACAGAATTTATTAAGAGGTAGGATTTCAGATTTATCTATATTTAATTTATAGCCAGAGACTTTCGAGTATTCATGTGAAAGTGAAAAAAAAGCTGGCAAAGTGGTGGATGGGTTAGAGATGTATAAAAAAATGTCATCCGCATATGCGGTAAACTTAATATGGAGTGAGTGGAATTGAAAACCCGTATATTGAGGAGAACGTCTGATTGTTTCTAGGAAGGGTTCCAAAGCAAGAATAAAAAGAAGGGGAGAAAGGGGGCATCCAGGTCTAGTCCCTCTAAGAAGAGGGAAATAACGCGACTGACAACCGTTTACCCAAACAGAAGATGAGTATAGTAATTGAATGTATTGAAAGATAGGGGGGCCAAAACCATGCACCGAAAATGAACTCCCAATTGACCCTATCAAATGCTTTTTCAGCATCTAATGTTATGGCGGCTAAAGGAGAATCTAATTTACAAGCCAAATGGATTATAGTAAGAAAGGCATGTGAATTTTCTGTGATGGAACGACCTTTGACAAATCCGGATTGATATATATTAACAAGGTCTGGGATAACTTTATTAATACGTAGGGCAAGCAATTAGGCAAATATTTTACAGTCTGTATTAATCTCAGAGAGAGATGGGCCTATAATTTTTACAAAAGGATGGATCTTTATCTTTTTTAGGTATCAGGCAGAGCATAGCCTGCGTAAAAGAACCATGTGATGAGCCAGTGGTAAGAAAGTGGTTAATTAAAGAGAGGAGGTGAGGGGTCAAAAGTGCTTTGAAGTGGAGGAAGAATCGAACGGTAAAGCCATCAGGACCCGGCGTCTTATCTTTGGGTAAAAGGGAGATAGCATCAATGATTTCTTGTTCAGAAATGGAGGCATTCAAGGAAGAAAGGTCGACCTGATTCTCCGGAGAGCTAGGAAAATTTTGAAAAAAGGAATCAATAAGATCAGTAGAGGGGGAGGATTCTGGGGTATAAAGAGAGGTATAGTAATCTGTAAAACAGTCGAGAATTTTAGTATCTGAGAGATGTAAAACTCCCAAGGGATCCTTAATAGCAGCAATTTCAGATTTTTGCTTTTTAATCTTAAGGTAATTGGCCAGGGATCTACCGCTTTATTTCGCCCACCATACATTTTTGCATTGAATCTGAGAAGATTATTGCAGGCAGACTCCCAAGACTGCTTGTTATATTGCATTTTTACTTTAATAAGATTGGATAGAGTATCAGGGCAATTCGTAGAAAAATATTGGTGTTCCAACATTTTAATTTGTTTAAGAAGAGATGTAGACTCTGAGAGAGCCTTTTTCTTTTTCCGGAATACGAAGTCAATTATAAAACCTCTTGCAGAGGCCTTAAAGGTGCCCCAAATTAAATGAAAATGAGAAACGGAAGAGAGTTTATGAAGAAAGAATTCTTGAGCAAAGAGCAAAAACTGTTCCAAAAAATGAGGGTCCAAAAGAAGAGAGTTGTTAAAGCGCCAGCGCCGAGATGATGGTGATGGGGAAGGATATTCTATATCCAAAATAACAGGGGCGTGATCGGAGATGAGAATGGAACCAATCTCAATATTGTTCATGAATTGCAGGGTATGTTGTGTGAGGAAAATATAATCTATGCAGGAGTGAGATCTATGTGCAGGAGGGAGAAAAAAAGGAAAATTCTAAAATATCTGAGTGAGAGGTTCTCCATGCATCAACCAATCCTGTTGCAGTAATTGCATTATGGAACGTTTTTTGCATCTTGGGGATATATTTGGTTTGAGACTTTCGATCGAGGAAGGGGTCCATGAGTTGGTTACAATCTCCACCAACAATCAAGTTGGCAGCAGCGTGTGAGGATAGAAGAGTGAAAAAATCAGACCAAAGGGAAGAGTCAGTTCCATTTGGGCCGAATACATTGCAAAAAGAAATTGGGGTATTATTAACTGTAACATCTAAGAGGAGCCATCTACCATTAGTGTCTTTAGATTTGTTTTGTAGATGAACAGTCAATGATTTAAGTAATAAAATAACAACACCATTCTTATTACTGACAGCTGGGGAACAAAAAATTTCACCCACCCAGTGTTTACGTAATGACTGCAAATCCTGTAACCTGAGGTGTGATTCTTGTAACAAAGCAATATGACATTTCAATTTAGCAAGATGAGACAACACTCTCTGCTTCCTAACAGGATTACGCATACCTTTTACATTCCATGAGATAATGCGGAGAACTTCCATAGGTAAAATTCATAAAAAGATAAACAACCATTAAATATAATAGGTGAAGAAAAGATAATAATAAAGATATGAAGATTTGAAAAAAATGAAAGTGTGAGAAACAGAAGAGGATACAGGTATGTAAAAGGAAAGGGAATGTGAAAAAGAGAGTAGCAAAAAGGAAGGAGAGTATATAACAACACTTGGTGTGGCAAAAAAAATGAACAGAGAGATGAAGATAAACATGTTGTTATGAAATGGTAAGAAAAGGACCAGAAACCCAGTACAAAAAAGGACCCCAAGAAAAAAGCGAAGAAAAAGAAGAGAAAGATAAAAGAGAGAAAGATGGGAATGTAAGCATAATTGCCAAATAGGAGGTGGAAATAAAAAGAAGACTAGCAAAGAGGAGAAGGAGGGAAAGGAAGAAAGCGAGGGTGGGGAGCATAATCTCCCAAGAAGAGATGACAAAAGGAAGATGACAGAAAGCCCGAAGGCTTTAGTCATGAAGAACATTATAAAGAGGAACATTAACGTGTGAGGGGGCGGCTAGGAACAAGACAAATACCCAGAAAAGAGACACAGAGAAAAGAACAAGGTTACCTTCTACTTATGAATATAAAGACGGGAGAAAGTCTAAAGACAAGAGGGCAAACTAATGGAACAAAAGGAAGGGAACTTACCAAACAATAGGAAGAGATTGCAGCAGGATGAGTTGCACATGTACTGACAAGGGAGCAACAAGGGTGAGGAGCATCAACAGCGATACCAAGGGAGGGAGGCCTGAGAAATGAGGGAGATAACAAATACACCATAGTTAAAGATTGCAAACTACCTATTAAAACATAATGAAACAGACCAAAAAGAGACAACATAAAACAATAAAGGTTTGCTCAGTTCCATAAGCTCTCCTTTGTGAGCATGAATGAACTTCCAGAGGTCAGCAGGATCTTCAAAACTCAAAGTTCTGTCTTTATAGGTTACTTTGAAGAAGCAAGGGTGTATTAAACCATAGCGGGCATTCATGGATCTCAAGGCAGGCCTAAGGTCAAGGAATTCCTTATACCGGTTAGCTGTTGGCTTGGAGACATCTTGACTGAAGAAAACTCTATGGCCAGACCAAAGTATCTGCTTGTGTTGCTTGGCTGCATTAAGAATCGCCATGAGGTCCGAGTAGAGAAGAAAGTAGGCAATAATACCTCTGGGTTTAGTTGATGAGGAGGCACTCAGTGGTCCCAGTCGATGGGCTCTTTGAATATTGAAGTTCAAGGATTTAGGGAGACCAACAATTTGAAGGACTTGAGTTTTCAAAAATGTAATCATATCTGATCCCTCGGAGCCTTCCGGAATACCATAAATGCGTAGATTATTACGCCTATTTTGATTTTCTAAGTTCTCTGTAGATTTTTTTAGCAGACTGACTTCTTTAGTGAGGCTATCCACTTTGGCGATAACATCTTGAGCATCACTGACTTTTTGTTCTACATCTGAAAGTCTCGAATCAAGGCCAGACCACTTTTCGTCTAACCTTTGAAGGGTAGCCACAGTGTCGGTCATGAAGGGATGAATAAGGTGTAATTCCTCCATTATATCCTATAATGTGAGAGGGAGCGGCGATTTAGAAGGAGAAGGTGGGTCCTTCTTGGAGCGTTTACCAGGACCAGCAGCTGCGTCTTTACGTCCACCGGAAGAAGCCCCTTGAAATTGATTTGGATGATGGGAATCCATATTGGTGAAAGAGCAGGAGTGTAAGGAGCCGTCAATTATGTAAATTGTGAAAATAACAGCCGAAAAAGCAGCATTGGTGGTATGATGTAGTGCTAAATAAGAGTGATAAATAGCGAGCTAGGTGCAGTGCTAATGTACATTCAAAACTCACTGAAAGATAAATGTGCGCTTAATCTCACGGCACAGCTGCACTAAATAGGTGGTATGGTGCCGCCCAAATGATATATAATGTCTAGTCAGAAATGCTGTGGTAATGAAAAAGTATTCACCTATTTAAACTTCCATCTGCTCCACATGACAATTTATGAGTCAAAAGTTCAGACACTTGCTGGCATTAAGCACAACCTGGTCATGTTTGAAGAAAAAAAAAGAAGTTTTATGGCCCTTGAGGGGAAAGCAACATCGTCGAGGTCGTACTGCTGCTGGGGAGAGCTCAAAATGGCGACTGCTATGAGGCGGTGACAAACGGGGCCGATAAAGAGACAAATAGACCCTTACAGGGCCTGAAAACTTGCCAGTATGCTCCCAAATGGCTCTGAAAGAATATTCAGCAGTTGCGGAGAGGGGGCGCTGCGTGTAAACGGTCCTTCCGTCGGCGAGCAGAGCAGCTCAAGGCATCGGAGCTCTTCAAGTGGCGGCCATCTTGCGCCGCCGCGCGGCTCTACCAGTTCATTTCTTAATACCGTATGAAGAACTCTGTTCCTTTTTCTAAAAAAAGTTGCCAATTGATGAGGTTTCTTAACAGACATAAAAATGATCCACAAAGAATAGCTGTCGTCTAACTCTATTACAAACATCCCTCCAGGAAGCCACACTCAAAATTGTTGTCAATTTGAGCCCCTGGGTTATAAAACTGATGATCTCTTGTAGGAGGAAGATAGCGTCTGTCTCATCAATAAGTTAACAATGCCTCTCATTAGAAAGTGGTCTCGCCTGGCCCTTCTATTAAATGCCTTAGCCCTAAATAATCATATCTGAGCATGTAAAGTCAAAACATCCTTGGATAAAGATGGGAAACACACCTATAATAGGGTCCACAGTACTAGTATCTTAGATTATCTATTCTTAGATGTACGCCTGTGGGGAACCTCAGTGATATGATAGTAACACCCAGGCATGACAGCAATCATAATGCTCTAGTACTGACTATGACCCTCCCTGAATGCAAGAGGTTGGTCAGCCATCCTGGCCCCCTGGACAGCAGTTTGCAACTGGCTCCCAATCGAGGTAGAGTAAAACTGTGCACAATGGTAAGCTCCGAAGAGCGATTAGGCCCAATGCACAACTTAGTCGAAGGAACCCTTGAGAAAGTGCTAAATCTGGATCTAGTCCTATCTCAGGGACAGATCCTACATAAGATAGGTAATTACATGCACTCATGTGCGAGGTTCTTAAATGCATTTTCTTGTGGATGTTAAGTCATTGGAAGGAAGGAGATCACCCTCATCCTGGTTCAGTCGCTCCTGTAGACAAACAAAGTGTGATCTGATTGCCTCTATTTAGCAATAGAACAAAAGGCTGATATCAGCTAGGAGTGTGGCATACAAAATATCAGAAGCTAAAAAGGATTGGGACAAAGGTATGTGGGAAGGTCTATTAGCTGCTTCTAAGACAGGTGATCAACAAACATTTTGGAATTTGGTAGCCCCTGGGAGTTAGGAGGGATACTGTCCCTTAGAAACTAATATCACCACTGCTGACTGGCTAGAGCACTTCTCTGCCCTTTATTCCTAAACTGATGGCAAAAACGCCCCTGTAATAATTGTGAACGATTCCTCTGGATTAATAGTGCAAGAGATGAGTCTATGTGCTGAATAGCCGGACATTTCCCATCAGGAAGTGTGTCTTGCAATCAAATAGATTGTCCCCAATAAATCACCTAGGATTGATAGAATTCTAGATAATTTATATCTTACCAGGATTGATGTTTGGGGACCCTATTTTACATTCTTCTTTAACGATATCTTGCAGGGGTCTCCATTTACCTCAACTAGGGCGTGAGCTGAACTTATACCTATTTTTAAGACGGGCTCCCCACTCCTACCAGTTAACTATATGCCGATTAGCCTCATTGATAGTGCACAAACGTTATCTTCTAGAATCATTTTAGATAGGCTACAAGATTGGATGGAGGCTAAGGACATTCTGACTCCACTACAGGCAGACTTTTGTGACAGTACTTCGACCATTGACCAGGAATTCAGGCTTCGAATATTATTTTGGAAGACAGTGGCCCACAAGGGTGGACGGTTACATGTGGTGTTTGTGGATATTCAATCAGCCTTCGACCGGGTGCCAAGGAACATGTTGTGGCGAATGCTAGCCAGTATGGGGATTCCAGATTACCTTCTTGCGTTGATTATCAGGCTACACACATACTACCAGGTCAGATGTGGTAGGTTGGATGGAGTTACAGAGCCATTCCCTGTCCAGAAGGGTGTGAGACAGGGCTGTGTTCTTGCCCCTACCCTCTTTACCTAATACGTGAACAAATTAATATCTCACCTAAATATTGGTGAGAGCGACGCCCCTAGATTAGCTAATATTAAGCTACCTGACATAATGTTTTCAGGCAAAATGCTTTTGCTATCTAAATCTCCAATGGGTTTACAGCACATCCTAGATATATTCAGGTGCGTAACACAGGTCCCCGCAGCCCCTGCAGTGTGGGGGGCCCAAGCTCTAGGCGGCCCCCTCAGCTAGGCACTCTGCCGGAGAGCTCCTGATTGAGCTCGGAGGGGGCCTCTCCATGCACCTTGAAGGGAGGCCCCCTCAGGTTTCGAAACGCCAGTGGATAGATTCAGCGACTTCTAAAGGCAGAGAGGCTTGGACATCAATATAGCAAAGATGAAATATATGGTACTGAATCCTTGCCTGACCCGTAGACCCACTCCTATCCTGAAGAGGGTTCCTCTTGAACCGTTTCAAATAATGAATACCTCTGGATCATGCTGACCAAGCAGTTGGAGGGGGCCACACATATCTGCAAGTGCAGACTAAAACTGGAGCACTATATTGGGGGGCTGACGAAGGTGCAGTGGAGTTCTTATTCAAGGGCCATCACCCCGGTGATCCAAGTGTACAGGTACCAAGCTGGGGGGAGCTGCTTTCAATGGTGCAGTTAAAGGAGCACAGGAACGTGAATGTTCTTGTGATAGTAGAGAACTGTTTCCTGAGACAATTATTGAACCTCCCTGTTAGCATGACTTTGCTCCCGCTTAGGATGGACGTGGGGCTTAGGTCAATCTCCAATGAGGCACGAATTACACCACTTCTCTAGGATTTGGGCCACCCCTGAATTGCATTCCTATCGGCAAGGGTTAGAAGACATACTCAGCAGAACAGGGTCTAGGAACCTTCCCTCAATTGAGTATGTCAGAGATACACTAAGGAAAATGTGGAATGAAAGCCTGTGGACGGATCCAAGGGGATATCTGCCCTGACTTCTAAAGCAGCATTAAAGAGAAGCTATGCTCATTTGAGACTAAGTATTATCCAAACGGCGAACACGTTCGGTTCTACAACTACCTCTTTCCTTCTGCTGAAGGATAATTATATAGCAGAGGTTTTTAGATGAAATACAACACTTCCTGGCAAGGAAGCTGTACATTCAGTTTAGATTTGGAACCCGGCCACTGCACTCCTTTACCACTGATTGGGCTGACCCCATTAGAACCACAGAGCAAATTTGCCTGCCCAGCGGAGCAGATTTGGAATCAGTGACCTGTACTCTTTTCTTCTGCCCTGCTTTTAAAAGGGCCAGGTTAAACTGGTTGGTGCCAGTATGCCGCAACTTAGGTGTCAGGTGGTACTTGGAAGCCTATAGGATTTTGCATACTGACACGAGTCCACCTAAAGTTTTTGCAGTTTCCAGATTCCTATATTGCATGTGGCGAATTAGGTACAAATACTGCCTAGGGTCAACCTATCCAATTGAGACAGAGGGAGTCTTGGAGACAGTAAATTTCCAACACGAATATCATCTTGTACCATATGATATTGTAGTTAATTGCTTATTTTTCTTTTCAATCCTGTGTAAATTCCAAATTCAAGGATATGGGGGCAAATGTTGCACTGTATGTAATTGGGGCAAAAGCAACTCTATGGTGTGCCGGCCGCCTTAGTGTAACTCCAAAGTCTGTGCAACCCATAATGTGTTGTTTTTAGTCGTACCTGCTTTTTATCTTATTTTATCTTAATTGATTATGATTATTCCAAGCATTTTTAACAATGTTTTGACATTTTTTTATAGCAGTGTTTTTATTGCATTCTTATTGTTTTATTGTTTCCATATGCTCTTTTATGGCTGCTTGCCGAAAGAACTTATGAGTGACTGGTTACAAACGATTTACAGTCAGCTTTCACTCATTTTAACAAACAGCAAATGTTATTATGAAGTATATATTTTTTTCATTTTATGCAGTTTTTTTATAGTGTAAACTCATCCCAAGGGTGTTAGAGAGCTTTACAGGAGAGCTAAACGTTGCCCGTTTTAGCCATGGGGAGTATAAGGGATTTCCGAGAATCACTTGATGTTGAGCAGAGGTTTCTCTTCGTACTTGGCTCCCCAGTTCCAGGATCTACAGCTCCAGCTGTAAGGCCTCACCTTGACGCTGAAGAATCACAATGTTTGCTTCATTGACTATTTAAACTATTTTGCAATCTGCAAAAATGGCGTGAAATGCATCTGTTCTGTGCTTTTTACCAGGACAATCTGTGCTCCAAGGGACCCCCCTTGTTTGGAAGCCCAATGCTAAACTCGCTGATACTTTGCACTTCAATAGTGGTGCTAAAATCAAAGTCATCATTTCGCTATTACAGTAGGAGTTCAGCTGATTTAGCTGGTTTATTTTTCATGAACAATTTATTATAACTACAATAATATCTTAAATATGAAGCTGGAAAAGTGCTAATAGTTCACAGCTTCCAAAAAGTAAAACTGGGGAAGATCTCTAAACTTTATTTAGTTTATTCTACTATTAGACAATGTTAGAGAATTACTAATCTTTAAATCTTTTTATGTAATCCTCAAAATGTAAACACGCTTTGTTTCTTGACTTTTGTAAACTTTTTTTATGCGCCTATGGTGGCCGTCCTTTTAGACTCACACAGCCACATCCGTCTAATAAGCACTTTGAGTAGAAAGCGACGACAATGACTAATTTTAAATATTTTTACCATATTTCCAACATTTATGATGGGCTTTTTCCAGTTGACGAAATGCCCAAGTATTTCATTTTCTTATTCACAAGTCCCTTGCTGACCATGCTTAATAACCTATTCTCTCCACTGAATGGCTTTATTTCTGTACCTCACTACCTCCTCTGTCTTGTCGTCACATCTGTCTCGGCCTCTTTCCTTTCACACTTTCACTGGCACCCTCCTCCAATCTCTATAACACCCCTTTCTCTTTGTTTCTTCAGATTCGTACAACTCCTTGTTAATCTCACACTGCCCTCCCCAACCCCCAAAACTCATGGGTCGCATGTTTTCAACCCCAAAGTAAAATGTCTGCTCTCTTTTACCACCCCTATTTGTTCTTGCATTTCCCTGGCCTTTTAGGTCTCGCCTGAGCCAGCGCTTTAGCGCTGCTCTCGCGAGAGCTTTTGTAAACGGGGGATTTGAAAGTGCAAACTAGTGCTTTCAGGCCGCAAACTACAGTGCAGGTGCGCTGGGCGCGGGCACCATTTGGCAGCCTGCGTGATCATTTCGCGGCCGCTTTGATGTTCTCAGTGAGCCGCGCGGCCACTGAGAACATCAAAGCGGCCGCGAAAGTGCACACCATTTGCCACCCCCTCCCTTATCCCACTTCCTGCTTGTTTCACAATAGCGACAGCTTGTTTACGTACCCCATGCGCAGTGCCGCGTCCTCCTGTCGCCATCTCCCTCAGGCGCTGCCGGGGCCGTCCAACGTGTCGATAACGCAACTAGTGCTCATATAAGCACACAGATACCTTCAGGTGTAGTTTGCGCTATATAAAACTAGTTTCTCGCTTACCCGCTGTTGCTCATTCCCTTTATAAATATCATTAATGTGCTCCGTGCGCGACCAGTACCCGTCCGTCTTACCTTTGCTCCCTCCCCCTCCCCCGTCCCTCCTCTCTCCTTCGTCCCTCCTCTCTCCCTTTTCTGGGCACATGATACATTTTCGATCAAAAATGCACCAGCATCCAAGCTGATCTCCTATTTCCACAGCGCGTCTCCTATCGCTATAAGGACAGCATCTGCCTGAGGTCTCTCGCGCTCCTCCTCTCAGCATGCTGTCGTAGCCTTATTTCCTCCAGCAGGCCCACTTGGCTTTTCTTCAATCGCTGCACGGGCCGGTCGTTCTTCCTTCTGGCATATTTAATACTTCCTCCCTCTGCCTTTCAGTTTCGTTCTTACTCTCCCTTTTCTCTTAATTTAACTCCATACATATTGAATTATGAAAAAAATTCCTTCCTGTCCTGTTTCTTCAGTGCCGGGAGCTCCAGTGTTGTGTTAATTTTACATTTCCCGTTTTTTTTGTTTTGTTCCACCCTCTGTGCTTGAATTATCTTGGCAATTCAAGGCCAGCCTTCGCAGTTCCCAAGGGTAAAAGAAAATCAGCTCAACTGAAGAGCGACATTCCTGCTTTGAAGTCGGCTCTCAGGGTGAAACAGTAAATCAGCCCAAAGGAACTGCAGTCAGAGACTTTGCATTAACATCAGGGCTTTAAGTGGGATGAAAATACTGGCGGGTCTCTCATAGGGGCGTGGCCGATATAATTCAGGGCGGGTTTAACAAGCATTTGCAATACAATAGGTCTCGCATTTACGCGAGTTTGACATTATAAATGACAATGCCTTTTATTTATGTTTTAAAAACCAAAACATAAATAAAACGCATTGTCATTTACAATGCTAATAGCTCAAATGCGCGTAAATGCGAGACCTATTGCATTGCAAATGCTTGTTCACTTCTCATGTCAGTACTCTGTAACCAAGGCGACACTGGGAGCCACGCCCCTTGTCCTGTCCTGTGCCTTGCTGCTTCCTCTCCAGGCCTAGTCAATGACAGGTGTCCACTTTGCTCCTTGTGTCTTGACGTCTTTGCTGCTGGGAGATGGACCACTTCCTCTCACTCCTATTTTCCTCCTCCGCAAAGACTGACTGCCTTTAAAGATGTCACTCGGAGCTCTGCTAAACAAAATGAAAGATTCTCATCCGAACGTAAATACTTTCACTTAATATCATGGAAAAGTCTGTAGGAAATCCCTTGCCTGAACTAGACTAGAGTTACAAGCATATTAAATCAGGGTACAAGTATTCAAGATTACAAAAAAACATCAGAACGAAGAAGCATTGACAAAAACCAAAGGGGCTGCCCTAGGCCAGAGCACTGGCAAAAGGGATGAGAGAGTGCACATGACAGGAGTGAACAGAATATTAGTGCACAGGATGGGGAAGGACACAGATTGGCATATGCACATGGTGGAGAGAAGCAGAGAATGCAGGGGGAACAGGAGCGGAGAAGATGGCAGTGAGAACCTGTACACAAAAAGTACAAAGAGGGTGGAAGGACAGTATCAGGAAGCAGTGTATAGGCCCAGTGCTAAATTAGAGGGTTCAGGATGGGACGAGGACCAAATTGGTGAGCATGGGAAGAGATAAGCAGAACATGCGAGAGAACAAAAGATGCGAGTAGGCTAGAGAGGGTGCAGAATGTAAGAGAATATAGGTTGGTAAAGGACACAGAGGGTGTAAGATTGAGGTATGCGGTCAGAGAAAAAGAAATGGTTAGTTATGGGAAAGCTCATCCATTTTTTTTGAATTTTTTTTTTATTGAGCAGAGAAAAGAGGGTGCAATGTACATGGTTTCAAGCATTACATCTGAATGACAACTGAAAATATGTAAACAAGAAGACTTGAAATGGGAAATCGGGATAATTCCTAACATCGATGCTATGGACATTTCACTCTATTATATCATATAATGAATCGGTACTAAAGTGCAGTGCAGGATATAGCAACTCCATGGCATGTATATATCTGGATAAATATTCGATCTTGGACAAGAAAAAAAAACTACTCATGTCTTCAAATAGAATTTTTTTTTTTTTTTAAACCCAAATAAAGTGCAAATGCAGTAACAGCAAATCATTGCCTTGATAAAATACAGTACAATGAGCATCGCACACGAAGATTAATTCCACATAAAGTGCAAATACAATATCAGCAAATAATTATGTCAAGAGAGTACAGTACTTAAGTCCTAAAATACGGAGCATGGAATGGAGCAACTAAAGTGCATATGCAAATTGCAACCAATAAATACCATTGTAAATTCACCTTCAGGGAATCAAACCTTTTTCCCCCCACAGCACCCGCCGAAACTTTCTAAATCATAGTTAAACAAATACAGGCACACTACCCCAATCAATACATCAAAACATACAGATCTAGACAATTCCAAATAATCCTAAATCATTAGACCCCGTTAAAATTCTAAGAATCATCGAGAACCAATAGATCCGCAACTGTCCTTAAATACGAGCAATTCCCTAAACCCCTTCCAATTTTTGTTAAATTTCATTATTCCCCCGACTCTCCTAGCATAGGCCTCTTCAAATCTACAAATCCTTTTCATTTTATTAAACCAAGTTAGATGGTTTGGTATCTCCTTCGATTTCCAATTTTGAAGTATCAGGGAGCGAGCCACCATACAGGAGATTGCTACAAAAGCTTTATCAGCGCTGGATAGAGTAGCTTCGTCCCTCACACCCCCAAGCAATGCAGTTTCAGCTTGAGGAGAGAGACACAAACCCAAGGCAGTGCCCATTTCGCTAAATATTTCTCCCCAAAACTGGTCCAATAGCGGACAGGAGTAAAAAATATGATGCCAACCACCTTCATCCTCCTGATGACACCGAAAACACCTATTCACACAATCGGGGAATTTTTTCTGTAATATGGACGGTGTCCAATAGGCAAACCACCTTGATAGAAAGGACATTCTTTTAAAGTTAGCAGCACGTAAGGCCCTATAGCCTAAGAGACAGATTTTCTCCCACTCCTGGAGACTAAACCTACAACCAGTTTCCCAAACTATTTTCTCCAGATGATTTAATATAATTTTATCCTGGGCTTGATTCCTCAGTATAGAGTACCACTTACCCAACCCACAAAAATTAGAGGCATATAAATCTATCATAATTTTGTGTGGAGTATTTAACCTGCCCGCCGTATTAGATATAAAGTGGACTATCCGTAAATATTCGAGAAACGTGGGTTTTATATGACCTTCTGCTCTTGTGCTAATTTCTTGCCAGGACAGAACTCTATTTTGGACAATAAAGTGCTTGAATTGAAAAAAACACATTCTTCCCATATATCAATTTGTCTAGATTGAAGGTATAGGCCGATGGTATTACACTCCCTTAATGTAACATATTGAAAACCAAAAGAGCTTGTTTTCTTAAAGACTACCTGAAGCCTAAACAATAAATCTCAAAGAGACTTGTAGCGGGTCTTTTTCGGTAATTTAGATGTTTTTAGAAAAAATGAAGATTGAACTCCTGCTTCTAAGATCATTTTATCTAGAAAAAAACTATCAAAGTTGCGCTTGTAGTATAAAATATCGACCACAAAATTTAACAAAGCAGCCTCATAGTATGTCCGTACCTGCGGGAGCGCTAGACCCCCTTGAATTATGGGTAATTGCACTATAGCTAATTTTACTCTGGGGGCTTTTTTTCCCCATATAAATTCCCTAAACAAAGTGTCTAATTCATTAAAATATAATTGGTTAATACAAATGGGGACATTTAAGAATTAAAATGTTAAAAGAGGAAGGATAGACATCTTAATCATAGAGACTCTCCCTATAATAGTAAGAGGGAGCACAGACCATTGTTCTAATAAGCTTTTTATCTTCTGCTTAGTCCTCAGATAGTTCAATTCGAATAATTTATGGTACTGATTCGTGACATAAATGCCCAAATATCTTATTGGATCTAATTTCCTGGCTTGAGCCCTGAGATTAATAGGAAACAAGTTGGGGTCCGAATTGAGAGCGAGTAGCTCAGTATTTTTTCATTTATTTTATAACCACCAATCTGTTGGAACCGAGAGAATTCAGAAAAATCTCGATCTAAATTCTCTTTCTCCGGGGTTAGGTATAAAATAATATAGTCAGCAAATAGCTTGACTTTAGACATCGCAGGTATTGGAGGAGTAATAGCAGCATTATTTCGAATTTTTAAAACCAAAGGTTCGATAAAAAAAGTGAAAAGTAGCGGGGAAAGCGGGCATCCCTGCCTCGTTCCCCGTTTTATTGCCATTTCCCCTATCTGTTCTTGATTAATGACCACCTTAGCACTCGCACTCTGATAGATATTTCGAAGCATATTAATTACTTGTTGTGGGACGCTAAAATGATCTAAAGTAAGAAATAATGTTTGCCAATTCACCAAATCAAAGGCTTTTTCTGTGTCGACCATTATAACTGCCGCAGGGATTTTGTTAGTGCTAAAAAAATCTAAGGCATGTATTAGAAATTGCGTGTTCATAGCCATTGATCGACCTGCGATAAATCCTGTTTGATCCCTGTGAATTACCTCTTGAGCCACAGGAAGAAAACGCAGGGCCCACAACTTCATCAGGATCTTGTAATCAGAGTTGAGTAGGCTTATTGGTCTAAACGAGTTGACATCTTCCGGGTTTTTATCTTTTTTTAAAAATGATATTATGATAGATTCTTTAAACTCACTTGGTACCATTCCACCCTTTCTAATATTATTAAAAAGTCTCTTTAATGGGGATGCCAATTCTTTCAATAAAAACCTTATAAAATTCCAGTGGGAACCCGTCCTGACCACACGCCTTGCCCCCAGCCATTGATTTAATTGATTTTATTATTTCCTCCTCCCCTATATCCTCGTCCAACTCTCTAATTTTATTCTCAGAAAGCCTGGATATATCTATGTCTAAAAGATACACCTGGATTTTTTCATTACTAGTAGGATATTCTGTTGAATAAAGCTGCCCATAATGTTGAAGAAAGATCCGTGCAATATTATCCCTGTCTACTATAACATGATCAGAAATCGGATCCCTAAGTGAGACAATCAAGGAGGATTCTGTTTTTTTTCTCGTGGAGTTAGCTAATAACTTTCCAATCAGCTGTCTCTCCTCATAGATTTTTTGTTGAAAGATTTTAGAATTGCAAATTTCCTCCAAGATAAAAAATTCCCTTAGTTCCGAGCTAGCTTCATTATAGTGGTTAGCCCGATGCTGGATCATTAAGGCATATTCTTGATTAACCTTATTGATTAACCTTATTCTGTAGGTCCTCTATTTTAAGTCTCCGAGTTTTAGACTGACCGGCCCTCACTGCTATTATTTGGCCCCGAGCTGCGGCCTTGAACCCCCCCCAAATAGCAAAAGGGGCAGCAGTATTATCATTGACCAAAAAATATCGCAAGATCCATTCTCTAAACCCTGAAATCCATTCTGCGTTTTGTAAGAGAAGACGATCCATCTGCCATCTAGGTCGTTCCCTAGCCCTCCGCCCTAAGACTAGGGATATTCCTACAAACGCATGATCTGAAAAAGGATTGGCACTGATCCATGCATTTGAGACTTGTAACGACCTAGATATTAGGAAATATTCTATCCGGGAGGCTGAGTGGAACCGGTGAGAATAGAAAGTAAAGAATTCTATATCTTGGTAGAGTTGCCGCCAAGGGTCTACCAACGAAAATTCCTCTTGAATTGCTCTCATTATTTTTTTAGTATTTGGTTTTAGTTGTTTTTTATTTTTGTTAGTAGTATCCTTCCTAATATCTAAGATGTAGTTGAAGTCCCCCCCTAAAATAATTTGTCCGGGGGAGCCAATCAACATTTCATAAATCTGATTCAGGGGTACTACATTATCAATAATTGGACCATAATAATTTATAAAATTTAACCTTATACCCTTAACTACAGTTATTACCCAAATCCATCTCCCAAAAGTGTCTCTATGAACCTGCAAAAATTCCCAATCTATTTTGAAAAATAAATTGCGACCCCTCTCATTGCTACCAGTGCAGAGGCAAAAGAAGCTGTAGAAATGTTTTGGGGGATATATAAATTGGGGGAATTAGATTTAAGATGTGTTTCCTGCAGGAAAAGAACATGGGGGTCCAGTGAGGAAGCCCATCTAATAAGTGCACCATATTTCTTTTTATTCAATAAGCCATTGGTGTTTAGCGAAAGGATCAGTAATCTACCACTTGCCATGTTTAATCACTAGAAACAGCATTCCATGGACCTTTTTCTCTGCTCCTTTTTTTTCTGCAATACGCCTTCCCCTAGCCCCCAAAACCCTCGACACAAACCCCCCCTAGAAATGTGAAACCCCCTCTCCTGCAACCACGCTATCCACATTCCCCCCACCCCCATCTATCCTGGGTGACATGTTGTTGCACCCTTTGTAGTGGCCAACAATGGCCACCCCATCCCCTAAAAAAAAAACAGAAAGCAACAAAATAAAAGAAAGCAGGAGGAAAAGAAGCAGGAAAAGAAACAAGGTCTAAGAAAAACAGGAGAGAAAGAAAAAACAGAGAAAATATACAAACAAGAAATGACCCATTTTCAGAACCTTTACAAGACTGTACTGTGCGTTTCACCACTAAGATTCTGCTGAGGGTCTAGAGAACTCTTTCAAAAAGATCTGGGCCTCCTCTAGGTCCGAAAACATAAAAAACTTCCCCTTCACAGTACCCGTAGCTTGGACTGCTGCGCAATCGAGGCCTGGGCACCATGTGCCTTAAATAAATGCAGCATCTTGACAAACTCCTTTCTTCTACGCGCTGCTACCGCAGTCATGTCTGAAAAAATTCGACACTTCTGAGTCTCATTAATCAAAAACTGGCGTTGGTAAATAGCTTTTGACAGAATTTTCTCTTTTATTCTATAGTCGGCGAAGTTCAGGAGAATCGTCTGCGGGAATGGGGAATTGGGGAAAGGCTGAGCTGGAACACGATGTGCCCTAGTAATGGAAAGATTCCCCTCATGTTCCGGCAAAACTTGCTGCTTTATAAACGAGTTGACCCAGTGGAGAGTTTGTGAGCCCTCGATCCCTTCAGGTACCCCTACTATCCGGAGATTGGATCTCCTAGAGTGGCTCTCTAATTCCTCGACCTTATTCTCAAGATATCTTCTCCTTTTTACAGCCTCCTTTGACTCGGACAACACAGAGCTCATTTGATCCTCGATTGTAGATATTCTAGTCACAGCCTCAGCGACTCTAGAAGGGAGACCATAAATCGCGTCTTCAATTTTGTCTAGCCGCTGATTTAGAGCGCTAATCTCTGTTTGCTGTATTTTCTTCATATCCCTTATTTCGTCCAAAATCAAATTTAGCATATCCCTAATATCTACTTGAAAAGTTCCCGGATTTTCAATACTAAAATTGGCTAGGGATATATTTTTAGAATAAGTTAGCGGCGTCGTGGAGGATAGGGGCCTTGATTCTGCTGGCGGTTCTTGTATAGAAGGCAAAGACGGCACCGAAGCCTGGAGGGGCTCAACAGTTATTCTTGGTGCCCCTAAATCCCCATGCACCACAGAGTCATCAACGTGTTTTACTATATCCACCCGAGGGGATAAATCAAGGGTCTTTTCCTTCCCTGTTGACTTTGTAGGTTCCAAGAGATAAGGATTGTCCTGCAAGGTGAGATTCTCGCATCCAGTCAGGGTCACAGGTGAGATTAACAAGGATGCTGTAGAGCCTACTAGCTGAGGTGGTGAAGGTTGCTGAAGAGGCTGGGGAGATTGTAAAGATTGTATTTTGGTGAACAACTGGAATTTTTTAATCCCCTTTGGAGCATTGCTTGTTGTATTAGAGTCACGATTAATACAGGAGAAGGCAGGCGTAACCCCACCCAGGCTACTTTTCTCTCGAGGCACAGACGGATCAGCCAAAGACGTACTATCTTCGCCAATATCCGCTATCATGACCGAAGAGGTATCATCTTCTGAGCTTTCCAGCATACTACGACTCTCTGGTGAGGATAGAGCCACTCCCCTTTCACTTTTGCGAACCGCTTGACGCGCCATTTTTGTAAGAGCACGGCGCGTTTTCTTAACTTTTTGAGCTTCAGTTCTAGTGGTTTTTGCATTTGTCGCTCCCTCTTTCTGGGGTCTCACCATGCTTATTTATATATATTTTTTTCCTTTCTCTCTTCCCTCCCCTTCTCCTTCTTTTTTTTTTCTTTAGACTCCAAATGTTGCTCAGGTTGCTTTTTCTCCACCGTTTAATAATCTCTCAAAACAAATTGTCACCTCAGCCCCCCCACCACCATTTCCTCCTTACGTGTTACAGCAGGACTGTGCAGGATTCAGGTGCCGCTCTGCATCCCTGATGCCGTACTGGCGTTGCAAGCTTCAGCTATCGATAGCAATGAAGCCTGTTAGAGCCTGAGCCTGAGCCTAATCAAGAATAAAGCTGTAGAGCCTCACGCTGTTTCCCATTGCATCAGCGTTGGAGCCCGTTTTTCTCTCTTTCTTTCCGCTTTTCCGTCTTTATTCCCTTTGCCGGCTTCTGGCAGCTCGGCTTCTGGCAACTCGAGTGGTATTCAGTCCCTCGCCGCCGCCATCCGCCGCATCTGCTTCGTCCTGCTACGAGCGAGAAGGGGGCGGGGCCATTGACGCGCTAGCGGCATGGAGGCATGGTACTCCTACTCGCCGGCATCTTCACAGGAATCTAAACATGAATAGAACTTGAAAAAGTTCATCCATTGATGGGAAAGGAAAGCATAGGTGAGAGCATGGGATATGCAAAAACAGAGAAGGGAGAGCACAGAATGGCAGAGCTAACAGAAAAAAAGGGTGAGAGCACAGAATGTAATAAAGGGAGAATATGAATGCAAGCGAGCACATGTTGCTTGTGGGAGGGCACAAGATAGATAGATGCAGGAAAGATTTGACAGAGGGATAGGGAGAGCACGCAGAACAACACAGAGAGTACAGAGTGATGAAGCAAAGAATAATAACACGGAGGATGGGTGAGAACAGTGGATCAAAAAGAGCAAGTGAAGAAGGAGAACAGGATGAAATTAGAGGACAGTAGAAAACAATGAGATAGACAGCAGGTCAGTTGAATGCATGTGATGAGGGAACTGGGAATGAGAAAGTAAATGATGATGGAGCACTGGATAGAGGAGAAAGGGATAGGAACAGTACAGGAAGCTTGTAACACATCAAGAAAAAACATACAATGGAAAGTCACAGGATTGAGGAGCGGGGAAAGAGGGAACCCAAGATGGAGCAGATCAGGAAGGGAGAGCACATTATTCAGAACAGAGGATGACAGAGCTCAGGCAGAAAGGGGCACAATACTGGGGCAAAGGATGGTAGGGGCAGTTATGCAAGGGAACTGAAGCAGAGCATACACTGTAAATTGCCTGGTGGAATATCACAGAGATGGGAAGAGCAGAGGATAAGGAGTACACAGGATAGGAGAAGACACCAGTGGAGAGCACAGCAAAGAAAGAGCTCAGAATGTGAGTGGCACATGATGGAATATAGCACTAGATGGGAGAGCAAAGGGTGGGAGAATGCAAGACAGAAGAGCACAGGACTGGGAGGCACAGGACATAAGATTTCTATGGGAGACCACAGGATGGGGTGTCATGGGATGAAAGATGTCAGACTGGGAGCGACCACACAACATGTGCTAGAAGCCCAAAGAAGATGCAAGCAAGAGCACAGGGTGAGAGGAAGCATGGCTGAGAATGGGCTGGGCAGATCCACACATGGAGGACCACATAATAAGGGAGATCAGTAGAGGAGGGCACAATGAGTGAGTAAAAACCTCATAGAAGAGAGCACATTATGGGGAGGATATATAAAGGGGTAGAGCACTAGATAGTATAGTGTACAACGTGAGAGTCTGTGGACAGTGCAGAGAAATCCCCAAAGAAAGTAAGGACTGCATCCCTAATGGAGGTATCTTGGTATTCAAGGAAATAACATAATTTTGTGCCAAGTACTACTACCAAGACGTGGCAGAAGGGAGAAAGGGGCGAGAGAAAAAGGAAGAGTGAGAGATAGTAGTAAAAGAAAAGAAAGAGAAAGGGGAGCAAAAAATAGAAAGATGAGAACCAAAGAAGTGGTCAGAGAAATAGAGTGAAAGGCGAGGAGAAATAAGGAAGAGCAAAGGAAGGGGAGGAAGATAGGTTTGTGGGAGGGGCAGAAAGAGACAGCCAGAGAGTGAGAGAGCCATGCAGCACAGTAGAGGGGCTGACTGTGTAGAGCGAGACAGAGGGGGTTAAGGCAGGTGAGATGCAGGCCTCAGATTTAAAAGGAATGGGGGCACGCAGAGCAAGAGAGTGAGCAGCAGAGGCTAGTGGGGTGACCCATTAATGGAGCAATCACTCTTGAGAGAAGCAATAGAGAGCGAGAGAACTTGGAAATTTACTGTATGGAAGGCCGAGAGAAAATGACTAAAGGACATGAGAAGAGGGGCGCAGGAGAAGGACAGAGGGTGAGGAGGACATGTTAGAGAAACCGTAAAGAGACTGAGAGAGAATTGGTGAGCGACAGAGAGAAAAGAGAACAAGCTCAAAATAGATTTGCAGTAAGGGAGTGAGTGTTGGAAAGAAGAGCTGGAGTGTAACAGGTAGGGCGGAAGTGGAGGGAGGGCTAAGGGAAGCAGAGAAGACAGATGTAGTGGTTTGGGGAGAAGTGAGCGCACAGGGATAGAATGGAGATTGAGAGACCCCGAAGGAGAAGAGAAGATGCCACAAGAGAAAATATGTATTTGAAAGGTCAGCGTTTTTGTCTGCAGCAGCAGCAGCGCCTTTGTTCACCCTACAACCCTCGCCTCACATTCCGCGGTGACAGTTTTCACCCATCGCCAGCCCTTGATATTTCTCATTCCCATGATGACAGAGGCATCTGCCCCGGTGGAAGCACCGCTGGCGTGATGATGCTCCTGTGCTGAAGCGCCTAGCACCTGGAAGGGAGTACCGACATTAGCAGATAGCCACATGGTGCGAAGAGCAAATTGTGAAGAACAAATACACGGTGCCTGCTCCGCCTCACGGGTGACCGGGTAATGGAGCCCAAAGACTGTGTAATATACGCTCGAGTCTTCCCTGGTGCCAGGGGTGCGCCCGCACTGCAATGGTAAGAGGTGCAAAAGAGTGTTTTCGTTGACACAGATGGACGTCGTGGCCAACTCCCAGAATGGTGCCACTCAGCAGCAGAGGACTTCATAGATGCTGCTGAGTCACACCTCCCCCTCCATCTTACGTCACAAGTTGCTTCTTCTGCTCTAGTGCATTTAAAGCCAAAGAAGGGTGCAACTCAAAAGCATCACATCTCGTTCTATAGCAGGAATCACTGATTTTGACTCTCTTTACAGAATCCATTTATTTAATATTGCTCCTATAATGAATGGCTATCCACTGTTTTTCAAAGTGTCATTTCCCCTCCTCATAAAGGGGCGATTGCCAGTCTCTGCTAAGAGCTTTGTGCATCCTTTGTTAGCAATCAATCAATCATAACATTTGTAAAGCGCGCTACATACCCGTGAGGGTCTCAAGGCGCTGGTGGGGGGGGAGGGTCGAAGAGCCAGGTCTTCAGAAGTTTTCTGAAGGCAAGCAGATCCTGGGTCTGTCATAGGTTGGTGGGGAGGGTGTTCCAGGAATGGCAAGGGAATGCCCAATTTCTGAAACAATGTGCAGCGTAAAAATTATTGTAACAAGCTAATAATGTAGAGATGACTATTTTAATGATGAACCTAGTCACCACTGCCAGCCACAGGAAGAGGATTTTTTATATGCAGTTAAGATAACACACACAGTAGAGAAAAGTGGAATCCTTAGAACTGGAACAGTCCTTGTGCATCTGATGTATGCGGGCAACTTATAAGTAGGGCCAGGGAAAATCTGGGAGGTAGTATTGCCTTGGCAGCTGGAAAAAGTATCAAGAAAAGGAAACTTTGTCCCTTGAGTCATTGCATTCACATGAACTATCTAATGTGGATGACTACATTCTGCAGAGGCAAAATGCTGTCCCTCACATGAGGGCAGCCACTGGGCCAAAGGGGCCAAAGGGGCTGACCCATTGCCCTATACTGGTTAAGTGATGGGCAAAAATAATCCTTGAATGATACTATCAGACAACAGTTAAAGAGGGTTCACTGCAGACCCTCTATATTGTATGCAGATATGTATTTCTTAGATTTATTTTATAATAACAAAAAACCTTAGCTAATGCAAGACCTAAAAAGGGACACTGTTAATTCTTATCAAAGATATTATATTCAGTCCTACTATAGCAGTACCTAAACATATTAGGGGATATTCACAAGGAAGTGCCGGTGAAAGGCGTTAGCCTCCTTGGCTTAACACCTCTCACCGCCACTTCGGAAACACAAGGCTGCACCCTATTCTCAAGAATGTGGTGCAGCCTGGTGTTTACCCATGCGATGGCGCTAAATTTCACGACTTAGCGCCAACGCAGACATCCTTGCACCAGAGTGCAAGGGTGTCTGTGTGCAGGGGAGGGTTGTTAATGTACAGAAAGGTGCCCCTTCCTGCACATAAACAATCCTAAAATACCATTTTGTAACTTTAATGTGTGCTGCTTCGTGTTACAAAATGGCATTTTTGAAAAGGTTTGTTCATGAACCAGCCATGGCATTTTGCTTTTTCCATGTGTGCTGCACAAGGCAGCACACATGGAAAAAGCAAAAACGATGAGAAATAAGCATTTCTCCTCGTTTCGGCAACTTAAGACCAGGATTTTCCCGGTCTTCAGTTCGGCGCTGCCACCTATTATTGCCGCCCCTGATAATAGGTCGCAACATCGATCACAATGGGTGTTGCGGTGGAACGCCCACTGCAACACCCACTGCACACCCCTTTCACGCTAAATTTAGTGTGAAAGGGGCCTTATTCTCAAGGCAGCATTAAGCCAATTTACGTGGCCTACAGCCACATTTAGGGGTCGATTCCGATCCTGGAGGCTGTACGAATCGTTGTACGGAGCGTTTTCTCCGTACGACACGTACCCGGTAAACTTTTCTTACAACCTAGGAAGTACGATTCGTACAGAAAGCCTTTTTTACAAAAGACCGTACGGGTAAAAAAAAACAACGATTCTGATCCGGAACAGCTTGTACGCGACGTCCGGACGTATTCAAGCAGCGGTTTCCGGCCCAGTAAGTACGATTCGTCCCTACGTCACTTTGCACGGCTCTTTTCTTACGGGAGCCAAACACAGCTGGAAAAGCAGAGTCTTACGCGAACCGCTACGCAACGGAGCCCCGGTACACGATGTACACGTCATGAACCCCATCGTACGTATCATCCCGGTCCTCCTAGCCTATGACCTGGTGCACCGGACCCGACGCACACACCGCAGAAGGTGAGAACAACACCCAGGGGCCAGGGTGGGGGTGAGGGGCAGGAAACATACCCCATACCCAAATCCAAACCTATAATATGGAGCCCATACATTACCACCAGGGTATGGTCACTTGGGGGGCGTGTCCAGCAACCCCTGCGTACCGCAGCAACGGAAGTGGACGTGTACGGTGCGATGCACATGTACCCCTATGGCACCAGTACAATAGCGATACGGACCGTACACACGCAATGAATGCGTGGGTACGGTGCGTTTCACACGTACCCCTACGGCACCAGTACAATAGTGATACGGACCGTACACATGCAATGAATGCAGGGGTACAGTGCGTTTCACACATACCCGTATGGCACCAGTAGAACAGTGATACGGACCGTACACACGCAATGAATGCGTGGGTATGATGCGTTTCACACGCACCACAACGGCACCAGTACAATAGTGATACGAGGCGTACACACGCCAGGAATGGAGAGCTACGAGTCACACAAGGATGTCCATCAAGTACTTGTCATTGCATACTTTCATGTGCAGGCCCTAGGTGTGTCAGCCAGTGATATTGCACAGGTCATCTCATCTAGTTGCACAATTGATGTGTGATGACCTGTGTACACATGTCATGTGTGATGGGGCACTATGTGGCACACATCACCTTGACACTGCCACATGTGTGTCTGTAGTCCAACTGTGTCATGCACAGCAGCAGTGGGATGGCACAATCATCACCACCCGCACCTGTCTCCTGATGCCAGGGACAGGGACACTCTATCAACTGACATGTCACGATCAGCGTGCCCCTATGTGACTATGTCAGGTGTGAGTCATGTGCTCCCATGAGCTTGCTGTTAGTGTTCCGTCAACTGCATCTGCTGTTGGTGCATCCAACATGGGTCTGTGTGGAGATGGGCATGGCACACATCTACGCACACCATGCCACATGTGGATTACCACGGCTGTAGGGTCTGTGTGCATCGGACATCATATTTTCCCAGGCATACATGTCTGCGTCGTCTCAATGGCTATGTTTTTTTGTTGTCACGTGTACCCCTTCATCGCAATGTGTTTCATATGTACATTTGACATTCCATGTGACCTGTGTGTGTGCCTTGCACTCAACTGTCAGGATGAGATGACATTCTTCCAATGCAGCTATGTGGATGTGTGTCACTCCGGTGATATCTCTGGCTGTTCACTCAGACTTGCCCCCAGCTCATTTCAGGGCATGTCATGTAGACTTGACAATCAACAGGTGTAACTGGTAGGAGTGCCAGCAAGCTGGCATATGTGTCCTGGATGTATTGCACACACCAGACTCCATAGTTACCTGATGTTTAGTAGCAGTTTAGCATGTGCTATGTTCATTGACATTGATGTTGGCAGACTATCAATCTTCATTATTCCTAACAATGTCCTGCAGGGCACCGCCTGTCCCAAGACCAATGCCAGACTTGGCTGCCATGAGGGAAAGTGCCTGCATCCGACGTTACAGATTCACTCGACAGTTGATTGAGGACTTGGCCGACAAGCTGGCACCACACCTCCAACCGCGACACAGGTATCCTACTGCGCTGACCCCCAAGATGAAGGTGATGGCAGCCCTACATTTTTTTGCCACAGGTACGTTTCAATTGACCATAGCTGATGTTGGTGGGATGTCACAGACAATGTTCAGCCGTATCCTGCGTGATGTTTTGGCAGCCATGTTGGAGCACCTTGATGAATTCATCAAATTTCCTACTCCTGAGGAGTTGACAGATGTCAAGGGTGATTTCTATGCCCTGGGAGGGATGCCCCATGTCATTGGGTCCATTGATGGGACACATGTGGCTTTGGTACCACCACAGGCACAGGAGCAAGCCTATTGCAACCGTAAACATTACCACTCAATAAATGCCCTTGTGGTATGTCTTGCTAACATGCTGATTTCCCATGTCTGTGCACGTTTTCCAGGATCAGCACACAATGCCTACATCATGAGGCGTAGCAGGGTGCCACAAATGATGCTGCGGCTGCACAACGAACGAGCATGTCTTGTTGGTGGGTATACTCTGTTTGTCCTGTGTGTTGCGGTATCTTTGGCTCTTACGGCATCTCCTGACCCACTCATGTACATGATGTTTCCATGTAGGGGACTCTGGATATCCCAACATGCCATGGCTAATGACACTTCTCCGCAACCCAAGAACAGCTGCAGATCACCGGTACAACAACGCACACGGGCAGACCAGGCGAGTGATTGAGACGATGTTTGGCCTCCTGAAGAGCTGAATCCGGTGCCTTGACAAGACAGGCGGGTCCCTCCCATATGCACCGGAGAAGGTCTGCAAAATCTTCATTGTGTGCTGCATGCTGCACAACATGGCCGTTGAGAAGGCAGTGCCACTCATCCTTGATCCTGATGAGTAGCAACATCCACCCGTGGAGGATCCAGGGCTTTGTCACGAGGCAAGTGATGAGGAGGAGGAGGATGATATCCGGAGGCAGATCATACGCAACTTCTTCTCATAATGGTGAGTCACTGGGTATGAGTGTGCAAGCTTGTAGCATTGAGTGGCATGTGTTGCAATGTGTGTGTCCAGCTGACTGAATGCAAAGTGACTTTGATGTGTGTACTGATGTGTCACTCGAGTGATGATGTCATTCCACAAAGTTTTGCGGAGAGACTTTCTTTGAAATTTGCATGTGTCCAACATTGTTCATGTTTCGTAACTAACCATGTGTGCGGCGAGATTTGTTTTAGGTGACTTCTTGTGTGTCTGTCATTCTCAGGTTTTTGCGCCTGTTGTCTGCTCGTGTCATCTTTGTCCTCCTGCTATTCCTCATGAGGATTGCAACGTGTGCTGAATCAGCGTTCAATGCACGGACATGTGGAAATGTCAGTTTGGGTACAGATTGCAGCAAGGCTTTTTAGTAGTGGTACGGGTTGGGAATGTGTGGGGACTGCTTCTGTGCATGTTGTGGTACCATGCATACATGTCTTCTCACCATGGAGCATATAACATGTAGCATCACTCCCATGACATGATAGTCACCCTTCTTGACAGTCATCTGTAGTGTGGAGTCTGATGAAGGCATGAATGTGCGTAAACCTTGCCTCTGAAACATTGCGGATGCTACGGGTGGACATAGTGTGGGACATCACAACAACAGGCTCTATGGTGAATTGCAGCCTCTCCGTGTGCAGCAGGATGTGTTTGGCTCATCCCCTTAACTTGTGTGCCAGTTCATTTGGATTTACAATATCCGTGTTGTGAAAGGGGCGTCCAGCGTATGTCCCACATGTTCTGTCAACTGACTTGTGAGTCTGTTCATATGGATGCATTTCCCTTTGTGTGAGTTTGTGTAACAAAGGTGTTCAGCACAATCCAAAGTGCCTCATCTCTGTCACTGCAGATCTCTTGCCAGTTTGCATGCGTCATCTATGGCATAATTGTCAAAGATTGAGCATATGAGTGTATGTGTACTTCGGCAACATGCATGCAGTTCTTCATGGCTAATAATCTCTACTGTGCATGAAGTACCTGGTTGTGTATGTATTCGTGCAGGTTGCTCCCCACAACGGGACGTCAACGCCTGCTGACGGTGTGTCTCCTGTGCGCAGCTCTGCATTTTGTTGCCTGATCCTGTGGCTGTCATTTTTGGTGATTGTTCATACATTTTCTCGGAGTGACCCATGAGTAACCTGACACTCCTTCCTTTACATACACCTGTTGCACTGTGCTATTCTGACCTCCTTGTCTTTGTGTGCTACTTTTTGCCTAGTTTCTCACCCCTTCTGCCTGCTGCTGCCTCACCTGCGGCACCGCCCCGCCGAGTGCCCTGATTCTGCAACCCACATGCCTCCAAAATGCTCCTCCCTTCCCCCCTCCACCCATTCTTAATGCAGCCAGCAGCTTGTCTGTGCCACTGTTGCGCCAACGCCGTGCCAAAGGCAGGACCGTCTACGCCTGCTACCTGCACAGTGCACGACCCTCTGGTCCTTGCATGACCCACGTCACACAACAGGCTCATGCTGCAGCCACCCTCCAAGCAATGTCCACCAGACAAGCAACTGCCTGCTATCAGGCAACCCCTAAGCGCACACACAACACCTTTGCATGCTGAGTGTGCAACTCCAACTGCCTACATAGCGCTGCCCCGCCTACCAGACCCTGTCAGAACAACCAGGTCATGTGCCTCCTACTCCACACCTGCTCCGTCCACCAGCACGCCATTGGACTCTGTTACCTCCTCAACACAACAGCACCACACATCACCTTCATGACAGTAACCTGGATAAAAGCATCCTCAGCACACAACTTCTTCATTGCCATCTCTGACGGATACAAGATCACCCGCAGGGATGGCACCAACAATCCCGGAGGATGAATTGCAATTTATTCACATGTACACCCTCAGAGTCACAAATCCGGTTTTGCACCAACCCCCTGGCAACCCTCAGAGTAACACTCATCTACAGATCTCCGGGCCTACTTCCACAATTCCGCAAATCCATCAACACGTACATCTGCACGCGCGCCCTCACCTCCACAGGCTACATGTGGCTGGGGGCCAGTAACTTCTTGCTGGAGGAGAACCACACCACCATCCATCATTGGTCCATCAACATTTGCATTCACGTCTCCGACAAGCAAAACACTGCCCCACACCCCGTTACCGATCCCCCAAAGATGCTTGATGTAAGTCACCACAGACAAGCTGTGTGGGACACTCGAACCAACACCCCCGCCACACCCTGCAACCTCACACACTGGATCAGCAACTGATCCAACAATCTTGCCACATTGACGGACTTTCCTGTGAAGCACAACAACAGTTAAGCCACCCGGGACAAGGCAGACCTACTGGACTCATACAGATCTAGCCGGACTCTTGTGCAAACCTTGCAACACAAAGAACCATCAGTTACCTTACAGCCCTGGAAAACTCCACACACATCCATCACCATATCATCAGCAACGACAAGTGGAGATCCTTCAGATAGGGCCGAGGCACCAAAACACACGACATCAAGGAGCTCATCAGCATTGTGAGTGAACTGACAGCAGCTCTCCATCCAAAATACACCCCACCCTTTCAAGGCAGATCAAATCCCTTGCAACTTTCTACCACTGCAAGCTCATGAGCATACATGGCAGCCTTGGCACACAGAGGCAGACAGCACTATTATCCACGGGACAAAACCCCTCAGGTTCTGGACTCCCGTCAGCAGCAAATACACCACCTGGCTCATGTGCACCATTCACTCTGGCTCTCCATCAGGCCCCTTCCCACACAACATCTCAACCACATCATTCCCCATCCTTGAAGCCCACGTCCAGCACGTCATGAATGTCTCCTTTGAGTTTGCCACATTCCTTGCGAGCTGGAGGCATGCAGAGACCCAGGCCCTTCTTAAACAACGGACGGCAGTACCGCAGGATCTCCTGGAACATCACCCTGCTTCCCTACCCAGCAAATGTCATCAGGAAGACACTCAACGAGCAACTGACAAACTTCCTCCACGCAAACAGCTCCACGCAACCGGTACCAGACCATATTCCACAGTAATCACACCACTGCAACCGTCATAATTGCCACCACCAATGACAACTTTGCCCTGCTCAACAATGGTGAGACCACCCCCCTTGACCTCTCAACGGCATTCTACACCATGTGCTACCACACTGTCATCTCACACATCTCCAGCACTGGTATCCAGAGGAGGGCCCAGGATTAAATCACCAAGTAGCTCACCAGCAAGGCCCAGGGAGTCGGCCTCCATCCTTCAGCATGTGGTAGATTGGCGTCATCTGGCCCATGCCCCAGGGCTCATCTCTCAGCATGATGATCTTCAATGTCTCCATGACCCCCCTCTCCACCATCACATGCGCACACGTCCTCATCATCATCTCGTATGCCATTGACACCCAGCTGCTCCTCACCCTCCCCAAAGACCCAGCCATTGCCAGATCCAACCTTCAAGAAGGCATGAGATCCGTTGACGAATGGCTGAACATCAGCCACCTGAGGCTGGACTTGGACAGGACTGAGGTCATCATCTGAGGATTGTCCACTTACGGCTGGGTCAACTCCTTGTGTCCCACCGGCCTGGGCACCGCACCAGCACCCAGTGGCCACGCACGCAAGCTGGTGTTCATCATGGACTCATCGCTCACAATTACCATACAACTCAACACCATCTGTACCTCATGCTGCAACACCCTCCGCTTGCTGCAAATGATCCACAGATAGATCCACTCCAAGGCAAGACAGACCGTCCCCCAGGTCCACGACACCAGCCGGGTCAACTACAGCAATGCCGTCTACGGAGGAACAACAGCAAAACTGCAGGAGAACTTGTCCACATCCAGGATGCATCCGCACTCCTCAACTTCAACATCCCCCACCCCAGCCACATCACCGTCCACCTGAGATAGCTACAATGGCTCACTGTCTGCTGCAGGATCAGCTTCAGACTCCTCACCCACACTCAGGAGGCAGTCCGCAACCCCAGACCCAAAACCGACCTTGGACGTCTGTCATCCAACACCCCGTTGGCCCAACTCCGTGCAATGACAACCTTGCCCTGGCCACCGTTCATCACATCCACAGAACAACTGCATGCAGGAGATAGTTCTCCCACCTCGCCAAACAGACCTGGGACTCCCTCCCCGGGCACCTCCACATGACCCATGACCTCTACGCCTTCATGACACTCTTCCAAATTGGTCTGTCCGAGCAGTATTGCAAGCCCCCCCTCAACAGCTTGAGGTCATCACGGGTGAGTATTGGGCTCCATGTCTGTATTTGATGATACATTGTGACCCATGTGTGTCCTCGACCGGACTCAGATCCCAGTGTATGGATGGCTGGAGTTAGTTCCACACTGAGGCATACTTTGACATATCCCCACACGTATGTTGTGGACTCATGCGAAATGACTGCAACATCAAATTTAATTTTTTTATTTTTATTATAGGTCTGGGGCGTGATTTGTGCAAGAAAAAGGTGCAATACAGGGACCATAGAATCCAAAGTTCCCAGGGGGAGATGGGATCCTTGGCATTTGAAAGCAGCAGAGTCCAGACCACAGTGTTTGGCATCATTGGTCAGACTGTCACCAGCAAGTCCATGTGGCAGAGAATGTCAGTCAATGAGGTGATGCTGTTGCACATGAAGGCCAGGTGCCAGGCCAGGTTACCTGGGAGATGTGGATGGGCCGCTGCCTCTCACGGTCTTTTCCGTGGATGACCCACCTTCCTGAGGAGACCCTCAGATGCAGGCCTTGACGATGCTTGGGACGCTCGGTCAGACAAATCCTCCTCCTCCTCCATCCCTGTGGCTGGTGGTGGTCTTCGCCTGGTGGCACAGGGAGGGTTGCCCATGTTGTCTGCGATCCGACAGAGTGAATGGCTTATGTCCCTTTGCACCGCCAGGAGCTCAGCCAGTCTTGCCTTCATCCGTCCTTAGTGTTCTTGTTGACTGGCGTGTTGCTCGGCCTGCTGGTTCTTCATCTCTGTGATGGTCCCCTTTATCTCTGTGAGTGTCCCAACTACCTGGCGGATCTCCCTGGTGTCACGCCGGTATGCCTCCATGATGTTGTGTATGTGTGACATACCGGTCTCTTCAGCTGGCTGGTCAGGTTCTCGCCTCTGCCTGCCTCCACTCCCACAACCCCTGCCCACACAAGCCTGGCCTGCCATTGTGGGCACATCGGGTCTACGGGACCCCTGAGGGATGGCAGTGGTGGTGTTGTCTGCCTCCTCCTGGTTGCCCGGTGAACCTCCTGGTCAGACTGGCTCAGTTGTTCACTGCGGGCAGGGCTCCTTGGAGTCTCCTGGGATGTGGCAGGAATGGTGGTGGTGGTTGGCACAGATTCCTGAACCAGGTGCTGCAGGGGCTTGGACAGCAGAGGGTCCAGGTCGGTCTGGGTCATCCGCGGAGTGTTGAGAGGCGTCGCTGCCGGTGGAATCAGGATCCTCCCGAGCCTGGGACTGTGATTGTTCACCCCCATTGTTGGGGGAGATTCATCACGTTGCCCTGTGTGTGAGAGACAGACAATGTTAATGCTGTTTCATGCAACATCCATGTTTCATACACATTCTAGCTGGCACTGTTCCTCCAGGTAGTTGTATGTGCCTAGCATTCTCCTCAATGTTCACTTGTGGATGGGTATGTTGCGGGGGACAGATTGATATGTGTTCCTGAGTCTTTGACTTGTTGATTTTTGGCTTGGATGCTTCTTCGGCTATGTATTGGTCTTGTTGTGTTACATGTTCATTGTGACAGTGGGCAAATCCATTGCCTGTCCTGGGGGTGTCTGCTTGTGTAAGGGGTGAGTGTGACAGGGCCTGCTGGTGGGTGTAGTGTTATTTGGCACTGGGGCTCCCAGGTGATGTAGCTGTCCCCCCATGGAGCATGCTGCCATGACAGTGAGTGTGAGTTCCTGTCCTAGATATCTGACCTTGTTGTCTTGGTGTTTGTGTTTGCACTGGTCACAGGAGGGCCTTGTGCTGCCTACACCAGGGCCCAGTGTCAGCACTTTCACAGTCCCTGTGCATTGAGCATGGTGCATGGGTATGTACCTGGGCCATCTGGGATGAGGGCAATTGTGTCTGATTTGGAGTTCAACAATGCGTTTTGTGACACCCACCCTCCCAGCATACCGGACATCCATTTTTGGGTTAGTGCTTCGTGTAGCATGGGACATAACATGGCCTTGCTTTGTCAATGGGGCATACACATGTTAGTGGCATTAGCATTGTTTTTGACTGTGGTTCTGGCCAGTGAGTGTTTGGGGGTAGTTGCATGCATTTTGTGTAGTTGGGGTGTGGATGCCATTACCCCCATGTTACATAAGTTGTTTGTGTACTCACCAGGCTCTGGAACTCCTTGAAGTCCATGTACTCCCACGGGCGGAAGCAGGGCCATCACCTTCTCCTCCCAGGGATGGAAATGTACTGGTCTGCGGGGCCCACCACCTCCAGTGATGTTGCTCTGGGCGTAGTAGTCATTCATTTTTCGCTTGACTGACCTCCGTAGATCGTACCACCTGGCTTGGCATTCAGTCCTGGTCCTTCTGATGGGTGCAACAGCATTCACACTATCGACAATCCTCTGCCACAGCCGTGATTTTTCGGCTATGCTGGTCTGCCTGACCAATGTTACAAACAGCTGTGGCTCGACTCTGATGACTTCATTGACAAGGATCTCCAGCTTCTTGTGAACTTTGGATTCTTGTCTGTGGGCATGGTGTGGGGTGAGGGTGTGGATGGTTGTGGGTGTGTGGGTTTGAATGTGGAGTTGTGAGTCTGAATGTGAAGAGGGGGTATGTGTGAAGGAGGTTGTGTGAAGGTGTATATGTTAAGGTGGATGGGTGCAGTTGTTGGTGTGTGCTCTCTAGCTGCAGTGAGTCTGTTGCAAAGGCTCATGGTTTGTGTGTGTGGGCCCTTTTTATTGGTCCATTTGTGGGTGGGCCTCAGTTAGAATTTTTGGTGGGTGTGTTATAAGGGGTGGTTGTGAGTTTGCCCCGCTATTTGCCTGTTTGGATGTGGCCAAGTCAGTCATTTCCATGTTTTGGGCACTGTAGACATGTTTTGTGGTGTTGTGTGAGTCGAATAGACCCTCCTTGTGCTGTTTTACATTGCCTATGTACGGTGCGTACATATGCGATGTTGTTGTGAGGTGCGTACATACGCGATGTTGGGGTACGCACCACACATACGCGATGTTGTTGTAAGGTGCGTACATACGCGATGTTGGCGTAGGCATCGTACATACGCAATGTTGGGGTACGCACCGTAAATACATGATGTTGTTGTAAGGTGCGTACATACGCGATGTTGGCGTACGCACCGTACATGCGCGATGTTGTTGTAAGGTGCGTACATACGCGATGTTGGCGTACACACCGTACATGCGCGATGTTGTAAGGTGCGTACATACGCAATGTTGGCGTACGCACCGTACATACGCGATGTTGTTGTAAGGTGCGTACATACACGATGTTGGGGTACGCACCGTACATACGCGATGTTGTTGTAAGGTGTGTACATATGCATGGGGGGGCCTGTACGACTCATACCCCTGTACGACTCTCAGCCCGGGAACAACTTTTCCCGGGATACGAGTTGTACGAAGTTCGCTTCGTAGCGGGTAAAGTCATTCCCCGTGTACGGGACGTTTTCCGTACGAATCCTAATTTGGAAAGCCGGTCCGGATCGTACTTGTATGGTCGGACTGAATTTTTAGGATTCGTACGGAAAAGTGTCTGGGTCCGTCTCGTACAACTTTTCCCAATCCAATTCGTACGGATCGGGCCGATCCGTATGTATTTTTCCCGTACGAATCGTACTTCACAGGTCGGACTTGTAGGATTCGTACGGGAAAAATTACGGATACGAGTTGTATGGAAAAAATAAATACAGGATCGGAATCGACCCCTAAGTGGGTTAACGCTGCCTTGAGAATAAGGCGCTGACCCTATCACCACGGGAATGTCAGGAAAAAGTGACGTTCCCGTGGCGAAATGGGCTTGAGAATATGCCCCATTGTTTTTAAAGCAGATCAAGTTTGCTCCAATTCAGGAAAAGTGAAAGAGGTACAGGGCTTGTGATAATTACATGTGATATTTGTTTTGGAACTGACCCACAGTCAGTCCCAGAACATCCTGGAGAACTGTAAAATTAACTCCATCTCGAGAGATATATTAGGAGCACATTACAGCCAAAAATAGTCTGCGCTCACATATATTCTGTGTGACTAGTTCCATTAATAGAAGTGGGGGTATTGCCTATTTAAGGTTATCTCTGTAAATTAATGCAATATATATGTATTTAGAAATGTAATGGATAGAATTGTCTCATCATGAAAATGTTTGTGAACGTGTAGTGTGTTTCCTAAATGAAAGTTTACGGGCCCGATTCACAGAGTTAACTTAAGACAAAATCCTAAACTTACTACTTTTGGTATTCACAGAATGCACTTACTACTTTTGGTATTCACAGAATGCACTTACTACTTTTGGTATTCACAGAATGGATTTACGAATACTAACTTTACGTCCGCACTGGGGCCGGAAATTCCGGCCCGGAGGTGGAGCTTCCGGCCCGGAGTCGGGGCTTCCGGCCCGGAGGCGGAGCTTCCAGCCCAGAGGCGGAGCTTCCGGCCCAGAGGTGGAGATTTCGGCCATGGCTAAATCTCCGCCACCGGCCGGAATCCCCACCTCCGGGCCGGAAGCTCCGCCTCTGGCCCGGAAGCACCGCCTCCGGGCCGGAAGCCCCACCTCCGGGCCGGAAGCTCCGCCTCCGGGCCGGAATTTCCAGCCCGAGTGCGGACATAAAGTTAGTAGTCGTAAATCCATTCTGTGAATACCAAAAGTAGTAAGTGCATTCTGTGAATAACAAAAGTAGTAAGTTTAGGATTTTGTCTTAAGTTAATTCTGTGAATCGGGCCCTACGTGCTTAGATGCTCTAGCTGAATAATAATGTTACTACTGTATTAATTCTAAAGCTACACGTTGAGAAACTTTGATTTATTTGT
Source organism: Triturus cristatus (assembly GCF_964204655.1). NCBI lineage: Eukaryota > Metazoa > Chordata > Amphibia > Caudata > Salamandridae > Triturus > Triturus cristatus. The sequence goes on along the minus strand of NC_140588.1, from coordinate 979,145,181 downwards.
ATGTAGAAGAATGTACATAAAGGTAACACATGCACTTCTTAACAGTCTAATTTGTGGGCCTTAGATGCATTTGGATTCAAGCTCACATTTCAGTTTAATATTTGAATTCATATTTTATTCTTACGGTAGAAATGTTGTATGTATTTTGTGTTCCCACAGCAGGTAGACCAGATTTTATCTGTATCAAAACCTGATACACCTCCATAATAGGCAACACTGGCTCGTACCTTTGCCCTTAGTGCAAGAAGAAAATTCCCCACTCTTGCCTCCCGCATTGCCTAAAGAGGTACCAATCATATATTCAGCAACAGCAACCACAAGACCACCAGAAAAAGGCTTCCAGGGACTTAACGTGACCTATCCACTCTATTTAACAGAAAAGCTAAACATTTTAGGTCTGTCTATGTTGATGAGGGAGATACCTCTTTAAAAAACACACTACATCACAATGAAGCAACAGTCCACCTCCAGTCTCAAAACTCAGTTTCCCATCCAATGCCTCACTGACTGCATCTCCACCGTTGAAGATGTACAGCAGTACATAGCTTTTAGCAAGGTGTGTGCCATAAAATAAATACCACTTACTGACATTCATACGTGCAAGAGTAGCAGCTGCTATGTCTAGCTTGCACTTTGGTACTCCCATCACTATCATACTGGCCTATGGGGTCATGAAGGCAGTGTCAGAAGCGAAGAGCAAAAAGCTGTGTTCACTTTCTGCACATTCTGCTCATTGCCTTATCTCAGCAACCTAAGGAGGCTGCTATACTCCTTGCAGCCCCCACAACGTTTAAAAATAAGTTTGGTGATGCCCCTTCCCCTTCTAGGGGCACCACCAGCATACAAATATATATATATTAAGAAATACTCTTGCAGGGCATCATGGGGCGCTCCACATTTACTGTCTGTTGATTCATTTTGTTTATATGAGTAGGGGTGTGTGCCCTCCCCCTACCTGAGCCATTTCATGGCCCGGGGATCCCATTCCTCTTGGTGATCACTTTTCTTTTAATGGGAGGGGTCATGCGGCCCCACTCCCTGACCCACAAATGGCCCTGGGGAACCCACTCCACAGGACCAATAATTAGTTTTGGGAGATGGGGGCATGGGGCCTCCCTCCAGGAGGCACTTGAGGGTGTCGATTTGTGTTCTTTGGGAGAGGTGCATGGAATCCCCTCTACATTCCTCAAAATGGCCCCAGGTCCCAATCCGCCAAATTAATTTTGTTTGGGATGGGTCGTCTGGTCCTGATGGCAGGAGTGTCCTGGGGACCACATCCCCCATGTCACTGCAGTTCCCTACCTGCAGGAGTGTGTGCTGGGAGCACTTCAACTCCCTGCCCATACTGTTGCGGGCAGGAAACACAGGGTTTCTTCTGCCTGGGGGAGCACAGAAAGGTTGGTTCCACAGGGTGTGAGAAAGCAGATGTAGCTGGCTCACACCGCACCTGGGGTGGGTGTTGACTGAGGAGCCAGTAGGAGCCACAAGGGAACTGTGGCTCCCCCCTAGCCCCATGGGCATCAATTGCTCTGGGTGTCCCGGAGGACATGAGGCACGCATGCAATTTTTTATAATAACTGTTTCAGTCCTGGAAGATGGGGTCTCCAGGGCCTTGTAATGGCCTGGTGAGGGGGACCGCTGCACGCCCCTCTCTGAACAAATAAAATATCCCTCCCCGGCCCTGGTCCACCCACTGGGGTGAACAAGGAAAGCGGATAGGTCCCAAAACATTGATTTTGCATGTTATTTCCCACAGGAAACTATGAGAAAATAACTGAATAGAAATACACCAGATTTGGCAGAAAATTAGCCCTTTACTTAGAAAGCGTGCTTTTCATTGTTTGGTGTAAATCCATTCAGCTGATATTGATCAATGTACATTCAAACAGTTGCTGAGTTTGGGCCGGAAGGGGTTAAAAGATTAGGTGTATCCGGAGAGCTGTCACCAGGGGACTTCCCCGGCAGTCCGGTGATACTGTAAAAACATAGGTCTCTCTGACTGGCTGAAGGAGCTTTTTTTTCCGTCGACTATTTTGGCACCATAGGACCGGTACCGACCCTGCAGTACAAAACAATCTGATTGGCTGGTTGTAACCCAGAGAAACATATTGCGGCCAGCACTATGGGACTCAGAGACTTGGTCTCTTTGACTTGAAATTACATAGAAATAAACATAAGGGGCATGGTAAGGACACCCTGACCCCCTGGCACTTGTTCGGGGGTGGAGGTAACCCAGAGGGCATCCCTCAGGGGCCAAAATGCAAAAAAATACATTTGTATAAACCATACCATGGAACTCCAGCAGGATCCAGTGTGTTCCTCCTGTGGAATTTCGCAATCCGAAGGCCTTGAGCAGCATTGGGGTTGCCTGCCATCCCTCATGAGCATCTGCAATGAGGACTGCCTTTCAGTTGTGTTATTTGTAATGTAATGTAAGGTGGATTTACAGAGAGCCGCTTGTCACCCATGAGGGTATCCAGGTGCTGATTTCTTTTTGGATGTGGACGCAAAGTCTTTGCCAGCCGTTCCCTATGTTTAAGGCGCTATAATTTCTTCCTTTTGAACTTAGCTAGTCTGTACATGCTTTACATAAATATACAAATCTAAAGGTCTTCCTGGATACAGCTATGATTTATAATAAAATGTAAAATTGGATGGGATTTTGATTAAGCTGACAATTGTATATTTAATCAGAAATTTGCCATAGATTTTATGCTTACCAGAGAAAGTCTGTCACCCCTGTTCTTCCCAGTATGATCTAATAGCTTAAAATTGCTGAGTTGAATTCTTTGTATTTTGTTGGGGCTTGGGCAGCCCAGATAGTTTCATGTCACGCAGGGAAGCCCCTCAGCTTGCTCTGACTCGCTTCATGGTTCTCCTTAGATCTGTGTTTTTATTCATTGTTGATCTCATAATGTAGATTTACTCACAGAATTGGTCCAAAAATAACTTTGCTGAGGGTAGTGTGTATGGATGGTAGCTCAACTGTTGCCAGAATGTGTGAAAAAGCATATTGAAGCGTTTCTTAAACTGGCGTCTATTAACCACCTGGGGTCCACAATAAACTACTCGGGGCTCTGTGACTTTTCAGAAAATATATTAGCAGATTAATAACACTTTTATAAAAACAAAATGGAAAATTTTAAATCTTAATACTATGCAAAAATTTTAATTGTAGATCAAAATTAATTTGGTATTCTTGGATTGAATTGTGTGATTGAGAAAGTGTAGCTAAAATAATCTAGTTTGGGTAATTGGTGGCCACAATTGAAGCCCAGGAATGAGTCCAAAAGAAAGTGAGCATGCAAAAGGAGCAAAACATTTTAAAGGGGTATGGTAGAGTCTGGAATGCAGCCTCGTCTTTTAGAATGCAACCACATTTTGAAAATCTTCAAGCTACTTTATTTTTACATTTTGATTTTTTTTATATTGTTTTGTTAGTGAATTAAATATGTGAATACTGATGTATTATTTTGACATATATTTGTTTCTGTACTAGTTTGAGGTTTAAATTATAGGTATTGCTTAGGCCATGATCCTAGTAATCAGTAGTGATTCAGTGGGTGGTCCACAGAAGTTGAAACGCTGGCATATGACACTTGTTCTTCATTTGCAATTTACTCCCTTTAATGGCACTCCGTTGCCTTGTTTAGCAGTTGACAGGTAGTTCGGATACACACTGAGAGCTCCACATGGAGACACTGGGGCCGGAACTATTGATTCTGTCTGGCATCAATGTGTTAGAGAATAGAAATCACAAGTTAAAGTCCCCAGGATAGGGTTTATAACCTGCTGGACCTTCAATTACAGGATCCCTTTGCACTGGTTTTCACTGATTCCAGGGATTTTAACACATATATTTACCACCTGCTCTGAGCAAGTGGCATATATCTCTGTGTGGGCCGGTTGGGTACCGGGGTGGGGAGCAGGTGGCAGTGTTGGCATTTGGGAGAGCGGGAGACTCTCTAGGTAGCATTGCCTCCTCCCGTAGAGAGGATGGGCATGAGGCAGGCCGTGCCTCTGTCCCACTTTTTCTGAATGCTGAGCCACATCCAATACATTCAACTTGTCCAGTGTTCAGAGAGCCAGACATTTGCTCTGGAAACAGTTGACCAGTTGGAGATGGCCACTGCGATATCCCTTTGGGGATACTTGTCAACAGCTGGATGCAAGAAAGAATCTTCGTTCTTTGACCTGGCCTCACCAAGGTAGTGACAATGCTCTACAGTAGTCACGTTGCTCCACACAATAATCATATGTGATGAAGGCATGTGTGGTAAATCTGTTTTCGCTGTTGATAATATTTTGCTGTAATAAAGAATTCTAGCTTTTCTCTGAAAAGGCTAATACTTTTGCAGCTGAACCTAATAAAAATGTACTTTTCCAAGGCCAATCTAGCTGTCTCAGACTGAGCAACATACTATATAACAAGTCATCTCACATTTATAAACTCAAGCAAGGCCTGAGTATAATGTGATAGAATGGGGAGAGAATTACAGATTGTATTCTGTACTAAATGTCCCTTTTTGCTTGCTTCTTGTTGGTTAAGAGACTGTGAACCATGTACTTGTGTAGCGAATGAATTAAATCCTTTGTTTAAAGATACAAGGAAGTGATCCCTCTATGAAAATAACATACACACAAACACCCCTTTTCTTGCCCTCACCTTTAGAAGGCAAAACTATGCTGGATTTATTAGAACTATGCTGATTTGTTGGCTGCATTCCTTGTGATTTGTTGGCTTATTGAATTAATTATTTGATGGTACAGTTTATGCATTTCTGTAACTGATATTCTCTAAGTAAACCTTTAAACCATAGTCCTTGTCTGTAATTCTTAAGCGGCAATGCTTCTGATATTCTATGTGTAAGATTTTACTGAAAAAGAGACGGATCCAGCAGGGAGCACCAAAGTCCAATAGGAATTACACAGCTTCCAGTCCAAACTGTTGGTGCATAAAAGAAGTAAATGAGATACAGGTTTGGGTGCCGACAAGTGTCTCCAAGAAGAAAGCCAAAATGGGAGTTAAAAGCACGGGGCACAAAAATGTCTGAAGACAAGATGTGGATGTCTAGATCAGAGGAGAAAGGCAAAGGTGATCCAGAAGAAAGGGAAAGGTGATACAGAAGATCCAGTAAAAATGAAAGTGTGAGAGAAGAACAGGCACAATCAGTAGCAGAATAAAACAGGACTGAAAGAGCCCATAGAAGCCAGTCACAAAACCTTGATAAAAGGCCCAAAACCTGGAAAAAAAGGACACAAATAGAAGCAAGGGGCCTATGCACACATTGAAATAACACTTCAACCTCGTTGTGAAATTATGATACAGTGTTATGACCTTGAAATGTCCCTTTTATAAGGAAAAGACAGCAACAGGATATAATATAAGCACAGGAAATATGCTAGCCATAATGAACTGGAATATATAGCATTGAAGCAACTAAGCAGCCATCTTGGTTTGGGAACTGAAAAGAGAATAAAATTCTGGTCTGGAACAAAAAAATAACACCAAAACAAACTGTGCCAATGCCATTGGCTAAGCTCCTTGGGTTACCTAATTGTTGCTATATTGCCTGAAGAACTCAACCATCATCGCAACCCATGGGAGCTGAGAGACCCATGGCCGCTGTGTTGAAACTTGCAAAATGTGGAATCCTTTTAAATCACCACCTCGAGTTCAAGCCTTGGCTTTTGGAGTTGGGACTACTTGGTGGCGGTGCTTGACCTGTGTGCTGTGGTACCTATTAAGGTATCCTTTCACTATATTTCTTAGCACACCCACCTTCTTTGCACTTCATTGACTATTCTCCTGGGGTGGTCTACTGGCAGCCATGTTGTCTGCACAACACAGTCACCATCACAACCCACGGCAAGAGACCCACGGCGGAAAGCACACAGGTGCCCCAGGAGAGAGTGGACTGAGACCTGCTCTCCTCTATACAGTGAACAAAGGAGAGTGTTGCGTCCCCGTGGAAGTCAGGATGGGAGGGTCCGGTATTTCCTGCCCACCATGTGGCTGTCCCAAAATGCCATTGCCTTTCTTCCATGGCTCATGAGTGCAATCCTTCCCCACCTATAAAGGGGAAATGCTTTCACTGCCTCCCCAAGGACCAAACAATGACACTCTGGGAAACTCATAATGGACGCCTCTGAGAGGGTATAATGGACCAAAAATGTGTGAAGAGGCGGCATACAATCCGATTTTGAACCTCTCTGCTACCTCACCAGACATAAATAAAGTCAGGTGCCCTGCATGGATCGAACTGCTGACTTCCAGGAAATGAGGTCTGGCTCTCAAGTCAAAAATCTGGTTTTCCTTTAGGCAAGCTCCCCTTCTGCTGTGAAGGATAAAACACTCACCCATTTAGAAGGGTCTCTTGCTCGCTGTTCTACAAGATAAACATTGCAAAAATGTTGCAATACCTGATCGACTGAATATGTCCCTATGGGTAACTGGTCCTTATGTGACCTAATGATATTTGAGAGCAGGCCCAGCCATGATGACCTTTTTTTTGTTGTTGTGCTGAGTAATAGTTGAATTTGTCTCTAGTTTTACTTACTCATATACCCTACCTCATGTGGAAAATGTAATTCTTGGGCATGTTCCTTGAGAGGTAGTCCTTTTTCACTAAAGCAATGGGCCAGAATTAAGTATAAAGATGAAAAAATTGCTCTACCTTAAGCCTGGCTATTATTACTTCCAGCCTGGACTACTGCAATGCAACTTCCCTATATTCCTTCTGGGGACTCAGCTTCTTCTTCTGCCGAGCTTGATGTCATTTAGGGGTTGCCAGGGGATGCAGCTGCGAACCCTAGCTTTACCCTTGTGACCCCCAGCACTGCCTTTGTGAACCCTGGCCTTAGAGGTGGCAAAATCAGTGCCAGAAATACAATGTAAATGTCCAGTATTTGTAAAGTGCAAACAATTACCCTAAGGTGTCAAGGCGCTGGGGGCCGTCGGGAAGATGAAGCGAGCTATTGCCCAGAGTCACATAGTGCTGGGCTGATCTGCGGTCGGTGACAGAACCGCGGGTCCCTGGGTTCTGGAGTCAGTTCCCCTAGCCGCTGCGCCACACCTCTTCCACAATGACAGCTTTTCCTTAAGTAGGTTGGTTGGGGCTCCACTCGATTGTTTTCAATCGTTTTTTATTACACTGATAGTAATTAATATTACATCAGTCACTATTAGTGCAATAAAACATGGAGTACAATTAGGTGGAATATGACCTTCCCTCGGAGCTGAGGTAGGTAACAAAATGCTTTTAAATGTCTATTGCATGTGTGCTCATGGGTGAGAGAGTGTTTACTTGAAGGAGAGTGTATGTAAGTGTGAATGTGAGTGTGAGCGAAAATGAAGGCCAAAGGGTGTGTGATTTCACTTCCGCTACCCCAGGAATTTTGGGGAATTGACGTCCACGCCGAGTTCCTGTTTCTGCCCAAAAATCAGATCTTTCGGGAGGACAGACATATGTTCCTTTACATGATAGTTTAGGAATTTGCTTCCCCTTTACACCAGAGATCAGCACCATCACCTTGTTTTTTGCCAAATAAAGGGTAATTCTCTATTTAATTGAACCTGCTAAGACTGATGATCGTTGATTGATTGATAAAAATTTATAACGCGCAAAACAATAACCCGCAGGTATCAAGGCGCCTAACAATACGATCAGAATTGAAGCAAACATCCTTACATATAGGCTTGCCGAAAGAGGCAAGTTTTGAGGGCACTACGGAATTTCTGTAGGGAGGGTAGGGATCTGAGGTCCAGAGGAAGGTCATTCCACCATTTGGGGGCCAGAGTGGAAAAGGCCCTGCCACCCCACTTAGCTCTTCGTATGCGGGGAGCTGTCAGAAGCGATTTCCCGGAGGAACGCAAGTTCCTTCCAGGAGTGTAGTGAGAGATGATGGAACCAACTCCCGAGTCGCTGTTTTTTGCAATGGCTCTATATGTCATGCATAAGACTTTGAACCGTATTCGATGTTCTACCGGTAGCCAATGCAGCGTTTTCCTGGCCGCCGTGGCCGAAGAGCGTCTGGGAATATCCAGAACAAATCTAGCTGTGGCATTTTGAACTACCTGTAAGCGCTGCAGGAGCTCCTGTTTAGCCCCGCATACAGCGCATTACAGTAGTCTAAGCGTGAACCAATGAGTGCGACAGCTATTTGCTTTCTGGACTGCAAGGAAAAGTATTTTCTAATCCTTCGAAGAGTGTAGATCAAGCCCCAGCAGGTGGAGATGGTTCTACTCACCTGTTTGTTCATGTCAAGGGCAGGGTCTATCATCACCCCGAGATTCTTAGCAGATGTAGTGGGGGAAGGACACTTTCCCAGCGAGTCAGGCCACCAATTGGCTGACCAGATGTTTTCTTTCCCTCCAAACACCATCACCTCAGTCTTCTCCCCATTCAGTTTAAGAGAGTTCTGAATCATCCAATGACCAACCGCCTCCATACAAGATCTAAACTTGGAGGCGGTTTGCACATCTGAATGGGAGAGAGAGACGAGTATTTGGGTGTCATCTGCATAAGAAACTACCTCCATCCCGAAAGTTCTTATTAGTCTGGCTAGTGGGGTCACGTAGATGTTGAATAGGGTCGGGCTAAGCGCCGACCCTTGGGGGACCCCACATAGCACAAGTCGGGATGGAGATAGGAACTCCCCCAGCTTGACTCTTTGTTCCCTCCCATCAAGGAAAGAAGTCAGTAGATCTAGGGCTGCGTCCTTCACCCCCACATCCCTCAGGCGCGATGTAAGTACTGAGGGGGAGAGGGTATCGAAGGCCGCAGTTAGATCTAGTAGGACCAGGAGGGTGGTCTGGCCCCCATCGACTGTCGTGCGGATTTTATCAAGCACGATGGTGAGGGCTGACTCGGTGCTGTGTTCCCTCCTGAATCCATGCTGGGAGGAGTCCAGGCAGCCAGAGCTCTCCACAAAGACAGCGAGATGCTTGTTAAGATGTGCCTCAAGCATCTTCGCTGGAGCCGGAAGCAGCGAAATAGGACGGAAATTTTTTAAGACCTCCGGATCGAGAGAGGCCTTCTTTAACAGGGGTTTCACTACTGCCTTCTTCCACTCCAGAGGGAAGATGCCGTCTCTGATGGCAAGATTCATTATTTCTAGCAACGGTGGTAGGAGGGTCTCCCTGCACTGCTTGATGATTTTCAATGGGCAGGTATCCAGGGGAGAACCTGACTTAGTCTTATTAAGCAAGATCTCCAGATCATGCAAGGCCAGCGGGGGAAAGGAGTCCAGGGTGCACAGTGGGGAGATGTCAATAGTGGTCATATTCATCTCAACCCGAGCAGTGGGCACACTGATACAAGCTCTTTGTTCCTCAAGAGCCAAGTGGATATCCTGTATTTTCGTGTGGAAAAAGGAGGCAATCTTATCACATAGGTCTTGCGATGGAATAACAGGATCAGGAGCTTGCAGGTTGACTAAAGAGTCAACGATTTTAAAGAGCTCCTTCGGCGAGGAGAGCGAGGTTGTCAGGGCTACATAGTAGTCTTGTTTGGCCTGCACAATCGCCGCTTTATATTTCCTGACAAGGAGTTTATGGGCTTCCTTGTTCTTAAGGTCCCAGCTAGCATGCCAGAGCCTCTCCTTCCTCCTCACTTCTTGCCTGAGGAGTCTAAGAGAGTCAGAGAACCATGGGGCAGATGGTCTCTTTCTGGCTCGGCGGCGGGTCTGTACTGGGGCCAATTCATTCAGGGCCTCCATAGTAACCTTTTCGAAATGGCCAACTGCAGACTGTACACTGTCCAAACCTGTAATAAGAAGGCTAGCAGCCCAGGGCGCGAAGGAATCACTGCTAAGATTTCTAAAGTTTCTAGCAGTTTCCTTTACGTGATTCCCTATTTTGCAGACACCCACCCTATGATATTCCAAGAAAAATGGAACTGCAAGGTGATCCGACCAAGATAGATACACCGGATCTTTGATGGTCAAACGGAGATCATTTGAGAAAATGCCATCTAATGTGTGGCCTGCACGATGAGTGGCCCCGCTAATTCGCTGCGTGAGTCCACAGGACGCCAGGGCCTCAATAAGACATGATATATCGGATAAATCATGCCGTTCTAAATGAAAATTAAAATCACCCAAAATGGAGAAATTTTCTTGACCAAAGTAGGGTTCCAGGGCCTGGAGGAAGTTGTGCGTAAAATCGGTCCTCAAGCCTGGAGGTCGATATACTAGGATTCCATTAAAAAAGGGACATTCCGCTTCCTTTATTGTAAAATAAAAAGCTTGAAAGCAATCCAGGAAGTCGAGTGTAGGTACAATATGACATTGGAGGTGGGCTTTATGAATGATCGCTATGCCCCCTCCCACTCGACCCTGTCTGTCGAATCTAGCCAGGCAGTACCCTTCCGGGACCGCTTCAATTAGATCAGGACCAGATGAATCTTTGGCCCATGTTTCAGTGACAAACACTAGGGTAGGCATTCTATCTGATACCATCTCCTTAAACATTATCTTATTTTTGACAAGGGAGCGGGCATTAATCAGGATGCCTTCTACTCCCACTGTCCTAGAACTGATGATGGCAGGTTGGCTAGGGGGAAGGTGATAAGGGACAAAATTGGAAGGCCTACGCGTGGGATGGCAGCCACATCGTAAGGGAAGAAGAAGTTCGTCAGGCTCGTAGGAATGCGAACATCCTAGTCTTCGAGGTTTCAGGCATAGCATTTGCCGGTGAGAATAGCTATAGCGGGGTGAAAGGGTATCGACGAGGTCCAGGGTCCAGCCATCCAGCGCTTCCTCAGCGCAGACGGGCGCAGACGGGCTGGACTCTGGCGTGACTCCGGCGTCACTAAGGCGTCCACGCTGCGTGTACACGCTGCGCGCCATACTCTGCTAATTATGTAGGGCTCTAGCCAGTCCACGTGCCGGCTTCAGCGAATGGCTGAGGAGCGCTTGTGACCCACCCAAGATGGCGTCCCAGGAAAACAAAGCGCGGGGACCGGGCCGCCCGAATGGCGGTGAATGCAATCCTGTTTTACAGTGCAGCAGTGCGATCCGGGTCTAAGGGCACAGGTAGGGCAACTGATAGTATCTAAACAATTTATTCTAACTTTTAAAAACAAGGTGTAACAAGCGCAATTTAAATCAAAGCAAAAGACAAAACGGGGTTTTTAAAATTCAATTGCGGGCTTCCAGCGCATAGCGCTATATACAGGACGAGATTCAGGCAAGAGTGAGAGACTCTCCTACCTGACTTAAATACTATTGCCAATTTCAGCCTCTAGCCAGTCCACGTGCCGGCTTCAGCGAATGGCTGAGGAGCGCTTGTGACCCACCCAAGATGGCGTCCCAGGAAAACAAAGCGCGGGGACCGGGCCGCCCGAATGGCGGTGAATGCAATCCTGTTTTACAGTGCAGCAGTGCGATCCGGGTCTAAGGGCACAGGTAGGGCAACTGATAGTATCTAAACAATTTATTCTAACTTTTAAAAACAAGGTGTAACAAGCGCAATTTAAATCAAAGCAAAAGACAAAACGGGGTTTTTAAAATTCAATTGCGGGCTTCCAGCGCATAGCGCTATATACAGGACGAGATTCAGATGCGTCCACCCCTCCTAGCATCAGGGTACTCGAATGGGTACAAATATATAAAATAAAAGAACATACACATCATTGCAGTGGATGTATAATCTACTGAGCTACTTCACAAGCATTGGAACGTGATACGAAGGGCAGGAGCGGCCTGTGCAGGTAAGAGTGGTGGGCCGCGTTGGGGAGAGATTCGACAGACGACCACAAGGGACAATTAAATAAATAAATAATTTTTCCTCCTCGTCGTCAGTCGAAATATCCAACCATCCTTATCTGCCCGGATCGCTCCTGACGCAGGGTACACATGGATCTCTGCAACCAACTCACGAACACAGCTCGAGATCCAGGCCTTTCACCTGCCGCTCATATGTAGAACTTTGCAGCAAAGAAAGTGACCATTTAAGCAATTTTATGATGATTCAAGCAGGCGTCCATCAGATGGGCACAGATGTCTACAGATCGCACGTTAACCACCTTTGGGAGACAATTTAGTAGCATTTTAAAATAAGTCCAGTGGCTACATTCACATCTCTGTGGCAGGTGCCTAAGTACCCCCAGCTCTCATGCCTGTGGATCCAAAGGGCTGGCATATATAGCTGCTAAGGCAGCTCAGTTGAACAATGTTTCTATTGCAGTACTATGATAGTCACTTGGGGCCTGAGTCACAAACTGTATTTTTAAGTACGTAAAGTAGTGCATCAGTACATCAAAAAAATAGAAATTGGCATTCTGAAATTAAGAATACAATTTAAGTTACTTTTTTTTTCAAATTAAAAAAGGTTATTGTTGGAAAGTTGATTATTAGTAATGGTAAATATGCATCGGCCACTGGCAATAAGGCCACTAACACAGTCTAGGGCTCAAAATACATCTCAGAAAATTATTCCCATGCTCAACTCCTGGTACTTGACTGAAAGCAGGCAGGCTTAAATTCAGAGACAGTTATGTAAAGCATTTAAAAACAGCAATTCAAGAAATAATTAAGACACCCAATAAAAACACAGCACCAATTTATATAAATTGGAAATATTGTTATCTTCAGAATTACACCAAAACAAAAAGAATCCAATGTAGGGAACCAGAGATATGATTTTTTTAAATATTTGGCACCATATAGCATATAGAAACCTAGAACACCTATTGGGACATCTGGTCATGCTAGACCGGGACAAAGTCAAAGTTTCAGGCCAACCGCGATGGAGCCCTGCGTGGCTACACCACACAGTAGGCCTCTGTCAAATCTTTTACCTTCTGACTTGGAAACATTTCTGGAGGTTTTCCCTCCAAACTCTCAGCCAGTCCGAATTTCGTGAGGGTTCGCCGGCTTGCCTTGCAACGAGCTTTCGGTTGAACCTATGGAAGCCAGACCTCTGGAGCTTTCCAGCAGTATGAACCATAGATCCAGGCCGGCTCACGGTTGAATGTGGGCTGCTTGACTTTGGCGGTTGGTCCTAGTCACCTTTTATACTTTTGGACTTAGAAACTTTTCCAGAGCTTTTTTTCCTCGGGGTCCCTGAATGCTCTTCACCAGGACGGATTTGGTGGGGATTCGACAAGCTCCCAGTAGAACTCTGGAAGTCCAATCTTCATAGCTTTTCAGCTGGATGAACCTGGAGGACAGACTGGCTCGAGGTTGAGGGTCGCCGGCTTGGCTGGCCAGGGAGAGTCGATCCATTTATAGAGATTTTTGTCAAAGTTGCTCGAAAGTTCTCCAAACTTCTGGAACTTCTTCCTGAAGTTCCTCTGAGGGTTCCAAAGTGTCTAAAACTTATTACTAGGGTCTGGAATCTCCAAATTGATCTGTGAACATTTGGGATTTCAATTCCGAATATCCACTTGGACAAAACCCTTACAAATCCACTGGAGTCACTCGAGGCTGGAGATTTTTGTGGTTGAAGGTCCAGGTGAGCTTTGATAACCTGTAGCTTGCAGGGAGTCCACTCTTTAATCCTTTTTAAGCAGGTAAGATCCACACTGCTGTAGTTTCAGATTGTGCACCTGGGCAGTCAGTCAGAGTGCAGGGCCTGGTTGGGGCAAATCCAACTTCCAGCATGTAGTTTCAAGCAGCAGATCTGAGTAGCACTCCCCCTTTCAGATGTTCTACGGGGTCACACAGGAAGGCATCCTGTCCAATGAGGTGCAGGGCAACACCCCAGGGCCTGACCATTTCCTCCAAAGTGTGGCATAATGGTATCCCAGAAAGCACTATTTTTCCAAAGTTCAGCAAGAGCTGGCTAAACTAACCTCCAGAATGGCTCATCTCCATAATCTCCCTCCCCTGGCATCTGCAAATTCCTTCCTTAAGTCTGCCATCAGGCTGGGTTCAGAGGGTAGGGGTGAACATTGGTTTCTTCTGCCTGTCCCCTCCTTCTTTTGAAGATCATGGGTTACGACCCCTCTCCCTTGCTCTGGCATTCCTATGCAACAGAACCCTCTCGTCTCAGAAGGGCTCTTGGCCGCATATGCCACTTATCACTTCATCAAAGCAGCCTGGCTAATTCACCTAACTCTGACCAATCAGGACAGCTCACTGGAAAGCTGAATTTTGGCTTACAGACAAAAAAGTCTTATAACTTCTTGTCTGTACATTTTAGGATAAACTCAACATTAGCAGATGGTTGAATTTATTCATACCACTCTACTGAGTATTTGAATTATATTTTCTGTTTCATGTTAACCCATATGGCTGGGGCTCTGCAATGGGGAAAATGAACTGGTCAATTTCTACAACACCAGGGCTTATAAAAACATATTTTATAAGCACCCTGCCTATAACTACAGGGCCCCCACCCCTGGAACCCCTAGGGGAGACTTAAGGGGTTCTGAATATGTAAACATATTGCAGATCCTCACTCCACAGTGCTCTTAGCACAAAATTCGATTTTGGGAAGCACTTTACTACAATGTGGGAAGTGAATGTGCAATTTCATTGTCACCAAGGCATAGAAAACCTATTTTATAAGGGTTCTCCTTATAAGTACTGGACCCTCCACTACGGTGATACCTAGGGGAGACCGGGGGTACCCAATATGTCAAAATATTGCAGTTTATTAATTTCTAAGTGCCCCAAGCACCAAAGTCGAGTTTGGGCACAATTACAAATTTAAAAGCAGTCCTGCAACACAGACCTGCTTTTAAACTGACCTCAGGCCTTAGCAATGCATACATGCAAGTGCAACAAGCATTGGCATAGCCAATAGGTCTCGCTTTTGGGACCTTATAAGTGTTTAGCCATGCAACAGTTGCATAACTAAATACTTATAAGGTCCCAAAAGCGAGGCCTATTGGCTATGCCAATGCTTGTTTCTGTTTATTACTGCTCTGTAGTAATGGCGGCGCATGGGTGCCACCATTACTGCATAGAAGTAATAAACAGGAAAAACAAAAACTGGCTCACGGAGAAGCGGAAGCGAAAGTGAAAGTGATTGAGATCAAACATCAAAGCAGCCGTGCGGCCGCGAAAGTGAGGCGCGCGCGGGCCCGCGCACATGCACTGTAGCTCTAGGCTACAGTGGTAGCACTTTTTTGAACCCTCACAAAAAGTCTCGCCAGGCCAGCGCATGCGCTGGGTCAGGCGAGACCTAAAAAGGGCTGCTGGCCTCTAAACTGCCAGGCCCTATTATATACTAGGGACTTAAAGGTAGCTTGGATCCCCTTGCCCTATGATGTACTCGGGCCTTATATTCGAGGTCATGCCCATTCTAGGGGTACCCTAACCCATATTGTACCCTATTGTATGTAGGTGTTTTCACTATATTGTAAGTGTGCTTTCAGCATAGCACTGACCCTTGGCCTGGTTAGGCAGAGCCCAGTACCAGTCAACAAAAAATGGGGGTGCCCAGGGCACAAGGTTGACTTTGCAACAGTTATTGAAATAGTTTATCATAAAATAATAATAATTTTTATTTATGAATAATTATTAACATTAGATTAAATATACGTGTATTTTTGTAAAAGTCAGAATAAATTCATCCATTTTAACATTATTTGCTTCTGGGTTCTATTTTGAGATCCTATCACCATTCTTTTCTGTGGGAGGGTGTTACGGTACCAGTGGTGGTGCATTTACTCCTGGGTCCTTTTTGTCTGTAGTACTTGTACATTCATATATTTGTCTCCACTCCCTGTTTCAGGTTGTGGAGATCTGGAAGTCTGCACTGTAAATTTGCATTAGGAAATGTTGAACAGCCAAAAGTAATAAATTCACTCAATGTGTAAGGGCATATTTACTCGTGTATATTTACTCACATATAAAATTACCTTTGTGATGAGGACCGATAAAATGTGTAATGCTGCATTGGATAATAATTCCTATTAGGACACTGTATTGATTGCTCCTGATTGACTCAACCAGTGCTTGATTTGAGCTGGTGGTTGCCGGTGGGGGCCACTGGCACTTATTTTTGGGGACCAGCACTTTCTTTTCCCAACAGGTATTTCATGAGTACAAGAGAGGAAAAAACA
This sequence comes from Triturus cristatus, assembly GCF_964204655.1. Classification (NCBI taxonomy): domain Eukaryota; kingdom Metazoa; phylum Chordata; class Amphibia; order Caudata; family Salamandridae; genus Triturus; species Triturus cristatus. Next base: position 979,129,162 of record NC_140588.1, on the reverse strand, counting down.
CACAAAGGGGAAAGAGAGAGGAAGAGAACGATGGCAACACTGTCATAAAGGGAGATTGCAGGAACCTGTAAGAGTCAGATAAAATGGCAGAGAGTGTCTGGTAGTGGATTAAAGAATCATGAGGTGGATTTAAGACTACTAGTCTTGTTATTTGGCATGCCGACGATTAATTGCACCGGCTACGGGCTTCTTAGCACAGCTACGGGCTTCGGATCACAGCTTTTGGCACTGACACTCTTTCTTTCACAAATTAAGCAGAGGGCTCAACCAATCAGAATATTTAGATTGCTGGTACTATCAATTGTTGTTTGCCTGCATTCTAAGTTCTATGAGAGTGTGAAGCAGGGTAGATCAGATAGGGACAACTGCCTGTTTCAGATGTGATTAAGGGAGGGCTGCTAGCAGCCTTCTTGACCATGAGGAGCGGGCAAATTAAAAATGAATACTGGCCTCTGAAAAGGGGGTTAACCACTGTTAACAAGTTGAGCAAAGGGCAAAAAGCTAATCATTGATAGTGGCATTAAAGTAGGTGACTGTTGTCGCGCCCCTTTGTGAATTATTATAACTGAATCATAACTTGTGGCGCTAATTAGCACTGCATCACCCATACTTTTCAAAGCTGACCTTTTTCACCAAAGTATGGCTCTGAAACGTGTAACTGCAACCATTTTAAGAACTGAACACCAAAAAGTCTTATCCCAGCTCTGCAGCTCGTTAATCCTTCATAGTAAAGGTGTGACTTGCCTGCATGTATAACCATATTATGTATTACAGTTATTTGTCTTATTAAATCCCTGTTTGTATTAACCTTTTGATGATGGAGGCTGCAGCATGCTACCCCTTAGGAGCATTCTGCCAACCAGAAATGAGGGGGACATCTTTGTTAGGTTGAAATATGTCTTCTTCTCTTTCTATTTCTGCCCGCCATCTTAGTGAAGTTTATGTGCATCCAGGATCTCATTAGAGGTTGGCACAGGCTGAGTGCTGTGTAACTTCACAGTACTCACAAAGGTATGCTCCCTGGACATACAAGGCTTATGGTTAGAGCAAGCAGCAGACACAGCCGGCGTGATTTACAAAGGTATTGATTAACCTAATGTCACTTCCTTTGTGAGTGCACTTGAAGTTGTATGTTTATGGCATCATTTTACATGTGAGTACATCTTCTCACAGCGGCAGTTTCTTGTTGACCGAGAGCTAGGACGACTGTAAAAGGATTTGTGGGTATTCACAAACCTGTTGCAAGGAAAAAGGGAAAGAGAGAAAGTCAACTTTCCTTCTGCAAGTAGTTTCCCACCCTCAAAACGCTTGTAGGTTTACTCCGATCAAGGCAGGAATAAATCGATGTTCAATGTACAACGGAAAGTGGATCATCCTCACAATTGGTGGGGCTGTGGGGGAATACATTTTTTTCCACAGGGTAAAACAAATCAAATAGAAATCCTGGCAACTGAATTGATGTGTGTACATTCACACAAGCTGAAACGTACACCTGTGCATTTCTGAATGTGTACATGTCTAGATGGAGCATTTCTCCTTGAAAACTTTGACAATTGCAGCCTCCCAGGATTCTTCTGTAGTTCTTTATGAATTTCAAGAAAGTCACTTCTGAAGGTAGAAGCAACCGCCCAAAAGCAGACTTGCAAATGTCTGTTTTTGATTTGAGTGCGTTTGGGTTGTTTATATACATAATCCATAGGCATCTCTCGGGAAGAGCAGCAGCAAGATACTTTTGGACAGAAAAGGGTGTTTTAATAAACTAATAACCATAGTGATCTCTACAGTCTCCCCGACTCCACAGTGTCCCACACATCCTTCATGCTTCACATTGACTAAGTTCCCAGGATCTGAAACAACATCCCATGATCTCATCAAGATCACTAAGTGGACGATTACGATACGGCCTGTAAAGGCTCCGTCTGCAGGCCGCACGTTAATGGGCCGCTCGGTTTGCTTTTGGACCGCTTCCTTATGTTGGAGGCGGTCGGAAAGGAAACTGGCTGGTCATTCCGGCTGGCTTCCACCGGCCTTGGGGAGCCCGTCTGCCAGTCGGAAGCTGGCAAGTAATCTCAAGGGCGAGTCTTTCCGCCCTTGAGATTACAATCACGGTTTCCGACATGGTTTACATGCCGGTCTGTCTGACATGGAAACCATGTCAGAAAGTGTGTTTGGGGGCCCCCAGCAGGGCCCCCTTTGGTGCATGGCCTCCAGTTGGAGGCCAAGGGGGCACCTATCGTGCTCCCCTGTTGATCTCTGCACCATGTGGCCGGCACTTTGAGCCACGGCGTGCAGGGATGAACCGCACCTCCCATTTCACTATGGGAGCATGCATTATTGCCAGGTTTACTGCCGTAATGCATTCTTCCATAGTGAAATACAGGAATGTGACCGAACAGTGTTCGGTCGCATCCTAATGATGCGGTCAGGACCTCCGACTGGGTTTCGGTTGGTCCCAGGACTGAGTCGGTGTCAGGCGGAAGTAATTCCACCCGACATCATAGCGAGGCCCTAAATGTCAAAAGGGTAGAACTCACCACTTTTGAATATCCTGCCACTTGCACACCATCCTGCTTCAAATTCCTTCCCTCACAATCATGTTCAGTGCTCCATCTAGCCAGTTTGTTCTCTAGAAATACCTATGCATCTATACATATAAAAACCCTGATTACAAGTAGGCTGGATGGTAGCTCATCTGGTAAATACCATTACTGGCGGGTATTTACTCTGTCAGGTGAATACCTCGTATTCTCAGTTTTCAACTTGAAAATGAGGCATAACATGCACAATGGTTATTTAATACACTAAGGGGCTCATTAGGATGGCGGGTGGATTTGATCTGCCCGCCACAGTAGCGATTGGGTCCGACCGCCACGCGTGCGGCGGTCACGCCCATTCAATTACGATGGGACTGCCACCGCTATGGTTGGATTCCGCATCATTAACATTGCGCCGGGGGCTGCTGACAGCAGCACCGCCGCGATGTTAATAAGAACATTTTGTGCATTTCACTGCACTACGTGGCAGGCACAGTTTAGTGCAGTGAAATGTAGTGGGATACCATGGGTACCTCCCCCCCCAGTGCACCAACACCTCCCCCCAACACAAGGGGGGCTGCAACGGGCCCGGAAGACATTCTCCGCCAGCCTTTCAATGGCGGTACAACCGCCACGGAAAGGCTGGCCTCCGCCGGCATCATAATTGTGCCGTCAGGGTTTGCTTGGCTCTGCTGCCATTGTGAGCATGCTGACCGCTCCGCCGGGCAATCGTAACGATTTCTACCGGCAGAAAAGCAGCGGCCGCACTTTACCGCCGCCGTGGTACCCACCGCCATCCTAATTAAGCGGTGGGTAAATTCTGTGTGATTGCGGAGGGACTGCCATCCTAATCAACCCCTAAATTTTGCTTATGTTGCTTTTTTTCTGGCCTCCATGTACATTGCTGCAGGTTTGACGAGAATCTACGGCCCTTGCTACGAATGATCCAATATCAGAATTTGTCTGTTGTGCTAATTATCGCCTTTCATGAGTTTTCTTGCAAGAAATACCATTATTTTGCCATTTATACCACCAAATTCTTAATATCTCATTTTTAAGAGACATTTTCCTCCAAGGAACTTTCGAAATTTTGCAAATGTTTCCACAAAATTCGCAATTTCTGTATGTGCAGTCACTGGAGTTATCACACATACTGGAATTAATGGGCCATTTGTAATGGGGGACTATTGGGAAAACTGCGAGAATATGATAATTATCCCGTTCCTCGTAATTGTGACTCCTTGCCCTGAATTTGCAATTAGTGGCAAAAGGTGCAGTACTGTTATATGAAATACTATAATGACAGCCACTGGAATCGTGATTGTGCGTCTGCGACGTTTTTTGCATAGTTAGGGATTTGCTGCATTTGACTCATAATCCATCATCCGCTGCATATTCTGCAGATTTTAACAGAAAAAAGTTTCCATCTCAAACCGCTCAAAGGTTACTGAAAACGCAGCTGCGCGTGTTGTGGCACAGTGGAAGCAGTGGCAGCTCGCAGATGTAGCGAGCACAAGGTAAATAGTTTTATTTATTTAATTACTTACTTTACTCCTGTCTGTTGTATGTCAGAGTCCACTATCCCCCACCCTGCCCCTCCCCCCGCCTCACCGCCCCGCAGCACTCCCTCTGCGAGCCGTCACTGAGTGGAAGGACCATTCACAAAGGCTGACTGGTCACCTTTCTGTTACTTATTGCTATATTTATATTTAAGTGTTAATTTGCTACTAATGATGTGCAATCTATGCCCAGACCGCGTTAACTAGTGTAAAAATGACAAAATAATCAAGTGATACTATCCCAAAATGTGTCTCAATGCGTTGCATAATTTTCTTTTTTGTGCTGCATAATTTAGTCAACTCTGCCACATTGTTTTGCCCTCCCCTGCCACATCATTCCAGTGGCCCTGGCTATACTTCAGTGGTCACAGAAGTCGCTGGTGCACAGCTGTGATGAAATAAAGTATTGTTAAAATATGTCATGAGCTGTGATGTTATAAGAAACACATTTTCCCAATACTGAGTGAGGGTAGTCTGCCACAGTGTTATCACAACCTTCCTTCTTGCTTTAATTGCTCGTGTGCTGTCTAATATCATAGCCCTTGAACTTATTAACCAATCAGATGAGTCGGTGGTTTCCATAAACAATGTGATGCCATTTCCATGCTCTTTCATTCTGTGCCTGAGTAGCAGCCATTATCAGGTGAAAGGCTGGTGTTCAATGATGGAGGCCACATCTATTAAAATGTAGGGATCTTCTAGGCTTCCTTTTGCAGCGGAAACGCGCCTTTTCATCTCACTCCTCGGAAGGAACAAAAGAAAGATAATTGGATATCGAGCTCTGTCATTGACTATGAATCACTATTATATATTCGCTCTGTTTGCAGGCAAAAAATGAGCGCATTTGTTTTCTAACAATGCTTTTCTTCAGATGAGGGTGAAATGCATTTCTCTTACATATTGAAATGCAAGGGCCACTAAAAGATGCCTGAGGCGAGGCCTGCTACAAGAGACATTGGAAAAGGAAAGACTGCTAAGAAGAAAAGAACACAGGCAAAGCTCATACACGGATATTCTCAGGAGAGGACGAATAAATAATGGGCATTAAAATGATTAGGAATTCGAATAATCCCATTCCTGGGGTCAGACAACTGAAGGGGTGCCTGGTGGGGCTATTATTCACTGTGCAGATGACGTAACTATGTTCCTTCCCCAACTCCGTGTTCATGCCGTATCAAAGTTGCATCATGTCGACCCTTCTGTGATAAAACTTTTAAAGGTGGAAACTTGTACTTAAATAAAATACATTAGTGAGTCGTTTTCTAACATATATTTCATGCTTTGAATATCAAACTGCGAATTAACCACTAAGGGCCTGATTATGAGTTTGTCTGTCTCGCGGGGGCCTCCACGCCAGCGCCCCTCTGCGAGACTGCCAAACCTGTTCTCACACCGCCCACCAGATAAGGACTTACATCCTGGTCTGGTGCTTTGGCGTCTCACGGTGGTGCCTTTCTATGGCTCATATGTGAGCCTTAGAAAGTCAGCGCCGTGGGACCCCCAAAGCACGTTCCAGCATGGAAAGAAATGCACCATGTTGTGCATTTCTTTTTGTGCTGGAACTGGGGGGTGCAGTCATACAGGGCAGACACCATGTGCCCCCCTGAATGCACCCCCCTGCACAGATGCAACAGGGGGTCCTCTAAGGCTATCTTTGTTGCCTCTCTGCCACCCTTCTCATTGCGGTCACACAGCCATGAAAAGGATGGCGGTGAGGCAACTCATAATATCCTCGCGGGTGCCTGCTGCGGCACGGCCAGCATATTCTCCCCAGGGAAAGACCACCAGCCCAGTGGGATCCTTGATCCCGGCAGTGCAGGCGGTCTTGTGGTGGTCCGACCGCCACAGTTGTAATACTGTGGGCGGTCTTGCAGAGCAGCAGTCGCTGACCGCCACCACAACTACGGTGGTCCTGGGACAGCAGTATAAGACCCTTAGACAGGCCAGGGTATGGTACTAAAGTTTTTATCAGTATGGTGCTCTTTATTTTAATGTTAAAGAAAAAACTTGTATTTGCATTTTTCTGCTGATCAAATAATTCAGCAAATATCTAAGACTATTACAACAGATCGGCATCGATACAAGATTACTTAGTGATCGGGCCCTTGTGCTTGATGCATCTTGTCGCCACCAGTATCGCATACCTTCAAGGCCCTACAGCCTCTTCTGGCCCAATCTGAACCTCTTCTATAGCCAGTGGTCAAAAACCTGCGCGGGCCTTCAGATCAGGAGATTGCTAAGTCAGGGCTATCATTTCCAAGTAGGTTTGTTTCCCTGTCAATTTAAATGCTTACTTGATAGTTTCCATATGAACTAGTCCCTCCAGAGGCAACCATATCAGATGCTCGTGCAGCTGGGTGCTCCCAAGTGGGCATATAACACCAGTGCCACTCCTGGAATTGTCGACAAAGGGTCAAGGGAGGTAAACAGCGACCAAGAGAGACAAGCATTTGCAATGCAATAGGTCTCGCATTTGCGAGAGTTTGAGTTATTGGCATTGTAAATGACAACACATTTTATTTATGTGTTTTGAAAACCTGTAAGTGGAGCGCAAACACGCACTTTAAACTTATAGTCGTTGCTTATGAGATGGCCACATCGTAGAGTTTATGTTTTTATTTTCAGCCACGGTGCACAACAGGCTTGCTGCTGTAAAACATAGGTAACAAATATTGACAAAGGCAATACCTTTCGTATGCACAACCATTGGCTTTGCTAATGCTTGTTCTGGTTGTGCGAAGCACAAGACTTAGGTGTGTGCTAGCCAAGAAATGGCTGGCTAATATTTACAGCAGTTAGTATGCGGGGAACAAAGACACCACTTTCAGGCAGCAGATTCCACATCCTTAAAAACAAAACTCATGTGATCTGACTCCTCACCTTCAGAACAAGCTGGCTGATACAAGGAGGCGTTCACCAACCATGCTCCCTCAGTCCCATATACCTATAGCGTGCTCCCCATCCCAACATCACTAGGACTTGAGAATACTATTATGTCTGAGGCACAACCACACACCAAGCTGTCTCATCACAATCCCATGGAGACAGTAAGACACACAAAAAGGCTAGCTGTTATGTGCAGTGGTGCTGGAGGCTGATAGTCTGAAAATGGTGGTGGCCACTAGCACTCTACACCAGCCCATGCCCACAAAAGTGTCAACCCACTGTCTCCCTCAAGCTTCCCTCTGCTTCTTTGACAGTCTTTACTGTTGCACAGACAAGAAATAGATCATAAAAGGGACAATGCCCTCTGAAGAGGGGCATCAACAGGATCACTGGGGGACATGGAGTCTGTGCTCTACGTCATCTCGTCCTTGTCCGGGTTCAGTGAGCTCTGAAATCTAAACAGAATCACAGAGCTCACAGGGAGTCTGAACCCAGACAAGAATCAGGTGACGTAGGGCACCAAGGGCTTCAAAATCAGACATTAACAGTATCACTGGGGGCACGGGGATCGGAACCCACACAAGGAAGAGATCACGTAGGCTCTGAAGGTCGAGATGGCCATTGATACAATGAGAAAAACGTAGACCAAATCAGGGTGACGGAGGGACTGTTTGATCTAAACATGACACAGACAGCCTCACTCTGGGCACAGTGAGCTCTGAAACCAGACATGGATAGTATCAAGTAAGGCACAGTGAGCTCTGAAGCTAGACATGGATAGAGCCATGAATGGCACAGCGAGTACCTAAACCTTGCAAATGCATGGCCACTGAGGGACAGAGAGCTCTGAAACAAACATGGACAGGACTGCAGACATTACAGTGAGTGTAAAATCAGACTACTGCAGGGTCATTCGGGGAAGTACGTTCTCGAACCGAGAAGAATGAGTTAACTGAGGGCAGAATAAGCTCTGAAAGTAGACAGTGGCACTATGGGAACAGTGAACTTACTCTTCTTGTCTGCCCTCCCTTAATCACTGGTAACTGCAGAGTGTATTAGCAGGCACTATGAATGAAATAAAATGAGTGTCCCCAATATGGCGCTAAATCTGGAACACTGGTGCAGGTCTGGTATAGTCAGTCAGTCATGTGTCAGTCATGTATAATGGAATCTACCCTGCTCAGAATGAGGAAGCTTAGGGTCAATGTATTTAGCTCCAATAAGCTTGGGTCAGCGCAAACTCGACCCGAGTGTATTGGAGCGCTTTTTACATGAGCACCAATTACGTTACATTCATTTTTTGTAGGCAGGGGGAAATTAAGTGATCTGCCCAGAATCACAGGATGTAGAGCCAATGCCAATAACGAGACTCACACCCGGTTCACCAGTTCCAATGTACTGTAAACTTGCAAACTTTCCAAAATGTCGAAGAAACTATCTGTGTCGCCCATATGGGCTGTCACTCCTTATGGCATTGTTAATGTTGACTAGCTTGTATCAAATTGTTTTCAGTGACAGCAGCGATGGGTCCCGAGGGACAGAAACCTGAGACGTCCAAGGGCACGCAATTTAGTCATGTCAGCAAGCCGGGATTACAGGAACTTGTATCATGGTTTTACATGCAACTATTTTAGTGCATGTTTATCTCTGCATCGCAATTAGAAGAAAACTGATGTTTACTATCATTATTGTAGCATCCCGAACTGCCTCGTGGTGGTGTCAGCTTGGCTAAAAGACGGACACAAATCTGGCCCTGTGCTCAGTCATTCTATTTATGTTAGAGTTCATAACAAATGGCTGCTTGCAATACCACAAAGCATCCTTTGTGCGTACAGACATACAATAAAGCGTAGAAACGCAGCAAGGGTTACCAGATTACTTACTTATGTTTCCGGCCCTGATTTTTAATCCTGAAATCAACGGATTCTTTAAACCAAGTCATGTGATTCTTTAAACCAAGTCATGTGATACAACATGTTTTAAAAGCATAGCCCACTACTGGAGTGCTCGTGCACAGCCAACATGGAGCGACCTGATATGATATCGGAGGTACTCACAATTGACACTGAAAGATGTACACCACTACACAAATGGCAAAACGACAAACTTACCGACCACGTGCCAGGATTTTCGGCGGCAGTACCGGCTGCACCCGGGGGAACTCTCTGCCTCGTAGCCCACGAGAGGGGTGCAGATGCCGGCGGCCACCTGGCCCAGGAGGAGGAGGACCCACGCGTAGGTGGTGTTGAAGCCCAGCACCGAGTGGTAGTAGAGCAGAAAGTAGGTGAACCACATGGAAGGGCACAGGTTATTCAGGAAGTGGCCGGTGGAGTAACTTAGCCTCTGCCGGAGCGGCATGGAGTCCCTAACCTAAAACAGCCGCAATACGCTGAGGCCATAAAAAAACAAGCGCGCACCTCCATGACTGCCACAAGCTGCCAAACAACGGACAGCGGGAGGGGGGCGGGAACAAAGGGAACGGGGAAACAGACAGCGGGAGGGGGCGGGAACAAAGGGAACGGGGGCACTGACAATGGGAAAGGGGCGGGAGGATGGAGAACACACTCAACGGGAGGGGGGGGCGGAACAAAGTGAATGGGGAAACGGACAGCGGGAGGGGGGCGGGAACAAAGGGAACGGGGAAACAGACAGCGGGAGGGGGCGGGAACAAAGGGAACGGGGGCACTGACAATGGGAAAGGGGCGGGTGGATGGCGAACACACTCAACGGGAGGGGGGCAGAACAAAGTGAACGGGGAAACGGACAGCGGGAGGGGGGCGGGAACAAAGGGAACGGGTAAACAGACAGCGGGAGGGGGCGGGAACAAAGGGAACGGGGGCACTGACAATGGGAAAGGGGCGGGAGGATGGAGAACACACTCAACGGGAGGGGGGCGGAACACAGTGAACGGGGAAACGGACAGCGGGAGGGGGGCGGGAACAAACGGAACGGTGACACTGACAACGGGAAAGAGGGCGGGAGGATGGATAACACGACCAACGGGAGGGGGGCGGAACAGGAAAAGAAAATGCCAACACTTCCAAACTCAGCAGCTAGTGGTGAACGGCGGTGGCAAATAAACAAGGAAGTAGTCCCAAATTGAGTAGATAATGCGGAGCAGCGGAACTAAACTGTAGTTGGTCAGTGCTGCTTCCTGCACAAGGGAAGCAAAACTGAAGTGACGTTTCGGACCACCAGCCAATGAATGATCTACATAAAAAGAGCAATGCCAGATGTAACCAATGGCAAGCTAAAAAATAAATATGAACACAATGGGTGGAGTTTCACCACTAATACCAACTACTTGATGCCTCGTAGAGGCAGCGCATACGTTGCCTATGCGAGACCTAAAAAACAATGCAATCTGCAGACCCTAACAATCACATGATGAAATGCGCAGGTTTAACGGTACACACACAAAACAACTCTGAATTACATTGTGCTACAAACATAAAGGCACATTAAATAAAGTTTGTCAAACAAAAACGAACTGGTGAACAAAATTTAGATGTTGCTAGCAACATAAATCCAAAACACGAACACAATAGCATTGATGTCAGATACTTCTGCAGAAACACTGCTACAGACCAGGAGCATTGCATTACCTCGGATGCATACTAGAAGTTGGCCATTATGGACTCGTGTTTATCAAGACATTTGCTTTACATTTTATTTAATCTGATTGCTCTACAGCAATTGTTTTATGTAGTCACTTCTGCCACTGCTTGTTTGTGAATTCACATGGATCATTCTCAGAATCTGCATCATATAACCATGGTAACAACTATCATTACCTTCTAACATGGTAGAAGAAGGCCATCATCTTATTCATGGTCTTATAGCTTTCTGCACATATTCTAGTATCTTATCATCTATACTTCAAACTATGTCTGTCATCATTGGAAGCAAATAATGCACTTAAACCTGATAGGGTTCAACTATTAATACAACACTTTAATTCTTAGGGCACCATTATAGTTTTCGCAAGGTCCTAGCTATCATATCCAACATGCACAAAAACCAGAAGCGAATAGTGAACCATGGAACGAAAACAAGGCTAACTCTCTTCTACATATAGCACCTATTGACAAAAGGGAATAGACCAAAAGCTTTTATCTGTATTAAAAGATGCTACTATTAGTGAGTGTTAGACCTGGCTTTTTCAGCTGGTTTATCCCTAGATTTTATGTTTTTATGGATTCCTGTTTCTGACCTGCTCTTGTTGGTTTTATAACTCTGGGCACTTTACCACTTCTGATCAGTGCTAAAATGCATATGCTCTCCCTGTGAATTGTGTTTATGGATTGGCGCTTCCATGATTGGCTTATTTGATTTACTACTAAGTCCCTAGTACAGTGCACTGTCGGGGGCCCAGGTCCTGTAAGTCAAATGCTGCTAGTGGGCCTGCAGCACCGATTGTGTCACCCGCACAAGCAGCCTTTCAAAGGGGTCTCAGACCTGTCACTGCAGTGTTTGCGTGCATTTTTTACTGCCATGTCAACCTGGCAAGTGCACACACTTGCCAGGCCCTAACATTTACCTTTTCTTACATGTAAGACACCCCTCAGGTAGGCCCAAGGCACCCCCATGGGCAGGGTGCAATGTATGTGAAAGGTGGGACATGTACTGATGTGTGTGACAGGCCTGATAGTGAAATGCAGTGTATTTCACTATTGATACGCTATCTGTCCCATAGGATAGATTGGGAGATATTTTGTAACAGCTTAAAAGTATAACTTCCAATTGGGACAAGATGGAGAAATGGAGTTTGAGCCCTCTGAACTCAGAATTTAATCATACGTCTTTTAGTAAAGATTGTTTTTAAATTATGTGTTTGAAATCGCCACTTTTAGAAAGTAGGCATTGTCTTGCTTAACCATCCGGTGTGTCTCTGATGGGTTGTGGATTGACTGTCTGCCTTTGGAGTGATGGGCTGGGGATATGCATGCACTGTAGACAGCCACCGGGGGCGGGGGGTTGAGGTGTTTCCTGCCTTTCCTGGATGAACCAGGGCTAGGCTGAATAGACCTGGGCTGCTTTTAGAGTACTGGGAGATGATTTCCTTGCACCTGAATAGGCCCTATCTGCCTTACACAATGCTGTCTCCACCTCCTGCCAGGAAGCTAGACCAGAGAACACAGAACTGATTTGGACTGAGCTAAGAGAACCTCTACCACAAGAAAACCAAGGAAAATGTGGTACAAATATTGGGGCCCAGACCTCAGAACTTTAGAATACTTTTAGGCTCAAGCGGAACCTCTGCCAAGAAGAAGAGCTGGGAAAGCTAAAGGAGAAGTACTTCCCCTTTGCTGTGTGCTGCCTGGGGTGGGCCTGCCGTGGCTCTTTCTGCCAAGGAAAGGACAAAGACTTTGCTGTGTGCTGTGTATCCTGCTTGAAGAAGATCTCCAAGGGCTTGAAGTAGAGCTTGCCTCCTGTTCTGAAGTCTCAGGGACACAAAGACTTCACCAACAGTTCCCCTGAACTTCATTGCTGGGAGTTCTGACCTGCCAAGAGGAGCCTGTTCCCGTGTTGGGCCTCTGGAAGTTGTTCCTGCTGCTGGGAGCTGAGGAAACTTGAAGCAACTAAAGAAGTTACACCCAACATCACCGTGCGAGAAGAATTTCCACACATCGCCGCAGTGCCGCTGAAGAAACTGACACAGCGCCTGCCCGCAGCTGGAGAAACCGCCGCACACTGACTCTCATACACAGCTCTCCAAAGTCCAAGATCACCGCACCAACTCTGGTGCAGGCCATGCTGTGCGGCTGCAAGAAACATTGCATCATGGGACTGCTGCTGGATAGATCAACGCAGCGCCATTGCCACTGCCACGTCAAGACCCGACGCCTCCCTAAATCCCCTCGCATTGCACCAGGGCACAAAGTCTACAGCAACGCCAAGGTCGCAGTAAAAAACCAACGCACCACCTCCCCGCACAGTAAGAAACCAAAACATCACCTCCTCTTCAGTAAGGAACCGACGCATCACCTCTCCTGCGCAGCAGTAAGGAACCAAAGCATCACCTCTCCTGGAGCAAGGAACCGATGCATCGCTTTCCCTGTGCGTAAGGAACCTGCACATCACCTTCCCTGCAGCTGTTTTTGCCTGTGATTTCGATGCATCCAAGGTACTTTGTGTTGAAAGTGTTGCATCTATAGCTTGCTATGGACAGAACTGTTTTTACCTTTTAAAAGGCATATCTGGACAACTGTATGTTGGGTTTTTGTTGCCTTGGTCTTGTTTGGTTTTGATAAAGATTACTTATTTTTCCAAACTGTGTGGTGTCCATTTGTAGTGTTTTCACTGTATTACTGTATGTGTGCACAAATGCTTTACATACTGCCTCTGAGATACGCCTGTCTGGGTGCACAGACAGAATATTCTGGTCATCAGGTGGTGATGCCTGCCTAATGGAGAAGAAGGTGTCCTTGCCGGTTTGCAATAAGCTTGATACTTTGCTCTTGGAGTGTAGAATTATTATTTCACCAATCAATTAAAAAACACTTAAGTGCTTAAGTTGTTTCTGGGTGGAATGGCATACCTCACAGTGAAGTGAGTCACATTTTACATGGTCTCGATGTGATCCTCATAGTACAAAGTCTAAGGGGTCTATTAGGATGGCGGTCGGAAAATCACTCTGACCGCCATGGTAGTGGGAAAACACCACCCGCTAGGACCGTGGCATAAACGCCGGTCCAATCAGTATGCTCTGCAGTCAAAATCCAACCGCGGCGGTATGATTGCGGCATTTAACATTGCGGCGGTTGCTGCTGCCAGCAGCACCGCCGCGATGCCCAAAAATGCATGTCCAGCATATCCCTGTATTGCGTGGCAGGCACTGCACAGTGCCTGCCACCTGGTACAGGGACATGTAGGAGGTACCATGGGTACCCCCCCAGTGCACCCACACCCCCTCAAACACATTGGACCCCCGGAGACATTCTCCGCATGCCTTTCCATGGTAGTTCGACCGCAGCGAAAAGGCTGGCTACAGCCAGCATCATAATCATGCCGGCGGAGCCTGACCTTGCACCGGCCCCCTTTTAGCGGTCCAGCTCCGTCCGCCAGGCCAGCGTGCGGACTGCTACCGGCAGAAAAGTGGCAGGCGGAAAATCTCACCGCCATGCTAATGGGACCGGCGGTTTTCTGGGTTGCGATCGTGGGTGGATGACTGCCGCCGGCCCGGCGGTTGCCATCCTGATAGACCCCTAAGTCTGTAAAGTCTTCTAATGGATACATTCACATATACTGCATATCTAGCTCTACAAGATATTATTATTATTTTTTTTTAAAAAATTCTAAGTATTTTTATTGAATTTTTCATACGGGTACATTCGCTTTACTGTTACAGTATACTAGTCATGCTTTGGCTGATGTTGTCACGTTTACAGGTAGGTGATATACATGTTCGACTGTACACCGTTCCAATGTCTAGTTAGAAGATTAAGGGCAGCTGAAAGAAAAGGAAAGAATAGAGAAGGGAGAGAGAAGATAGCTACAAGAAGACTACTTTCGTAGCGGTCTATTCTGGCCTTGTATGTTTTTGTTTTGTGGGGAGTCATCCCCCCCCAAGTGATCTCACGGGGGTTCATAGGGGTCCATATACTCGTCCAACAGTTTCCACATCCCCCTAGTAGCTGGCCTCCAGGGTGAGTTTTGCAGTGCGATGCTGTCAGCGCCCCTGAGGGAACTGAGGGTGGAGTGAGCGAACTTTTACATCCTTTGCAGGGCAACGTTGGGAATACACTCTAATAACAGCCATAACTACCTCAGAAACACAACTACCTCATAAGCTAGGCAAATCAGGAAAATTATATACCTTCTGTAAACAGAATCATAACTCTACAATATATTATATGTATCCCCAAATGTGCCTGGTTGTAAATCCTAATGTTCACTATTTAAAAAACATCCATACAGCTCAGGGTCTCTGTCAGACATGCCACAAATTGAATTGACACAAGATGTAGTTCGTTGTGCATCTCTAAGATATGTGGATATAGGGTTTTAGGAAGGAAAGGTTTTTGAAGCTTTTTGAAGAATGAAGAGTGAAAGATAAGTTCTGATGTGCAGGTAGGTCTGACTCTGTCGAATGGAATCTGCTCTGTGTACCCTTCTTAAGTAGTGAGGTGATGTTGATGGGTGAAGCACCGCTGCCTACAGTAGACTTGAGGGGTAATGTGCTGCAGAGGAATGATGATCTGTGCAGCTAAAGGCAAAGCCAAGACATGCTACTGTTACCCTGGCCCAGATAAGGAGTCAAGCAGGTGTTAGCTGGCTGCTGGCCTGGCATAAAGAGATTATGCAGCTGATTTCCTTATGTGCCTGGACCTGACCTATCGTAACGCCTTTCTCTCCCTTTCAAGCTCAAGGATAATTTCCAGAAGTTCCACCGAGTCCTAAAGCACACCTCCTATATTCAGCCTATCATGACAGTGATCTGAACTAAGCAATGGTAGTGGCGGCTGGCATCTACAGGGGAGGTGCAGGCACACGCGTGTAAAATAATATAAAAAAGTACAATAAAACGTACTGAACTTGGTGACGTCCTCACTCCAGACTAGGGGTGGGCGGAATTTGCGGAATTAACCTTCGCAAATTATCGCGAGAATGTTTAAAATTATCGCAAACAAGCAGAAATATCGCAAAGATGCGGAAGTTTTTTTCCGGCATGTTCGCGAGATTTTCTGCATGGTTGCGGGTCGCCAACTTACCCATGTGGTTGCTTGCGGGCGCGGCCATCTTGTTTTGAGTTGTTCTCGCGGTGCATGATCGCGAGAAGAAAGACGTGATCGCGCGACGCATGACGTCACTGCGGGCGCGAACTGTCGCGAGACAGCGCAAATGGCTAAAAACAATACAACATCTCATGGAGAACGCGACCGGATCAAGAAAACTTGTCGGCGAACGCAGGGATTCAGGTAAGGCGATCGCGCGCGCGCGAGAATGTATCATTTTACAGCGCGAGCAAGAAACAAATTATCGCCAAGCTGCGGAAACCGGAATTTTTGACATTTTCGCGCTCTCCGCGGAACGCAAAAATGTCAAATTATCGCAATTTCCGCGAACGGAACGAAATTTTTGCCCAGGCCTACTCCAGACCTGTTCTTTCGCCTGCACAGCAACCGCATACTGGAACTATCTTGGCCAATCCTGGTGCTGCTCTCACCAGCATGAGAGCAGCACTAGGATTGGTGGAAGCGGCCTCACTCGGCGCTTCACAGCGCTCTGGAGGATTTGCCGTGCTCTAACCCAGCTGTCTTAAGTCAGCTGTGTTAGAGATGTTTAAAGTGCGAATGCATGGCTGGTTGTTTCAAGACGGCCGGCCAAAAAGACATGCAAACTTTAAACAGTGCAATACCAGCCCACCCTCTTCCTGCTGCTGACTCTTAGCAGTGGCCCCGCCCCGACCTGATGATTGGCTCGGGACGGTGGATAAAAAATAAAATGGTTATTAATTACCATTTTATTTTTCATCTCTGGGGCTTTAGGAGGATTTCTAAGTGGGCGATGCTCCTCCTCTCAAACAGAACCGCTGCCCCTAAGCAAAGGGTATTTGGCATGTCTCTTTCTCTATATCCTAATTCAATCAAATGCCTGTACTCTGGGCGTTTCCTTTGTAATAGCACTTCCTCCTCACCCTACCTGATATTTGGTAAATGTCTCGAAGGGAATGCCTGATCAAAGGTGCACTCCATATTTATTTATTTATTGTGCGTTTCATATAGCACATAATAGACTCCATGGGGTATCAATCTGCTTTACAAGAGTGTCAGTGTAGACAGAGCAATAGGCATTATACAGTATAGGTTTATAGACAAAGTCAGATGGTCCAGGGCTGCTTACAATATGACAAACGAATAGTGAAGAATGGTATGTGAACAAAGCCCCGTGCTGTCCATGACGAGTATGGGTAGGTTTTCAATTTCTAGGTAGAGTCGTGTGGAAGATGACCAATTATATACAGAGAGAGGACTTTCCATATTGGAAGAAGGGCGGAGTGCAGATGCATTCATATCAGATCCAGCACGAGTGAGACAGGACGACATTGAAGATGACTCATTTAATTCCAACCTGTGTTGTTCTACATGGAGAAGGTAATAGGACCATCGACAAGTAATCTTCCTTCACAACCCTTCTTAAAAGGTACTTAGCCAGCTGAAATGTAGCATGCAGCACTAATTTGCAAAACCCCATTCAATGTTAACATGGATCCCCCCCCCCACTCCTGCTGCATGCTAACTTGCTAAGCAGAGCCCCTACCTGCCAAACCAGACTTTCAAAAGAGGCCATGCAGTTCTCACAAGGTCACTCAGAGTCCAAAGAGGGAAGCCATTTCACTCCTTATGAGCCCCCTTCCCAATTCTGGCACCAATCACCGATACAGATCGTTAAAAAAGGCAAATCAGTGCTCAAAAAGGCCAACCTGAGCCAGAAGAATGTCCTAGAAGCCACCACACTCCAGGCTTATTGGCACAGCTCCCTCCCACTTCTGCCATCCACCAGTCACAGCACTCTCTTAACTTTCTATCAAGCAGGACTTTCAAAAGGGCACAATCAAGTACATCGCAGAAGACACCAGTCTCTAGGCTTGCTGAAACAAGTGAACCCACTCCTGTCATTTAAAATAACAGCCCTCCTCCCTTGTCAGATTGGCTCTAAGGGCATCCATCACCAGAAAACTAAGGACAAGCAAAGACTAAGGCATCACAAGTTTAAAACTGTGTGGAACCATAAGGGCCTGACCCTCAGGCACATCATCCACACCATGTACCTCACACAACCCACTTCCAAACTCCAACTATTCCCGCTCTCAGCATCACGCACAGCCTCCTTTTATCTCATCTACAGACCTCCTACAATCATCCTTGGAATGAATGTATCCCTTAATACAGTCCCCTTAACACACTCTTCCAGAGTCAGGACTCTGGACTTCAATCAGCACATCACGAAATCCACCCACTCCAAAGACAGCTCATTGACCTCATCATGCCAGCCTCTCCACTGCAAGGCTAAAACACATCGAGCTCAATGGACCACTTCTCTATGACTTACTCCATTCACTGGAAACTGCATGCGTTGTAAAGGTATGCATTGCAATCTCATACATTTGTCAATGATGCCCTGATCTGCAGTAAAAAATAATGGCTCTTGTGTACTTATCCTGCTCGATCTCCTAGTTGCAATTGATATGGTTGACAACCAAGATTTGCCCCAAACCCTTGAAACATGTTTAGGTTTTGCCATCTGTTGAAAATGTCCCTTTCTGAAGATTCACCCCAAACGTGTGCCTTCCTCCTACCCTTTTTGTTGAATTTGTTTTTGTTGGCTTTAGGGACTCCCGGCACGTTACCACTGCTAACCAGTGCTAAAGTGCATTTGCTTTTACTTAAAACATAGTAACATTGATTTATCCACAATCAGACTATTTGATTTACTTATAAGTACCTAGTAGGGTGCATTACATGTGTCCAGGGCCTGTAAATCAAATGCTGTTAGTGGGCCTGCAGCACTGTTTGTACCACCCACTTCAGTAGCCCTTTAAACATGTCTCCGACCTGCCACTTCAGAGCCTGCATGTGCAGTTTTAAACTGCCATGTCGACCTGGCAAGTTAACCCTTTTGCCAGGTCCAAACCCTCCATTTTTAAACATATAAGTCACCCCTAAGGTAGGCCCTGGACAACTACTTTTAAGTTTTACATGTCTAGGTAGTGAAAAACACCCAAATTAATTTGTCATTACTGTAAGGCCTACCTCTCCCGTAGGTTAACATTGAGGTTACATTATTATATTTTATAGGTGTCATTTCCAATTGGGAAAAGATAGATATTTCGAGTTTCGTGTCTCTGGACTCACAATTTAAAATCACAGCTTATGGTAACGTTGGATTTTAAGTTGCAAGTCTAAAAATGCCACTTGTAGAAATTTTACATTTTCTTACTTTAACTATTCTGTGCCTCTGCCTAGCTCTGAAAACACATCTGGGGTGGTTGACAGCTGGGCTTTGAGCATTCCCTCTAGGCAGCCACACACAAAGAGAGCTTAGGTGTGCCTGATGTGTTATTCACATCCTGATGGGCTATCCTGGGCAGGATGGGAAGGAGGGAGGAGCTGACACTTACACCTGAATAGGGCTGTTCCTGTCCCCACTCAAAGAGGTGCATACCCACCTGTAGTAAGTATCGAGCCAGGGCAGGGAGGGACCTTGTGCACGTCAATGGCTTCTCTTTGAAGTCTCCCCACTTCAAAGGCACAACAGGATATAAGTAAACCATCAACTCAGTACACTTCTGGACCTGAGGACATTTTGCCGGGAAGAAGGACAGCTGTGCTGCTGGAAGGACTGTCACTCTGGTGGACTCTGATGGAGTTTGCTGGCCTTCTGTTTTGCTGTGCCTGCCCTGTTGACTGTGCCATCCTAACCTAAGAGTGAGAAGTATTAGTACTGCATCTCAACATCTCCAGAACCAAAGTGACTCCAAGTGCTTGTTCGCTTGCCACCTGTTCTGTAGTCTCAGGGACTTCAAAGACTTCCAACAACCCTGCTACAGCCTCTGGACTGCCAACTGTGAGTCCTGCCCTGCCAAGTGGAACCAATCCAGTGATGGGCCTTGAAGGTGGTTTTTCTGGATGTCTTCATCAAAATCCATGCATCGCCATTGTTGTGCCGGACGAAGCAGATGCATCTCACCTCGCCGCCAATGCATCGCTGCTGCCACTGAAGACAAGGATATCGCATCACCGGCTACATGTCTCGACAATGATGCATTGCCTTCATCAAGAAGGGTTTGATGATGATGCATCTACGACACATCGTATCAGAACAGACGCATCGAATGCATGTGAAGGGATCAATGCGATGTATTGCCTCCTCTACTCCTCACGTAGGGTCTTCACCGTCAACGCAGTTCCTCCATCCAAGGTACTTTTGCAGCCGGACAAGGTTGGTTGCTTTATCTGACCCATGGTCCTTCGCGGTCAGCCAGAACTATAAGATTTGACCTGGTAAGCGTGACCAGACAGCCCCGGTTGGTACTATATGTTTCTAAGCACTATAGTTCAAGATTTTCTTTGAAAATTCAGAACTCCGGTTCTACTTATTGTTTTGGTTTGGTCTTGTTTTGTTCACCAAATTAAGCTCTATTGTTCTAACCTGGTGTCTTTTGTGGTGTGTTCACTGTTTTAGATTAATTTAGGGTGTGTATCTGACTTACCCTGACTAGGATTGTGGACTCTACTTGGATAGGGTGCATACCTCGCCTACTAAACGACCCAATTTCTAACACCATCACAGTCCAATCAATCAATCAGGGATTTGTGAAGCGTGCTACTTACCCGTGAGGGTCTCAAGGCACTGGAGTGGGGGTACAAGCAGCTCCGTAGTTCATCGGTAGAGCCAGGTCTTGAGATCCTTTCTGAATAGGTGCAGTGTCGGGCTTCATCTGATGTGGAGCAGGAGTTAGTTCCAGGTCTTGGCCACAATGTAGGAGAAGGATCTGCCACCTGCTATGGCCCTGTGGATGCGGGGAAACGTGGCTAGGTCGGCAGAGCGGAGGTTTCTCCTGGGGGCGTGGAAGGAGATTAGTTTGTTGAGGTATTGGGGTCCAGTGCTATGGATGGCTTTGTAGGTGTGTGTGAGCAGTTTAAAGGTTAGTTTTTTACAATGGGGAGCCAGTGGAGGTCGTGGAGGTGTTGGGTGATGTGGTCATGTTGTGGGATGTCGAGGACAAGTCTGGCTGCGGCGTTCCGGATGGTCTGGAGTTTGCAGAGGAGTTATTTGTTGATTCTGGCGTAGAGAGGGTTTCCGTAGTCCAGTCTGCTGGTGTTGAGTGCATGGGTGATGGTCTTCCTGTAGTCAGGGGGGATCCATTTGAAGATCTTGTGGAGTATGCGGAGGGTGTTGAAGCATGTGGAGGATACAGCGTTGATCTGGCGGTTCATGGTGAGTGAAGAGTCGAATTCGACGCTGAGGTTGCGAGCATGGGCCGTAGGGGTGGGTGGGTTTCGAGGGCGGGGGGCCACCAGGTGTTGTATCATGCAAAGGGGTAGGACATCTGTTTTCTCAGAGTTGAGCTTCAGGCAGCGTCTGCTCATCCAGGTTGTGACATCCTTCATCCATTCTTCGAAACTGAACCTGGTGATGTCGGGTTCCTTGGTGAGGAAGATGATGAGCTGGGTGTCATTGGCGTATGAGATTATGTTGAGTCCGTGTTTTCTGAAGATGGTTGTGAGGGGGGCCATGTAGACATTGAAGAGCATGGGGCTGGGGCTGAGAGAGGATCCTTGGGATACTCCGCATCTGATCTATGTAAGTTTGAAGAGGAAGGGTGGGAGTATCTGCCTGAGAGGAAATATCGAATCCAGTCTAAGGCTGTTCCCTAGATGCTGGTGTCGTGGAATCTGGTGACTAGTGTGCGGTGGGAGACGGTGTTGAAGGCTGCTGAGAGGTATAGGAGGATGAGAGTTGCTGTGTGGCCTTGGTTGAGTAGGGAGCGGATGTCGTTGGTGGCTGCTATGAGGGCGGTATCGGTGCTGTGATTGCTACGTAACCGCACGCAGTATGCCAGCCTAAAGCGTGCGGTCGGACTTTTAAAAGCCTGATTTGAAAGCTAGATTTGAAAACTTACCTGCTGAGCCACGCCACGCCATTGCCGCCATTGCCGCCACCGCCAAGGGTCCAAGGGTCAACAGCATCTTCCGCGTCGCCGCCCCGGGACTGCAACTCCCGGCAGCCTCAGCGGCGGCGCGACGAGGTGACGCGAAGCAAGCGCCAGGAGGCGCATAAATTGCAGAGGGACCGGCGGAGCGGGGGGGAGCAGCTAGATTTGAAAACTTACCTGCTGAGCCACGCCACGCCATTGCCGCCATTGCCGCCACCGCCAAGGGTCCAAGGGTCAACAGCATCTTCCGCGTCGCCGCCCCGGGACTGCAACTCCCGGCAGCCTCAGCGGCGGCGCGACGAGGTGACGCGAAGCAAGCGCCAGGAGGCGCATAAATTGCAGAGGGACCGGCGGAGCGGGGGGGAGCAGCTAGATTTGAAAACTTACCTGCTGAGCCACGCCACGCCATTGCCGCCATTGCCGCCACCGCCAAGGGTCCAAGGGTCAACAGCATCTTCCGCGTCGCCGCCCCGGGACTGCAACTCCCGGCAGCCTCAGCGGCGGCGCGACGAGGTGACGCGAAGCAAGCGCCAGGAGGCGCATAAATTGCAGAGGGACCGGCGGAGCGGGGGGGAGCAGCTAGATTTGAAAACTTACCTGCTGAGCCACGCCACGCCATTGCCGCCACCGCCAAGGGTCAACAGCATCTTCCGCGTCGCCGCCCCGGGACTGCAACTCCCGGCAGCCTCAGCGGCGGCGCGACGAGGTGACGCGAAGCAAGCGCCAGGAGGCGCATAAATTGCAGAGGGACCCGCTTCGCGGGACGCGTGCGGGACGCGCCGGGCTAAGCCCGGGCAAAGGGCGGGCCGTCTGTGGCCGTCAGGGGCCAAAGGAGGCCGGGCCGGGCCATACCCCTTTTCTCCTAAACACAATCAGCCCAGGGGGATGCCCTCTCCAGGACTCTGCAAATCGACTGCCAGGGAAGGGGGCTGCAATGCAGGGACATTGGACAAGTACTTCAAACCTACCAAAGAAGACGTAGGTAAGGAAAACTCTTTGGAGATACGTAGGGCCGAGCGGCGGCGCTCCATTGATTCCATGAAGAACAGGCCCCTGCCAGAGATTATCCCGTATCCCATTACCCAAGAGGATGGCACGCCCCCACTCAGTTTAAAACCTCTGACCCCTGAGGACTTCCCTCTCTTATTGCGGGACATCCCCACTTCCCCTGAGTTGGCTCCTGGAAAACTTCCAGATATAACCCCTCCTAGGACATCTACTACCCCTGTTAATTTGGTTACTCAAACCTCCCCTCCGCATGTAGCTAAGAAAAGCAAGCCTAAACAAAGTGTTGTGGTAGAGTTGCACAGGCCCCCACCGAGTAAACGCAGTAAAAAGTCAATGGGGGGCAGGGGGAAAGCCAAATCGTCCCATCTAGATTTTGGCAAAAAACACACACTTGTACCTCAACCTGGGAGGGATAATGAGATTGTCCCTATTGCTCTTCTCTCAAAGGCCCTTAGTCCCAATAGAGCTACTATCACAAACGTCCCAGTGGCTGACATATTTAACCCTTTTACATCTATAGGGAGCTTAGAATCGCTACTGCGTTCCCTTCTGCAGCCCATTACTGATAGTTTGATAAAAGTGGAGAGCAGGCTCACCCGATTGGAAACATCCCTTACTACCCTGAACACCTTAGTTAGTAAGCAATCCAATAACACGGGACCTCATCTCTCCGCAGGAAACCCTATTAAAAAAGGAATTACAAAGGGCAATAACAAAGTTTCCCCCCAGAGTGCGACTACTGCCCCTCCCTTGCAACCATTAATGGCTATCTTAGACCAGGTACCGCGCTGCAATTCATTTAATAGGCCCTTACAGACAATAGACTCTGCCCCTCAAAGTTCCCAGTCGGGGATTAATGATGGCCATCTAGAAGTTGGTGGTATCCCTCTACCCTCCCCGGGTCGGCCGGCTCCAAGTCTACGGAGACCAGACTTGCCGCCAGAGGCTAATAGTCTAACGGTGGTCCTAGCAGGCGTCCCCCGCTTAAGACTGGGGGAGAACGAAGATTATCAATCATTAAAGAACAAGGTCATTAAATGGCTAAATTGGAATCGACCCTTACCGTCTCATTTTAATAATGAGATTATTATGGTAAGAAGGGTCCCCTGGTTAGGTAAAACTAGGAAATCAATAATAGGGGACTGTATCCTGACAAGTTTTAAGGACCCGGGCACTGTACGGCACATTTGTAAAGGAACAAATAGATCACTGGATTCTACTATCCAGACCCTGCCAGTATCATTTTTTTTCCCCCCTATCCAAATGCATTACATTCCGATACAAGATGAGTGGGTGAGGGTGGAGCAGAGACACAGACAAAAGGACCATGTACAACGTCCAAGTCTTCAAGTGCAGGAGAGGCCCTATTTCCATTTTAATCGCTTTAACTGCCTGAATAGTTTGGATGGGGTTGATTGACTTTCTAGTCATATGCCAATGGCTTTGGATTGTGGTGTCTGTAGTTCTCCCAAGCTACCTACCTCGACTGCTGTTAAATCGCATGGGCCACTGAACAACCTGGCGGTCTTGGACAATTTACTGGCCCATAATGTTCCCAATGCCTTTGGAACTCTGATCGACCCATCACTGGTGGAGAATGGCTACAGTAGACCTCTTGATTTACCGGCCCCTACTGCTGGTAGCGCGTTAGAACCCCCGATTGCAGTGGAGTCCGGAATCACACTTCCCAATTCTCCTGGACCGGCATCTAACACCCTTGGATTTCTGAGGCTAATTTGTTGGAATGTTGCTGGCCTCGCTAACAAACTGGAGGACTCGGACTGGGCAAATTACATTGAGACTGGCGACATATGTATGTTCCAGGAGATCTGGGCCAGAGAGGAATATGGCCACCAAGGCTACATGTCATTCTTCATTCCAGCGAGATGGGAAGGCAAAGGCCGGCCGTCAGGAGGACTCACGACTTGGGTTGCATCTCATCTGGGTTGTGTGGCAACTCGGATGCCGACCAACTCTGAGGACATTCTTGCAATTTCTTTATTATGGCCCAACCAAGTTAAACTGGTGTTTATTAATATTTATTCCAGGCCAATGGGGAATGTAAAGGAATCGCCGACCATAGATGAACTCTCCAATTTTCTAACTGACCTACCGAGTGATTCATACTATGTTGTGGGAGGGGATTTTAATTCTCACTTTGAGCCACTCCCTGGTCTTTTGGATGGGTTATCATCTGATGAAGAAGTTAGATGGGCAGTCCCTATGGTGGAAGCCCCACCCCCAAAGGCGTGGACCCCTTTAGCGGTGCAAATAACAGCCCTCAC
This sequence comes from Triturus cristatus, assembly GCF_964204655.1. Classification (NCBI taxonomy): domain Eukaryota; kingdom Metazoa; phylum Chordata; class Amphibia; order Caudata; family Salamandridae; genus Triturus; species Triturus cristatus. The sequence continues at coordinate 979,104,228 of NC_140588.1, read as the reverse complement.
CCTGAAGTTTGGACTCAGAGCTTGTAATGGACGAACAAAATCTGACATACCCAGCAAAACCACCTATAACAGGCTGGGAAGAGAGTCCCGCCTGGATTATGTCCTGGCTCAAATAGTGAAGTGGCCGACAATCCAGGACTTCAGGGTGATGGAAAGGTCCGATAGTGACCATAACGCACTTGAGCTCGACCTTGTCCATCCCGGCCCCCAAGCTCTTCTGAATAATGTGGTAGAAAATACCCCTGTACTTCTCCTTGACAACAACCGGAGAAGGATCAGGTGGGAGCACTTGGCCACGAGCAAGAATAAACTCCCTAGGCTCTATGATGGAATAATTCCCATTTTGGAAACTGTGGGTTGCTTGGACGCCGAGCCATACAACAAAGACTCCCAGGGTAAATTGTTCAAAGCCCATGAGGAACTTATAAAAGCTGCGGCACCCCATTTCACTTGTAGCCTACGAAAAGCAAAAGGGGGGCGTTCAGGCAAAACATTATGGTACAACCTTGCCTGCAGAAGGGCAAAAACAGAGCTCCTTAAACTAATCAAGGAGGGTCTTGGTGGGGATAGTCTAAAACAAAGCAGACGAGTTTATAAGAAACTCACTGCCCACGCTAAGGCAGAATGGGAGGAAAAACAGTGGGAAGAACTCACTAAGGCACTAGCGACCCAAGACCATCGGTTGTTTTGGAGGATTGTGAATGGGGGGTCGGGGAACTTAAAATCCGCATTCGAGCCCAATATTGCTCCTGGGGTATGGCAGGCTCACTTCCAGACTCTATACAGTCCTGACTCGGGAGAATCTCCTGCTGTTGATGGGGTAGGCCGCCCGGACTACGAAGGGGAGTTGATAACGCTCGGAGAAGTGATTGCTGCCATCTCAGGACTTGCCCCTGGAAAGGCGCCGGGACTGGACGGATTACCAGGGGATATGTTTAAGCAGGAACCTGTTGTATGGGCCCCTTATCTTACCGCCCTCTTCAACGGAGTTATCGGTGGTATGGAAATCCCTAGTACTTGGCTGGGGGCTGAGGTGGTCCCCATCTTTAAAAAGGGCTCACCTCTCCTCCCAGCCAATTACAGACCAATCAGTTTGATAGACGTGACACAGAAGCTGTTTGGTAGGGTGATGTTGAATAGGCTACAGGACTGGATGGAAGAGGTGGGAGCCCTTAGCCCTTACCAGGCGGGATTCAGGAAGGGGGTATCCACAGTGGACCAGGTTTTTAGATTGAATCTGGTCTACTGGCGGGTAGCGAAAATCGAGGGCGGTAGTTTGTACACGATTTTTGTGGACTTACGGGCCGCTTTTGATTTGGTGCCCAGGGGGAAACTTTGGAGCATCTTGGCAGAGATGGGTGTCCCCCCGGACATCCTCTTGATCTTACAGAGATTGCATCACAATAACTATGCCCGAGTGAGGTGTGGGAGGGCGGGGGAACTGACCGACAGATTCCCCGTTGACCGGGGGGTAAGGCAGGGCTGTGTATTGGCACCGACCCTGTTTTGCCTCTTTGTCAACGGGGTAATCGCCCATTTGAATGCCACTGAATACACTGACGCCCCGAAATTGAATGGCAGCAGGGCGCCCGCAATTATGTTTGCGGACGACACCCTCCTGCTATCCAAAACCCCCATGGGTATTCAGAGGATTCTTGACTCCTTTGTGGCCTTCTGTAATGATAGGGGGCTGGAAATTAATGCGGCAAAAACCAAATATATGGTTTTGAACCCGAGGCAAAAACTTCGCCCAAATCCGCAATTGGGAGCTGGACGGCTGGAGAGAGTGACTACCTTTGAATATCTTGGTGTGACTATCAACGAAACCATGACCTGGGGATCCCATCAGAGCAGGGCAAGCCTTAAACTCACGCAGATCACCGGGGGTATTGCCCGTATGATGAATGGTTCATCATATCGTCCATTGGGGGCATTGATCCAGATATATAAGGCCCAGGCTAGGGGAGCGATAATGTGTGGGGCGGAAATATGGGGCCACACGTCTTGCAAGAGTCTGTCATTAGTGGAAAACAAGTTTATTAGACAGATAGCCGCACTCCCGCCCAGTACTCCGCTCCTCCCCCTGAGGCTAGATCTGGGCCTACGACCATTAGCTGACGAAATAAGCCTGAGACCTCTAGCACTCTGGCGTAGGCTGTGGAGCAGCATCGATCTCGTAGAATATAGGGCGGAATTGGTTGAACTTTTGAAAGACCCAATGGCGCTCAGTATTCCCTGGGTTAAAAATATCCAAGCCATTTGCGTGGGAATAGGGCTCCCCGACTTATGGAATGACCCAGCGAAAGCCGCACCGAATATATCCAAAAGGTCCCTGGCCAAGGTTTACCACGAATATAAACTAGACAGGGCTCAAGCTACCCAGGCAGAAGGGTCTCTAGCTTCTGTGTTCATGCAGAGCAAGGATTTCTATAGACTGGAGAGGGTGTTGGATCCTATCTCCCCCGCACTGACCAGGAAGCTGTTCCTCCAATGGAGATACGGCACATTGCCGTTCCGGTCTTTCATAAGCACCTGGTCATCGGGTCCCACCCTAAAGCAGTGTCCGGCCTGTGACGCCATGGAGGAAACTGATTTGCACGTGGTTTTCTTCTGCCCAGCCTATAAAATACCACGAAAATATTGGCTTCTCCCGTTGATAAGGAATATGGGTTGCAGGGAATACGCACCAATGTATAGAATCTTAAAAACTGATCTCTCTGGCCCAATTGTTTTTGCATTAGCGAAATTTCTGACCAATGTTTGGCACACGCGTAACAGGATTTTAAAGGCGTTGGGACCCTCATAAATGTTTTTACTTTTATATTAGAGATTGAATATGTATATTGTATTCTTTATTGTTTTCACTTTGATAACTGTTGTTTAATAATTTTTTTATCTTAAATTCTGAATTATTTATGTATTTTATGCTTGTACATATTTTACCTGTGCTTTTATGGTCATCTGACCGAAATAAAGCTATCAAAGTAAGATTGCTACGGAATCCGGATTGAGAGGTGTCGAGGATGCTGTTGGTTTCTAGGAAGTGCGCTAGCTGGGTATTGATGACTTTCTTGATGACTTTGGTGGCAAAGAGGAGAAGAGAGATGGGCCTGAAGTTCTTGAGGTCTGTCCGGTCAGCGGAGGACTTCTTGTGGAGAGGTTTGACTTTGTCGGGGAATGTGGCGGTCTTGAAGGAACAGTTGATCACTTGTGGTAGTTCACTGCAATGGCGGTCCTGTGGAAGATGTGCAGCAGGCAGGGGTCAGTGGATGGTCTGGAGTGGATGCGTTTTATAGTCTTTGCAGTGTCTTTTGTGATGAGAGGGGTCCAGGTGAGGAGGGTCTGCTGGATTGCGTTGCTGGTGGGAGGTGTTGGGTCGGTGTCGTGGTCGTCGAAGTTGTCGTAGAGCGTCTTGATCTTGTGTTGGAAGAAGGAGGGGAGTTTATTGCATACGTCTTGGGAGGGATGGTCGTCGGTAGTTTCGCTGTTGGGTTGGGGGAAATCTTGTATGATGGCGAAGAGTTCCTTGAAGTTGTGGGAGTTGGAGAGGATTCTGTCTTGGATGAAGTTACTCTTTGCTAATTTGATGAGTTGGTGGTGTGCCATGGTAGTGGACTTGTATGCGGAGCGTGCTTCTGGTGTTTTGCTGTTTCTCCACGTTTTCTCCAGTCCTCGGCAAGAGCGCTTGGATTCTCGGAGGTCCGTGGTGAACCAGGTGGCTTCTGCATTGTGTCATCTGGTGAAGTTTTGGAGGAGGGTCCTACAATAGATCTCCTCTTACCAAACACCACTAATTATTTCAGATGAAAGCTCAAGATCCGTGAAATGCAAGGATTCATCTTCTCAATAGAACCCTCAAAATTTACTTACTGACAGCTTCAGGATCCATCAATATAACAATTCTCAACTCTACCTCAAAATCTCATTAGTGGCAACATTCACTCATTTAAAACCTGCCTCTAGAACTGCATTTCAAACTCAAGCCAAATAAGACAGAACTCATTTGTTTGACATAGCCCTTTCTGCAGGGTCACCCCCAAATGTTTTGCCTTGCCCTGTTTTCTAAATTTCGTTTTTATTGGTATTAGGACACTGTGCACTTTGTCACTGCTAGCGAGTGCTAAAGTGCTTGGGTGATCTCCCTTAAACATGGTAAAATTGGCTTACACCTAATTGAAAAATGTGATTTACTTATAATTCCCTAGCATATGGCACCACATGTACTCAGGGCCTGTAAATTAAATACTCCTTGTGGGCCTGCACCACTCATTGTGCCACCCACTTAAGAAGTACTTTAAAACAAACATGTCAATTAGACCTGGCCAAATACATCTTTTGCCAGGCCTAAATCTTCATTTTTAATACATAAAAGTCACCCGTAGGTAGGCCCTAAAAACCTCACAGAGCAGAGTGAATTGTACTTAAAAAGTAAGACATGTGTTTTTAAGTTTGATATGACCTGGTAGTTAAAACCCCCTAAATGTGTTTTTCACGACTGAAAGGCCTTTCTTTCCAATTGGATACCATTGCTTACCTTATTACATTTAATATGTACTAATTTGAATTGGGAGCAGGTAGAAATGTCATGTTTGGACTCAAATGAATTGTAATTTAATTTACAGGATGGTTGGGAAAGAGTTGTTTCTTGCCCCACTTACATTTCAAAGGACTTGCCTCCAGCACTCAGAAAGGAACTACCTTGTTCCCCAGAAGACAGCCCTGCTGCTTGAGGCCTACCTTGTTCCCCGGAGGACTGTCCTGCTGCTTGAGGGCTGCCTTGTTCATCAGAGGACTGCCCTGCTGCTGCCAGAGAACTGTCCTGCTGCTTGAGGCCTGCCTGGTTTCCCAGAATACTGCTTGGCTGCTTGAGACCTCCTTGATCCACAGAGGACTGCCCTGCTGCTTGAGGCCTGCCTTGCTCTGCGAGAAGGAAGACCGGACCTGTTATCTTTATCCCAGGCTAGCAGGAGTGGTTCCAAGAGTAAGTTCGCTGACCTGTTCTGAACTACAGGGACTCAACAAGCTCCAGAGGACACCCTGCAACTGCTCAGCTGACCTGCTACACTGGACCTGCGACCAGTGGCAGGGATGCGTCGCCCCACTGTTATTTCCAGCAGTATAAGAAAAAAAAATGATAATAACTCAGTTATTATCATTTTATTGTTTGCTTCTTGCGAGGCAGCTTTGCGAGGTGAGGTGGGGCGGGGCTGACAGAGCAGCTGAGGAGTGGTTTACCTCCACTCCCAAGTGAGCAATGACTGTTTGGCCATACCTCTTGGGCTAACCATAACAGTAATGTGCACTTTCCCTCTTGTCCACCCAGTCTGCATTACAGCCTGGGTGGAGAACATGCCCAGGCCCCCATGCCCCATCTGAGCGCTGAGCCACGGCGCCCAGGCCAATCACAACGCTGCATTGCAGCCTTGTGATTGGCTCAGTCGAGCCTAGGTGCTTCCAGGCTGCTTCCTGTTCCTGCCGGCGGGAGGAGGAGAGACAAGGCCAGCAGGAGCGCCAAGGAGGACGCGGCAAGTAGGTAAGTTAAATTATTTTTTTAATTTAACCTCACCCCCGTGCCGCCGCCTCTCCACCCCTGATCGGTGCCGGCCGCCGCTGCCTGCAACTGGACTTGCCTGAGCCCCACTGGCCCCTGCTGGAGTGAGTCCCTAATCCCCAAGAGGTGCCTCTCCCAGTCCTGGACTGTTCGCTGGCATTAGAGAGCATTCCTTATTGCTTAAAAGAAGGTTCAATCAAATCTGAGGTGAAGTGACGTGAAGCTCCGCAAAGCCTCGCTGCACAGATGAAAGCTTTATTGGAACTAGCGCCATGAGATGCAAAGCCACGTTGCACAGCTAAAAGCTTCATCATAACTGACACTGAATGACGCAAAGTCCCGCTGCACATCTTTATGAGAACCTACGCCGAACAACGCAAAGCCTTGCAAAGCAATGCAACGCAGACCAAGCACTAAGGACATACGGTACATTTCTTAGTGGGCCAAACGTGGTCCTCCATCCGGCTCGCACTCTATTGGGGTTGTCCTGAACTTGTGACTTTATCCAGTCTAGTATGACCAGAGGACCACGAGTCATGTTTTATTCTTTTAGGCATTACAGTTACCTAAAACATTAAAATTCAGTAACTCCGGTTCTACTGAATGTATCTTTGTTGTTTTGGTCTCATTTAATTTATTAGATTTGTCTCTATTTTTCGGAATTGGCGTGGTATTTTTCTTGTGTTGTATTTTCACTTTATTACTGCTTGTGTGCAAATACTTTGCACATTGGCTTCAAGTTAAACCTGACTGCTTTTGTACAAAGCTAGCCGGAGGGTTACGCACAGACTAATTTTTTGACTTTTAATGGTTGTCTCTGACGAGGATTGTGGTTGTTGCTGAAGTAGGGTTTGCACCCTCTTCAATCAAAAACCCAATTGCCTTCATCCTCTTCTCAAATAGTGAAAGAGAGCCTCTGATTTAAGTCTCTCTACTAGACATGAAGCTTGACAGCTTTACTAGTGCTGACAGCACACTCAACATTCCTTCAAGCCTTCTAAAGTCTGCGGCACATCCCATCAAAGGCCTGAAAAATGTGACCTCACACATTGTAAGAAATGTGCTGCCTCCCCCTCTGAACTCACATCATCCTTAAGGCAAACCGAATCATCCACAATACTGTCAAGCAACAAAATACACATTTATCTGGGGGATAAACCACTTATCTCAGGTGGACAATACAACAATAGAAACCAAGAGATCACCAGGCCAGAAACAAGGAAATGCAAGAAAGATGCAACAAGAAGGTAAGCCTTCTTGATGTCTGGAGCAATATTACCATCAACATTGGAACTGCTCCATTCTTCATACAATTCAGAAAGACGCTGAAGACATAAAACACAATTACATCACCTTCTAGCCCTTCTACCACTCTCTGCTTAAACGCAAAGCTTTGATTTAAGTTTCTTCAACTCTTCTGCCTATATTCAGCACTTGCTTCCAAGCTAGGTTTGCACTATATTGTTTTGGATAGGCTAGGGAAAATAGGATCTCAGAGATTCTTTTATATTTATCCTGGAGTCTGATCTTATATTAACCTCTCTCTGTTTTACGTTTGGTGGCCAAAACCAAATAATGGAAAAGCTGTGTATGCTATATACCTTGAGAAGCACATTCACAATAAGAGAGCTGCAAAATGCAGCCATGGGGCATCACACAGTACAGAGAAAAAATATAGTACTAAAATGCCACAGTTAGTGGAACAAAATCATCTTTGGTGCAGAGTAGGCGTTCCCGTGCCAAAATCCACGACAACACCACTCCACAACATTCTCAACGACCAGCCAGTTCTGTGATAAGAGCACAAAACAGGCAATAAGGCGTGTTAGCAGCAGGAAAATAACACCTGCTCTGACCTGGTGCAAAGTCGAACGGCAGCCTGCACCACAAAAGGGAGCCCAGCCCACAGCCACACCAGAAGAACAACAGATGCACCTGAGCAACAGAACATGCAGCCCGGAGGGCCAAAAGGGCAACAACACCCGCCGCCACCACCCCCAGGACCCCCCTCCCCAGCACCCCCTGAAGACATGCCACATCAGCTACACCTAAACATGTACAAAATAATCCGCATGATGTCGCACAATCACAACTGGTGACATGCATGTGTCGACACAAAAATGAGCATCACACATTCACATTCAAAGCAACAAATGAAACTTTATTAACATGAACACTGAAATGAAATGAAGACACATGGCGGCTTCCCTCGGGACAATCCATAGGTCACAGCCTGTAAGACAAAAATCATGATGAGAAGGTGTGTCCTGCGCACATCAAAGGACAGAGAGAGAGCGGAGGGGAGAGAGAAGAAGAGAGGGAGAGAGAGAGATAAGAAGAGAGGGGGAGAGAGAGATAAGAAGAGAGAGGGAGAGAGAGAGAGAGAAGAAGAGAGGGGGAGAGAGAGATAAGAAGAGAGGGGGAGAGAGAGAAGAAGATGGGGAGAGAGAGAGATAAGAAGAGAGGGGGAGAGAGCGAGAGAGAGAGAGAAGAAGAGAGAAATAAGAAGGGAGGGGGAGAGAGAGAGAGAGAAGAAGAGAGGGGGAGAGAGAGAGTGCCGCCCCTGCGCACCCAGGTCACACTGCTCACCTGCTGCCACCGGTGTGTCTCCAACCACGTGCCGGTATGTAGTGCAGTCCACCAGGTCACACATCTGAAACAGGGCCGTCATCTGAAACAGAGTCCAGATACATGATTGGCAATGTACATACAATTGCACAAGACATCATCGCCTGACTGCCCCTGCACACCCAGGCAGTTGCACCCCAGCCCCTCCCACCACCCAGCGGTGCATGCCCACCCCTGCGCACCCAGGCCTCACTGCTCACCTTCCGCCACCGGCGTGCTAACAGGAAGTCCCATCACGTGCTGCTGCCAGCCACAAGCCCGGGCCCCATGGACATGGCACCCTCCACATCATGCTGCCCCGTTCCGCAGCCCACCAGGTCTCACGTTTGGTGCTGGGTCTTGATGACTCCATGGCAGAGGACATACCAATGCACCCGGCCCCATCGCAGGCTGCACACCCGCTCAGCCCAATAGGTGCCACTAACTCTGGGATCCCGGAAGTGACGCCACGTGGCGGTAGGCCCGTGCTGCCCGCTGGCTCTGGCCTTCACTGCGGTCCAGCAGGGCACACAAAACCTGAGCTGTCTGGACCGCCGGGACGTGGCATCATCACAGGCTACACACCCGCTCAGCACTTGAGGTGCCCCTACCTCAGTGCACCCAAAGTCACCGTCCCGTGGCGGGGTGCCTGTGCCGGCTGCAAAGCATCGGGTGCCACTAACCCTGTGCAACCCCAGTCAGCGCCACGTGGTGGTATGCTTGTGAAGGCCGCAAGGCCTCTGGTGCCACTAACCCTGTGCTCATCAACTCATAGGCCCTTTATGATTGAGAACCGTGGATCGTCAGTCATCCAGTCACCACCGGCAGAGGGGAATGTGAAGTCGTCGGCCCCTTATGTTGGCGGAATCATATGGCCTGTGACACCTGTGCCGGATGGGTGTGGTGTGTGTGCAAACCTGCCCTCAGGGAGTGGCTGTGACATGCTGACAACAAGACCAGTGACCTGCACACCACCAGCGAGTACGCCTGCGACGGGTAGCAATGAGGGTCCCCCCTCAGAGCGTAATCGGAGTGGTCTGGCCTGCCATATGCCGGACCAGCGCAGGGCTTGCAACAATGACTCGTGGGCTCTAGGTGTGGTTCAGTCCATGTCCGGACATGGAAGTGACTGATGCGTGTGTCCCTGTTGTTGTGTCCGTGGCACCCGGAACACAATATGCAATGTAGCACCCTCTGACTGGCATCCCACAGGATGAGCATCATTGACGCAAGGGAAATCACTGTACCTACATTCATCCACACATTCATACATGAATGATGAAAGACATAACACAGCAGTGCATTACTGGATGTTTATTGCACATCCAGTGCAGTTTTGCAGCTGAGGCGGTACAGGGCAATGCCAAGAACACTCTACAGAGGGCCAGCCAGAGTCCATCCGGAGATGACAAGTACTGCGGAAGAGGAAGGGTACAGTCCGCAGTCTGGTCGCCGTGTCATTGAGGGAAGAGGTGTGGTGCCTTGGCCAGGGCGATTGACTCCGGAATCTGGGGATCACGGTTCGATCCCCAGCACCAGTTGCAGATTAGCCCAGCACCATGTGACTCTGGGCAATAGCTTGCTTAATCTTCCCGATGGCCCCCAGCGCCTAGAGACCCTTACGGGTGATTGTTCGCGCTTTACAAATGTGGATTATTATCATTATTATTATTATTATTATTATTATTGGTCATCAAACAGAATATGGCAGTCCATGTCACTGTCCAAGGTGAGTGCATCTGATTGTATCGGGGTCATGGGGCCATGTGCGGCACCAAGCAGAAACAGGCCAGGTAGTGGAAATTAATGCTTGTGCCTCCTGATCACAAACCCATTCACGTCCTTGTCACCGGATGTGTGCTCTGCCCCACCTGTGGGTGTTGCAGTACCGGCTGAGGCACTGTGTGCCACTTACACATCAGGTGCCAGAGTGGATACGTCTGCCGCACTGTGAGGCAATGGCACACCAGGGGGCAGAGATGTGGATGGTGTGGGGGCAGCAGCATTCATCATCGCCACGCCTTGTGGCAGCAATGCCATGATGAGGATCTGCAGGGCATGGTAGATCCCAACTACATTTCGCTGGTGTGCAGCGGTGGCTGCCATCCTTTTCGCCTCCATCCGCACCATGTACTCCATGAGCCTCCACATGTGTGCCAGCTCATGGCTGGTATCGCTGGAGCCCCACTGAGCGGACAGGTGTTCTTCTCTCCACGTCATGGCTCCATCGATGTCAGTCAGGGCTCGTTGGAGACCATGGAGCGGGACTAGACACCCATGGATAGCATCCAGTTTGGTAGCCATGATGTCGAACCCCACCCACACCTGCTCAGCGGTCTCCCTCTGGCCCTCCAGCACAAGGCGTTAGAAGGCCGTGTGTTGTTCCTGGGGGTCTTGGGAGACTGCTGGGGCCGTGGGTGCCTCCCGTTGGGTGATTTGGGTGGTGAGTGGGGTCTCCTCGATGCAGCTGGGCAGTGCTGATCCTGGAGGTGAGTCGCGGATGATGTCAAGGATGTCTAGGAGGGCTTGTGCGTCGATGCTGTCCTCCTCGTCATCAGTGAAGAGTGGTTGCGACTGCTCTGCAGAGAGTGTTGACGGTGGCCCTGCAATGTGAAGGGGAGATGGTGTATTGCAATGTGTCCACATGTATGTAGCCGCATGGTACATGTTGACATTCAGACAGCATGGCATTGTACATTGTGACAGTCTATAGATCTGGGCGATGACCTAGAGTCATTGAGGGTGTGCACTGTGCTCTGCTTGATTGTGCATGTGCGCCATCGTGGCCCTCTCCACCCGTCCCCCCAGTACCTGACAGTCACTCATCCTGTTGCGGTTGTGTTGTGTCCTGTCGAGCAGTGTCCGGTCCCCCGATTCCGGCCACAGTATCCACACTGATGACTGTCGACACCAGCTCCTCCATGTCATCCAGCACGAACTGTGGCGCTGGGCTCCCACCTCCAGTCTGCATTGCTGCCTTCTGGTTGGCTGCGAGTTTCTCCTTGGTCTTTCTCTTGATGTCGTTCCATCGCCTCTTGACCTCGTCCATTATGCTCTCCGACGGCATTCACCTTGTCCACGATGTCCTGCCATATTCCATTTTTGGTGCCCAATGACACGTTGGAGGTGGCAAACAGTTGTTGATGGTGTTCCATCACCTCCGTGACTATGATCTTGTTCGCCTGCGGACTGAACTTCGTCTTTCTCTTCTTGTCCTTGCCCTTCCCTGTCCCCGAGGTCCCGGGCTGGTCGTCCAGGGTGCTTGTGGGGTTGTGCTCGTCCTCTGCGCCTGCTCCGGCTGCCTCCATGGTGCTTGGGTGTTGGTCAGTTTGTGTGTGGGTGTTTTTTCTACTTTTATGGTGATTTTTCCCGCCTGCCAGGTGTGTGTTGCAGGCCTGGCGCTGCTTATCACTGATTTCCTCATCGCACTTTGGCCCATCGCTGGTTTTTTAGTGTTAGGGTTTGTGTTTTTATCTCCGTCGAGGTTCTTGTATCGCGGACATTGTCCACGTTTTGGGCGCACTATCGCATTGTACCTCCGTGTTGTGAATTCCACGTTGACACTGGGTTATTTTCCCGCGATAGGCTGCGATGTGTAAAGTTGCGTTAACATTTTTTGATGATGTTTAGCACACGATCACTGTGAATATATCCCAATGTGTATTAAAGCTTTAAATATGTTTACATTATGCAGCCTAAGATTTATGCAATATTGCTAATTGTTGAGTTCCTCGGTTTAGCAACTGAATGTAGGAATCTTTGCAAATAGGTCGCATTTTTTGGTTTCTCCATCTACTGACTAAATCATCTTGTTTGCATAGGAGTACAAAATGTGCTACAAGCTGCAACTTTATAATTAGTCAATGTGTATTCTTGAAAGGGATTTCTGCCTTTGCGTGGTTTGTGTATACAGTGTTTGATTCAGGATATTTCCCTCATGGTGTCTGGGTGCACACGGTCTATGAGAGTGGAATCATCTTCTATTAGTGTCAGTGGTCTTCTCATTATTTAATTAATCCTGAGGGCACCAACATCTAATAATTTAAAAGAAAACATCTTACATTAGTAAGCAGTAAACACAAGAGGGTGGTACCACAGAGCTTATCAGAGCAAAAAAGAAGAAAGGGAAAAACATTTAAGAGCACCTAGAGGCTGGTGCTCATGAATTAATTAAATTTACCATCATAACAGATGCCAGGCCGATGGCAACTGCAACTAAGCTATTTTATGTTAAAAGAGCAGAAGATGACAAGCAAGGAACATCTGTGGAAACGTCCCCTGGCAAATTATTGTCAAGGAAAAGGTGGCACAGCAAGATTGCTACATTTTATAGGATGCAGTTGAAGCATCCCACAATCAATCTATATGTCAGAAATATAGATCCGACCTGTTAGAATGCAGGGATAAAGAAACATGTTAATAGAGTATTTAAGAATTTCAAAAGTTGTGATGCAACAATGTCGATTCAGCAAACGACAGGAAGTAGAAACATCTGCAGATTATGCACGTAAAAGAGAATAATTGATCGATGGCTGTCTAGCCTCAGTGTTTACCTGTGAAATAACCTCGTGACAATAACCTTGAATTGCGCCAGGAAATATGGAATAACACACATACAGTTATGGAAGTTAAAAGCAGCAGAAAAAGTCAAGAGCGTTTTGTATGCCAGGAGGAACTTGCAATCTAAATAGTTTTTCCAAAAAGCCAAGTGAGACATTAGAAAAGGTTTTAGAAGACATTTGTGTGAAAGAAGGCCTCAAAAAGCTTCAGATATGTTGAGGGTAATCACACAACAACTAAGAAAGGCAATCGTTTTGCTGTTTGTAAAAGTGCTAAGCTTTTTTCAAACGTCATACACACAACACATGTGCAGTACACCCACTGGTACTGTTTAATTTGCAAATATATAAGTGCCAGAGCGTTACGTATTCCATGCAGCTGACACCACTCACAGCTGCTGCCACTGCTGACGAATGCCAGTGTCAACATTACCTTCTAACTGTCACACTCAAAAAGTGTGACATGTTGGTCTATTCAAGGTCATCACAAGCTGTAGGGATGGCTTGGAAGAGCTAGTTTGTTTTGTTTTAGTACATTGAATTGTTAAACACCCCACTAACATGCTCTGCTCAAAAATAGGCTGAGAGCTCCATCATGTGTTGTACTCACACAAAAGGTTGTGTTTAAAAATAAACCACGGTGCTGAGCACCGGTAAACACCGGCACAAATTAAGCATTGACAATAGGATTATGGGGTATGCTCGCACACTGCAATGGTATCAATGCAATTCAAACATAACTTTATTTCGGCAAAGACTTAAAAGTTTTCAATACAATGCAATACATATACAATTATAAAATGCAGCTCATTGTAGGCGAGGCAGTGTCACAAATTGCAGCATGAAATCAATTATAAACATCAATTTGTGCAAAAATTGTTCATGTGCAATTAACAGTGATACAGATTTCTGGAATAATAAAAAGCCCCGTTCCAATATGTCACAATAATAAATCGATAGTAGATACATGATCATTTAATTGCAGTTCTTCTTTTCGTCCACATCAAAACCAGGAATGTTGTTACTGCACAGGCATATAATGTGGAGGAATCCATTGTCAGTAACCTTAAAGCAGCACAATGGCAGGATGTGCCCAGTAGCCTGCAAATGGTTGCCAGCCATGCAAACCGGGGCTGGGCATATGGCAATCATGTAAACAACACATGCAGCACGGACTCAGTTTGGTGAATGCAAAAAGGGCAGATTACAGAGTTGAATCCCCACCATTTTGCAGTGAAGGACTTTAAGGTGAGTGCCCCTACTCTAAATTGGTGGTATAATTTCCTATCTAGTGGATCAATGATCAGATCCCAGTACTTTTCTAAGCCATGAACAGGTCTAAAATTCAATATTTCCCCCACGAGAGAAGGATCTGCAACTTTGTACTCCCCCTGTGTAATATGAATACCCAGCACTGCGTTTTCAATGTCTCCTTAGATGGGATTTGGAATGCAGTGGGATCTTTTTAAATCGATCTACTTTGATGATACCTTGTAGGGCAGCAGCATAGTGTGCCAACTCTGAGGTAACCCATAATCTTTGCCAGTGTAGCAAAGAGCGTAAGGCGATCTTAAGGGATACCTTCTTTACTCTCATATCCAAAAATAGAGGATACAGCAGAGTGCTGGGCGTGAGGGAGGCTTCTGATTTTAAAAACCTATTCTCTGATCGCTACAGGACAGAGACGTCATTGAAGGCCCACAACTCAGCCCCGTAAAGTGCAGCACCAAGGACCTTAGCCTCATAAATCTGTAGGGCTGGTGCTTTTGGCTTTCTGTAGGATGCACGATGTACAGTTAGAATGGCTCCAATGGTCTGCCTGTGTTTTCAACAAGCCCTATTGATGTGTGAGCACCATGACATGTTGGACGAAAGTTTGATGCCCAAATAATTAAATGAGTTGACCCTCTCTAGTTTCTTGTTCCTGAAGTTAGACAGACCTTAACCATTTTATGGTTACTAAATACCATAAATTTCGTTTTGGCTACATTGATTTCTTAGCCACGATCTTGGCAAAATACACCACTTTTATTAAGACGTTTTTGCAGACCACTGCAAATAACAGTAACGGGATCTTGGTGTTGGCTATGGTGGGGACATCCACTTGACAATCAGAGAGAAGATATACCAGATAATTTAAATATAAGATAAGAAGGGTAGGGCCAATAGACACCCTTGCCCAACACCTTTCAACACCGGAATCTTATTGGTCAGTTGGCCCTGTGACCCCCATCTGACCCTGGCAAAAATTTTCTCATGAAGCCTAATCAGTAGGGATAAAATGTCGTGAGGCATGTCTATCATCTTCAAACCTGCCACAGCCTCAGACCCGAGACAAGGTTGAAAGTAGATTTTAGATCGACAAAGGCAATATACAAGTTGCCCCTACAGATCAACACAGTCTTCCAAAAGATTATGGCAAACCAGTTCAATGGAGAGAGATTTTATTTGAAGGCCATCCTGAGTCAATTTTTTGACTGGGACAAGCTCCAACTGGGAGACAGCCCATGTTTCATGTTCCTCAGCCAAGATACTCCTCGCGGAGTGATAGCTGCGCTTTATAAATACAATCTCAAATCAAATCAAATCAAATTTTGATGTCATGCATGTCAAGGGGCTCAAATGTGGTGTTGAAATCCCCAGTAAGGATCAGATTTGGTATATTTGAAGCTTGTCCAAATGTGCTTCCAAAGAGTGTATAGACCCAGAAGCACGTCCGCCCTTTACCCACGTGTGTAGATATTAAAAAACATCACACGGTAGTCCCTCCCCCTACTTACTCCGATGCCTAATATATCAGGGCAATCAACTGCTAGAAGAAGAATCTAGGCCACCCATAGGCCTCCCAAACTTGCTTGGCTTGGCTGGAATATGATAAATACCCCACTATAAATAAAGGTTCCGTAGCCCCAGGTTTCTTGGAATAGGCATACATCGTAATTATCAATAACTTCACTCCTAAGCAGTTACATCAACTTGGCCCTAAGGCCAGCCATGTTCCAAGACACCACCAAGGTCAGCGGTGGCAGGAAAATGTTTGGGTAAAACTCTGGGAGGTGAAAATTACCTTCAAGTTCATTAGCTATACTACATATGATATCTGTGACTAAGGGATCATTACTACTTCACAAAGGGCTAGGTAAGCCTAGCAAATCGTGTTGCAATTTTGTTGGTAGGCCAAGTGTATTCGAGCTAACCATGTTAAGGCGGGTATTATTGTGGCTTAAAGGAGTGATAATCCGGGCAACCAAGCTATGCATGGGTGAAGGTGTGCCAAGACCAGCAGCATAACTGGCCCTAGATCCGGAGGCATGGCGACACCAATTGGTTCACACTTGGGGTAGAATTTGGCTCTCTATGGGGAGCCCTAAACTAGTGAAACATGCTGGAGCACAAGGGGTACAAGTGATACTGGGGAGAGTGTTGAATAGGCATGCAGGTCCCCTACTATGCGGAACATTGGCAAAGTTACCCTTCCCCTTCATTTGTCAACTATCCTCCAGGGCAGAGACAACCTAAAACCTATTTACATGTCATGGCTAGTCTGTGTGTTGGGAACGACTGTGTAATTGAGTTTGATCGTGTCTCCTGGATTTGGGGGCGATGTGTTTATAAAACATAACTTAATAGAACAACGATTATGTGCCCTGGCTGAACTGTGTTGGTATTGGCTTGGTGGAGGACTTCTCCCCGAACTAAAGGCGTATGAAAATTTATGATAATGCAATTAATTCTCTTGTGATTGTCTGGGTGGTGGCCCTTATCCCCCAACACTCCATACAAAAATAATTTCCTCATGATACGACCACTTCCCACTTTGCTATAAAACCAGTGCATCGCCTTATTTTTTAATTTATGGGTAGACTCTGTGATGCCAGCAGCCAGGCATGGGACATTGGCTCAAATAGCCATGTAATGGCAGGAAGCTGGAGGTAGGTTTATCACTGGGAGGGATTCCCCACAAGTGTGGTCCCTAGTCACCGCAGAGAATGTGCCGACTTTCCTTGGTCTCTCATGGTTAGGGCAGCACAGGTGGGACAGGGGTGGGGGCGGGCTCACTCAAATCTGTTTTTTCCTTAGCGCGCATTTCGCTAGGACTGATCCCACTTGGAGCTTCAGTCATGGTTACAGGGGTTGTTGGTCTAGTGCCTACGCTAAGCCCATCCATGTGGGTGTCAGTTTAGCATGCCTCCCCATACAAGTAACTCATTCAATGGCCCACTAATGTTATTCCAGATGGAGCTATCAAAGCTCAACGGGCTAGCTAAACCGCACTGCTTTTTAGCACATGTCACATGAGTTTTATTAGTTCCCGCCATAGATTTAGAAGTCCCCTTTCTACACTTAGCCGCGGAACCAACTTCAGAGCAAGGTTTGTGCAGGACAGCACTGATTTGGGCTCTCTCTCCACTTGGTCTATCATCCTTACTCACATTGACCTGATTCCCTACACTAGAAATGCGAGCACGGGATTGAGCAGAGTGAACGTCTACAAGACTGTCACTGTGGTGATCCACTGAAGTAGGCGGTAGAGATGAAGGTGGGAGAGAGGGTGTAGAGACTAGGGGAATAACATCTTCGGCTGAGAGAGAGAGAGAGAGTCTTCTGTCTGCCAATTGAATCTCCTTAGAGATGACATTAACCGTGTTGAAGGTAAAAGATCTCTGTAAGAATGACACAGGAGCAGGTTGACAATACAATATGGTTTAATGCATTAATCAGCTGGGGAGATCAGCCAGGCTTAGCAGAGACTGGAGTCTGATGTCCAACGAACAGTTCAAAAGCTGTGGCTTATATACTGTAAAACCACAAGAGCAAAAAGTTACAAGCATAGGATTTACGTCACAAATGAGTAGATTCAAATCATCAGTTACAACAATTTCCTGAAAACACCACGCATCTCATATTGGTGGAAACCTACTCGGTGGTTTTCCTATTCTCATACTTTTTAAAAACACATCTTTTTTTCCTGTGCAGCAAGTGGTTATATTTTTGCCTAACGCTTTTTGGCCACGCTTATCTGACCTCTGACCTGTGGTTTCATCCATCATGCCTAGCATTGTGTAAGTGTGACTTGGTTTTCAACAGAAGCGACTTATGAGCAGTGCCAAGGCTTGCACCTGGGCCAGTCCATCCTGTGTGCGTGCTTAATCTATGTGTGCATGCATTAGTAACACGATTGCAAAAGACATGATTGACACCTTCCAGCTCAGTCTCTCTAGCAGATGGGCTTGTGGTTTATGGTTTTTGTAGTTCCAACGTTTAAAACACTACTGGTTTCCCGAGTCTGGAAGAAGATATGATCTACGCTTCATGCAGTAGCTTAACTTTGTGACTGCAGGCCATTTCCTGACCTTTCAACAAACTGTGTGACCTGATAAGTTCAGCTAAACTCATTGTCTTTTGTAACATGCTATTTTCTGACCTATTTCTCATGCAGAGGCCTGGGCCTTTATTTCTACAGATGCCTAAAGCTGCTTTTAACTTGGAACTTCTGCATAGAAGTTGCAGGCCTTAACTCTGTGTGTGTTTGCACAAAATGTATCCTATTTTTCTCCATATCATTCCCCCCTCTAGTTAATTCATCAACTACTTCTTCTCCTAATCTCCCATCCTCAAAGGAAATCTACTCATATATAACACTCTGTTCTACGACATCTGTGGTGCTTTTCCTGACCAAGAATGCTCCTCCCATGCTAGCTGTCATCTTTTTGCAACAGGCTAGTATTACCTGAAATACAAGGCACATCAAAAGCAATACAACAATTAAAGGCAACAAGGCCTTGAACAACCCCGACATCGAGGACGGCACCCAATCGAACCAGCCCTTGAACCACTCATCCGGAGCACCCCCCTCTTCAACCATCTCCTTGTGGAGATCATGCAATGTCCGAATGGCCCCGGTCACTGTCCCATTGTCTGCATCATAGGCTGGCACATGGGTGCAGCAGGCGGATCCAATCTTCTTGCACACATCTCCCTCCACGGCTGTCATTAAATCTAGAATGTATCTATGCTGCATCACCATTAATCTAAGGGCACGTAGTTCTTCCTTTATGGAATTGAAGCCATCTTCTGTGGCATTTATGGCCTTCATTAGCGCCCATCTTGTGATCTGGAGCCAATGGGCGGTTGCTTTCTCCTGAAACAATGGTATGATGCTGCCAAAGAATAGTTGGGCATCATTAAAAAGTCTGTATTCTTGCGTAACATCTTTCCAGGTTGTGGTGCCAAAGTTCTCAGCATACCGTTTCTTCACGTGGCGATGCAGCAGGGTCGTTGGACGGCTCATAGGATGGTCATGCAATGTCTTAATATCCACTCCTGGTATCACCTGGGGGGGTGTGTGCAGTGTGACCAGGGCGCAGAGACCACTCCAGTTCGGGGGTAGCTGTAGGTGGAGCTGGGCCCCACACTGCCAAAAGTGGTCCATCAGGCTGGTGGTACCCCCCTGCATGTCGGCGTTGTCCACGGTGGTATTGCAGTTGAGGTTTCTTTCCACCTTTACTGTCCCATTTCCTCTAAAACAAAGGGAAAACTGTGTTAATTTTATTGCTACCCTAGGGTGTGTGTTAGTTCCTGTCCAGGTATATCTCTGTATGTTTGCATCCCATATTTGCTGACATTGTCCTACTACCTTATCGAATTTTAAAGGGCTATTTGTTTTTGTGCCATTCCACAATGATATAGCTCTACATATGAATGTGGCTCCAGTGTGCCATTTATCATTGGCAAATACTGATCCTGTAACATTGAGTACTGGCCTACAACTGGTATTAGTTGTAGATTGGCCTATACTATGCATGTGCTGGTACCAACTATTTCCAAGCAGAGCATTGTGGAGAGGGTGATGATCAGTATAATTTTCAACACATCTATGCATGCGCATGATATCTAATGTAGAGAAAAAATTCGAAATAGACTAGGGCTATCATCATCAATAATAACGCACCGAGGAGGAAAAATAAAATAAATGTACATATCTTAAAATAAGTGTCTGTTGAAGCTTTGGAGGGAGGCTTTACTCCGGTTGCTTCTCCTGTTCACCCCCCTCTTTTTCCTGCTCGGTGTCCGAAAGGATAGATGGCAAGGTCGGTGCCAGGCGAATGTCCCTCAGATGGTACCATGGCTTATGTCCTTGAACTTTTACCGCAGTAGCAGTGCTGTGAGTTACTGGGAAGGGTCTGTTGAATTTGCTGTCCTTCCAGGTATGGATAAAGTTCTTTGTGTACACTAGAGTCCAACTGTCAAAGGTGGTCTTTGGTCATCTGCTGGAAGGGCGTCGGCGTGCTTATCTGTTGCCTGGGTGACCGGTTTAGAGAAGCACTTTGCGGCTTTTGTTAGCTGTGAAATATAGTCAAACATTTCAGTTTGAACAACTTCAGGTGCACTTTCAGTTTGCAACTTGTGTCTAGTTGGGGGCACAAATGTACTCATCAGCCTCCCAGCCACTATTTGGTGTGGGGTCAAATGGTGATCTGAACCCGGGGTATTTCAGGCAAATAATGCCAAGGGGAGACTGTACAGCCAGTTCTTTTTCAAGGTGACACACACTTTACTCAATTTGTTCTTGAGGAGGCCATTAAGGCGCTTCACAATACCATTACTTTGAGGGTGATAAGCTGATGAGAGCCTGTGTGTTCTTCCTAGCAAGGTGGTAAGATGGGAAAAGATGTTATTCACAAAGTGTGTGCCATCGTCGATCTGATCCCTTTGGGAATTCCCCATCTCAGAATAACCTCACGGATCAGAAAAGTGGCAGCAGACTTGGCATCACAGTGCACACAAGGGCCTGCTTCGATCCACCTTGAAAATGGTTGCATCTGTCAATCATATCAACATAATCAATGTGCAACTCCTTGAAGGGTCCTTGTGTTCGGGTTGTAGAAGCTATTATCTTGAAGGTGGGATTTGGGGGATACTGCTGACACACACTGCACATGTATAGGTGCATTGTGATTATCTCATGTAAGTTGGGAACAAACCTATCCTGGCGTATCTGGAGGAACATGTTGTCTCTGTCAGTGTGTGATGGAAAATTTAGCTGGTTCAAGGCTATAAGTAGTAGTGCTTAGGGCATGACAGGCTTCCCTGTGGATACCTGTCTGTATATTACATCTGTACCTGTCTGTGTGCATCCCCTAGATTTCCACAACTGCTTTTCATGGTCTGAAGCATTTACCGGTATCTCTCTTAGATGCAGGTGAGCTGTTTCTGCATAATGCCTAGAAGGGTTCAGGAGATCATAAGATGCATCTGTGTTGCTAGCTGCTGTGTCAGTCGTCAATAGAATTGTGGCAGGTATATTGTTCAAAGGGAGTTTGGCTGCTTCCTTGGCTGCCCAATCAGCCAAGGCATTTCCACGGGAGAAAAAGTCTTGAGAATTGGTGTGAGCTGTGCATTTTACTACAGCAACTGCATGTGGTATAGCTACAATCAGTTCTTTTAAAAGAGGGCGATGCATGACAGGGCTTCCATCGGATTTTAGGAATCCCTGTCTGCTCCACTGCATAATGCTGGAATGCACTGTTGTAGTGACATAGGCAGAATCAGAATACACTGTAATTGTTTCACCTTCACCCTAGTAGCACCAGTGCTACCAGCTCAGCAGTTTGAGCAGAATAATGCGATGGCAAAGTTATCTGTTCTGGTATCTGCAAAGTATCTGAAGAATCGTGCTGCATGGCTCTGACCACTGCTGCCCCTGTATCTCGTATTCCTGTGTCCTGATCTATTGTGGAAGATCCATCTACAAAATATACGATGCTACCTGGAATGGGGTCTTCTCTTGCTTGGCTACACTCATCTGGAGTATATGTTTCACAGTCTTGGGGGTCACTATCTGCACCTTCAATTGGGGGTGCAAAGAAAGTAGCAGGGTTGACTGTATGACACTTGACTACCTTGAGAGATGGTAGTGATAAAATTATCTCATAGCCTGATACTCTCTGTGTTGTTAGTGTCGTCTTAGCCTTCTGAATTATTGCAAACACTGCATGTTCTGCATACAGCGTCAGAGGTGAACCCATGACAATGGGGGCGCTTTTCTCAACCGCAAAGGCTGCTGTTGCCGAAGCTTGCTCACAGGGGTAATGGCATTTCATAACAGGATCAAGTAGGCCACTAAAGTACGTAATTGGTTTGTGGCCTAAAGCATACTTTTGGGTGAGGACTGTCGTCATCACCTGGCCATTGCAGTGGGAAAAAAGGTAAAACTCTTTAGCGTAGTCTGGTGTTCCTAACACTGGTGCATTTGTTATCTCTGTCTTTAATTTATGAAATGTTTTTCGCATTTCTGCAGTCCATGTTATTCTATCTTTCGGTGTCTTTGCCTGTTTAATGGCTGTGAGTAAAGGGGCTATCAGGGTGCTACAGTCAAAAACCCATTGTCTGACATGGTTGCATAGGCTCAATACATTTTTGCATTCCCTTCACTGTCCCATGCTCAGTCATCTGTCTAATTGTAGCTGCTCTTTCAGGTCTTTCAGGTCCTGAGGCTGATAGCAATTGTCCCAAATAATGGCCTTCTTCATGGCAATATTGTAATTTGTCTCTGTCTACTTTGTAGTCTCCTTGGGTGAGGGTGAAAAGCAGAGACACAGTGTCTTTTCTGCACTGTTCTCCTGTGGCACTACAAATTAGTAAGTCATCGACATACTGCAGTATTGTGCTGTCACTTTGAAAATTAGCGAGGTCATTCTTGACTGCTCTGTTGAAGACACTAGGGGACTCACAGTACCCCTGAGGTAAACGAGAATGGAGGTTCTGAGAGCCACGAAAGGAGAATGCAGTCAAGTAATGACTATCTGTGTGTAGTGGAATGCTTAAGAATACATTTTTCAAGTCTATGACTGAGAAGTATTTACCATCTTTGAGTAAGTTAGTCAGGATAACGGAAGGGTCGGGTACTACAGAGAATTCCGGTATCACTATGTCATTAAGGGGGTGCAGGTCTTAAATCATGCACCATGAATTACCCTTGGCCTTTTGACTGGGTAAATCGGGGTGTTGCAGGGGGATTTACCTGGGTATATGATTCCCTGCTCTACCAATGCCTGTATAACTGGGGCGATGCCCTCCTCTGCTTCTTTGGAAAGAGGGTATTGCCTTACCCTTGGTAGTATTGCTCCTTCCTTCAAGGTTATTCTGAATGGGACTGCTGTGCGGACGAGGCCCACATCGTGGGTGCCTTTTGTCGACAAATCAGACGGTACCTGCGCAAGGTCAGTGTCCTTACTAGGACCAGAAACAGTCTTTGGTATTGCACACCATGTTTCCAGCATAGTACGCAATGGAATACTGTCTTGAAAACCGAACACTGATCTTGTGGGTTCATCGGTAAACAACTGGTCATCTGATATATCTTTCACTTTTATCTTGGGGTCATGAAAGATGACACAGGCCCACATCGTACAGGTGTAATCACTGGCCATCACCATCCCGCAGGTGGAAGATATCTCCACAGCTTCCAACTCCAGAATGAGATCTTTACCTGACACTTCAGAACTCAGCTTTTCTGACCAGGGGCTCTGGCGGCGGAACAGAAAGTTCCTTGGCAATTCAACTAGCTTTCCTGTTAGTTCTGGTGTTTCTGCTATGATAGTATACACTGCTCTAGTAAAGGCTGGGATGTCCATAGGCCTAGCTCTGGTTCGGTCACCGTCTTGGTGGAGGCCTAGCTCTGGTTCGGTCACCGTCTTGGTGGCAAGCGACCACTGTCAGGATACGTGTGCGAGACTTTCCTGGCATTGAGCATACCATTGTCTCAAACTCCTCAAAGTGGATGGAAATGTTTAATTTTGCCATAAGATCACATCCTAATAAGTTTTCTTAGGCTGTGGGGGAGTATAAGAGACTGCTGTTAACATACCTCCCCCCTATCTCCATCCCCACAGGTTTGGTGACTGGAACCCTCGTCACTTCCTCGGAGAACCCCTATGTGTCCATTGGTGAATATGACAGTGGGCGTCCTCTCTCACGGATACAGGACCTAGTAGGCCCCAGTGTCAATGAGAAAGCTGTATTCCCTGTCATTTATGGCTACCGTCAAAGTGGGTTCCTCGTCTGGCCTGTGAGTTATCGATAGTACTGGACACATGAGACTACTTCATGGGCACCTTCATTGAGCATATCCTCCCACATAATTTTGCTGAAAGGGGTTTCCTCCTCTGACCGTTACCCCACCTGAGAAGGTCTGGTGTTGTACAGTGAGCTGCACTGCCTGTTGCGGCCCATACTGCATTTTGGGCATGAGTTGTTGCACCTGTTGGGGCTGGAACAGTTGTTGAGGCTACATTTGGGGCTGTGGAAGATATATCACTTGGGGGCTCATGGCAGGCTGTGCCACAATGCGACCAGGTGGTACCATTTGTTGGCCATATAATACCCCTGCCTGTTCGTTGTTCTTTTTGATCCTACATTCTCTAATGAAATGTCCTGGCATCTTACAATAGTGGCATGTTTGCCTGCCCCTGAATGTGTTTTGCCTATTTCCCCCAAACCTTCCTCACACCCTCCTTACCCATCCCTGTTATTAAATCTGGGGGCATATTGTTGGGGTTGCGAAGTAGTGTTTACAGGTGACACGCCCAAAGACACTGCGGCCATCTGGGTAGCCGCAGTGGTAGTTCCTCCCTCTGTCCTATTTGCTAGTTTCTGTTGTACTAACTTAACTGCTGCTTTCTCAATTTTATCCTTCTCGCTCTTTTCCTTGTCCTGTCTTCTTTTACAATAATGTCTTATGTGAGCCTGTATCTCAGTCCATGGTTTGGCTTCTAAGGCTACTATGTTGTCTAGTTTGTCCTGCACTTAAGCTGGTAATCCCTTCTTCACTATGTTATATTACAGTATTGCATTTTGTCCAGTCACATCCCATCTCTCCCTTACCTCCTGTGTCCATTTCTCTTTCATTCTGCTTAGGAATTGTGCTGGGTCTTCATCTGGCTGCATTGTCTGTGCTATGAGAGATCCAATGTCTGGCCTATCTGGGTACATTCATCTTAGTTGTGTCCAAACAACTCCCCTTACTTTGTTGAAGTGTACCTCATCACAGTTTGAATTAGTCAGTGTCACGTCCTTTACTCCTGCTTTTATGAAAGTGTATCTGTTTCACCTCCTATAAGGGAGCTTAATAAACTTTTGATGTCGCCTATTGCAAGGGGTATCCCTGCTGTGTGTATTTCAAAAGCAGCTATCCATTTCCCGGCCCCTTTGGCAAGTGGCAGCAGCTGTTTTTAAAGACTTTCTTTATCCATCTAGGGCCATGGTATGTATTGGGGCATCCCTGAACCTTTAAATATTAAGGGCAGCTGTGACAGGACCGTGTCCCTATGTCCAGTAGGGTGATGTGAGTCATACTGTCTGGCATATCTTTGCCATATTCTTAGGCTGTTCTTCATATAAGGATAATCCCACGTAGGATCCCCAATGCCGTGTAGGATGCACATCTCCACATTTACCATGTCTCGTGGTTCAAAAGAACCATCTCGTGGCCATGGTGTCATTTGTGGCACTAGTCCTGCTAGATTGTCAGTAAAAGGGTGAACATTGTACCAACTCTGTTCTTGTTGGGCCACTATTTCATTGGGTGTCAGGTCACTGCCTGGGCACACAGGGAGTAGGCGTGCTGTGTCTTTTCTCAATGTCATCCTTCCTGCTTCTCATAAGGGCGTGCATGCGTTCTATCAAATCTCAATCTGTTTAACTGTCGCTGCCTCCTCTGTAAGGCCTGGGCAACCCTGTCGGTGTCTCCCCCGCCCCACAGGCAAATTTTGACTGTTCTCTATCATAGTCGTTAATGATGGGCATTCTATTAACATGCTCTGTAACATCATCTAATGCCCCATCCGATCCTACGTAAGATCTGTCTGACCTCATGTCTTCTTCACCTAAGAGGTTATGTGCACATAGGAAGTCCTCTGAGCTTTGGTGTTCCATCATTTGTGACCTGTCTAGTGTCCTCCGATGCCACAAGGGCACCTCCTCTTTTTCCCAGGTTGTTCTTGTGTCCATCTGTCCATCTTCCCTTATCTTGACCCACTTGTTATCGCCACCCTCCTCCATCAGCCTCCAGCGTTCTGCAGGAGGTGTTTTTGGTGTAAAGACTAACTTTCCTGTCCTCCTCTCACTCTCGGGGCTTGAACTCTTTGGACCGCTAACTGTTTTCCTAGTAACACCTCCTCTCTGTGTGTCCTTTGAATCTAATTTTGGGTGTTGAACTTCAATTTTATCTTTCTCGGTAGGCGCAGTTTCATTTTCTAAATGAAGTGTAAAGGTAGCATTCACTGTTCCTGTATATTTATTGTTGTCCCCCCCTGACATCTCCCGAATTGTGCTAGCCATTCTTGGGCGTGGTGTTAGCGGGACATAATCACTGTGTTTGGAAGATGATTCTGATGAAGGGCTAGACTCAGGATCTGAATATTCTACAGCAGGCAGATGTGAGGAGGTGGGAAGTGTGTTTAATGTATTAGCCTGCATTGTATACATGCCCTGTACCTTTGCAATGTTTAAACTTGCTTGTGACTCTCGGTACGGGGGTGGAGGAGCTGAAGGAGGGGACTGGGGCATTATCTCAGTCTCCTTCTCGTGTCCTTCACAAAATACCTTCCACTGATCTAAGATGGTCTTCCTTTTTACTAATTTCTTCCCATTATATTTGCTTTGTAAAAGGGTGGCTATATGATCTAACATTGTGTTGTTAAATGAGCCCTTTTCAGGACCTACATGTTCAAGTTTTGATGTTGCCTTATGCCACTTTTTGCAATATTTCTCTATTTTGTCCATATCGCCAGGGAACACCTTAAAGGGGTCTCCATTATTTATGCGTGCACTTGGCCTGTGTTTAGTCTTATATTTGGGCATAACTTGTCCCTGTTATAAGTGTTCACTCTACCTAATGAAATTGCTTATTTTTAGTTCTATTATACTTTCCACCTGACATCCTTATCTACCTCATGGGGCATTATGGTAGATTTCCTTCAGGCTATTCTCCTTGCTACTCATATAGGTGATTAGTTAATTTTTGGGGTCCTTCTGGGGGGGGTGTCTCACAGTAGGATGAACCACTGCAATAGGTTTTGTAGAATTCAAAACCAATTTGAATGTCTTAAGTGTGGAAAGGTCCTGTTCAGATTTATGGATGTTCCAATCAAGTCTATCTGTTATTTCTTCTCTGGTATGTGTACCTTGAACATAGCTATTTAGGTCCTCATCTATACTATTTGATAGTTCTTCTAGGCTCCAATCTGGAGGCTTGAAGGTTTGACTATAGGGATAATAATTGATAGCATCAGTATTTGTTGTGAGGTTCATGAGGTTGCTGTACACTACTCTTAATCACTGTAATGTGGAGGACACTGTCTTTGTGTTTACTTCTTTGGGACCGATCTTTTTAGTTATCTGACGGGAGTTTTACGGTCACATCAATGTATGTGGTTAGGAGACCCAGTGGTGATGTATAGTCAATACCTAGGTGCTCACAAACCTCTGACATTAAGGGGTTATCGGATGGTATTTGGATTGCTGGCCAACCAGGGTCAGTACCATTAGAAAGGGCCACAGGGAGACCATTATAAAAATGGATGATTGATTCGGGAGACATTTGTCTAAATAAGAATTAAAATCCTTTTCCTAAAACTCTACAGTATTTCACACAATTCAGAAATCCTAAGTATAAACAGCACAAAACTACAAAATGACATTAATGTATGTCCTTACTTCTATTCACATCTGCAGAGGCATATTAATGTACTCTAAAACTTCGTGCTAGGGCAAAACTACTACTATACTAGGGCAAACACTACTACTACTACTGCTGCTGCTGCAGCTGGTCGCTTCTCCCGAACTCACAAGGATGATATACTTTACTGCCTGTAACTACAAACTGTGACTTTCAGAATTAAAGTCTGAGATGACTTGAATTGTTCTGCTCTTACTCAAAATAAAGTTCCAATGAACACCAAGTTTTCACCTGTTTCTTTGCCACAACGTCAGAACTTCAAGTCCAGCTTCAAGTCCTACTCTTTCCTGACCACTTCTGGCCCTTTTAGCCAGGTCCCCTAGTACCTTCCAGACTTACCACCAGAGCTCTAGTCCTTGGTATTGTGTCAGTGCACAATCATGCATACATTTCCCCACATATAAACACTAATAATAATAAAATAATACAATTGGTTTTAGTTTTGCCTAATGCTTTTTGGCCATGCTTATCTGACCTCTGACCTGTGGTTTCATCCTCATGCCTAGCATCTTGTAAGTGTGACGTGGTTTTCAACTGAAGCGACTTATGAGCAGTGGCAAGGCTTGAACCTGGGCCAGTCCATCCTGTGTGTGTGCTTAATCTATGTGTGCATGCATTAGTAACACGATTGCAAAAGACATGATTGACACCCTCCAGCTCAGTCTCTCTAGCAGATGGGCTTGTGGTTTGTGGTTTTTGTAGTTCCAACGTTTAAAACACTACTGGTTTCCAGAGTCTGGAAGAAGATATGATCTACGCTTCATGCAGTAGCTCATCTTTGTGACTGCAGGCCATTTCCTGACCTTTCAACAAACTGTGTGACCTGATAGGTTCAGCTAAACTCATTGTCTTTTGTAACATGCTATTTTCTGACCTATTTCTCGTGCAGAGGACTAATTTTGTTTTTGTATAGCACTCACACAATGAAAAAGGTGCTTCAGAGCACTGATAAAAGCACATAATCATCTGAGATCTCCTGACAAACTGTACACAAGTCTTCTTAAGTGCTAACACATATACATGTTATAAATGCACATATGGAGGCACTAGACATAATATCACATCAATGATATTAATTTGATGAGATCTATATAACAAAAGAGAAGTCATAGGATAAAACATTATTTGCATTTTGTAATTTCTTTGTTATTGCATAGCAGGCCCCCACTCTTGTTGTGCAGTGACAAAAACGTTAATAGATATGAATGAGTGGTTCATACAGGAATATTATATATATGTGCCGGTATACAAAATAAAGTGCATAGACATAATCACCCTGTTGAGTCAAAGAAAATTCTACAGCCACACACACACACATGCACACATGCACGCACACACACACACCCTTATTACATAGGGCATTTGATAACACAGCCTACATATTCTTCACAAGTAAAACTGTTAAATATCTCCCATGGATTATCCCCTGTCAGGCCGGGAAATTGTGCTTGCTCTTCCCCTTTTTTGTCCGGCCATGTGATTCCAAGTTCAAGCTGAATGCCAGGATCAGGCTGCCTCCAGACTTCAGGGTGGAAGAGGGCCATTTATGCTTTTGGAAAAAAAATAAACACTGCTTTTCTTGCCAACATTCTCCTCCAATAGTTCAGATACACAGATGGTCTTTATATACACAGTTTGTTGTACCCTCTTCGCTGAACACTGGAGCTATGCAAACACCTATCTATTACCATAGCATAAAATAATATCACATAAGATAATATAACATAAAAATTATCTTACAAAGTCCTAAATGAGGTTTATGCTGGCCTTTGAGGTATAAATTACCATGGCAGATTCTGAGAAAAGAAACTATGAGAAAACAAGTGTCTATGACCGGAAGTAGAGCGGGCGGCTATGCAACGGGAATACAAGTCACTATGGGGTTGGGGGTAGTTAGGTGGTGCAAGAGTTGCTGATGGCTCCAAGGATCTTTCCAAGAATCATAGCCCCGTGTAACTCTAGTGATTGCGCCAGATTCTTATCTTATCTTACCACTCTTAAGAATCCTCGGCCGACTGGACCTTTTTACCTGCTGAAAAGTGAAAAGGGGAGAAACCAATTAATTCAAAGTTAAACCAGTAAGACAATCAATTTGGACTCGGAAGGACCACTAACTCCGAATAAAATTTTGGGAATTTATTACAAAGCCAAAAATAACTGGACATACAGGCACCTCATGACGAGTTTAAAGAAATACATGGGCACTAATACAAACTGCATCCTATGTACTAAACAAATTCTATGAAGCATAAAAAGAATAAGAAATTCTAAAAATATCAGACAAGTAATGACTTCTCTAATATCCAAATCAGCCTTCATTAGTAAGGAAAAAAAAAAAATCAATTAATCTGTTCCTACACTACCACTAAAATGATATCCCTACTTAGCATTTCCACAGGCAAAAAAGGAAAAAGGTGTCAGCTTGTGAAGACTTCCTAAGAAGTACACTCACGTTGTATGGGTCAGTAGCCAAAGATACAGAGTTCGAGCTTAGAACTCTTCAGCTGGAATCGATCTCCTCCTTCAGCCTCTCTAACTGCTTCTTTCACCCCAGTTTGCAATCCTTCTGCCTCTTCTGCTTCTCCTCCCTCGGTGCACTGTCCCTAATACAAGATGTACAATACAGAAGACAAGCCTCTGGAACACCTCCTCTGGCTAAGCACACCTCGTAGGTAACTTTCCACAAACTTGTAATTCGTCCAGTAACAGTTGGTATGTCCTTGGGTCCCAGGCTCCTTCCAATTATCAAATTCCAGGATGCTTTGTTTCAAGCCGCCTCCATACATAACTCCTAAAACAAAGAACATGAGTCTAACTAACGAAGACGGTGTCCTTGCACCTGCAACAGAAGCATGAGAACGAGGTAACCTTGCACGAACACATGAATTTAGTTGACTACCTCTAAACGAGAGCCTTCCCAAGGAGAAAATACATTTCGGGCCTACAATATTCAGCTAACATAAGAATCGAATAGGCCTTTCATTGCAAAACGTAAATACTCATTTAGGCCTTTACACATCAAATTAAACACATTAATAAATGTTACATCTACAAGCACTATTATTTCATCACGTTAGAACACAATTAATAAATTCTACCTGTGCAACTTTAATATGGTGCACATTTAAACCTAATGCATCATTTTACACGTATACTATTTCATTAGGCATTTGCATTAAACATTGAATTTCATTTAAATGTCGCGTTACTTTCCCAAATGGCACAAACTAATTTGCTATCATTACACTTACAAGTTCATTAATACTGCATTCCTAATGATCACATTTTAATACAACACAAGGATATATGCGGGTGCGGACTATCCATGGTTATGATGCACCCCTACAATTTCAGAATAACACGATGCTCTATCACTAGCATGCACAGCAGTTCAGAGCAACGCCACAAGTCTTTTGCAAATGGGCGAAAAGTGGTGAGGCAAATACATCTAAAGAGGTTTGTCAATGTGCCCCATGAGTTGCTAATCAACTAACTTATACAAAACAGTAACACACACTGACTAAGTCAGTAAGTCTAGCTTAACAGTAGCTGGGAGACTTTGTGTTTGTTGTCCCCAACTGTCCCAGAAAGAAATTCACTTAACGAAGCAACATCTTGGGCTACAACAATATGGAAGCTGCGAGTAGGTCTGTTTTGCTGAACTCGGTGCATTAACAGAGTTGAGATGTACTCTCAAAAAATGAGTCAGAAGATGAGCTGTGCTTTGTACGTGGTCAATTTTAAAGGCATGTCTCGCAAAATATTGCCTAGCAGATAATTTTGAAAAAAAAAATTGTATTACATCTTCAAGAAAGCTTGTGTGCAGATATATCTTTACTATATGAACAACAAAGCTGTAAGTAAAACAAATGGCTTTGCAGGGGTGGTTAGGGAATAACACTGTGCATTTATGAAAAACTGAGACATTCAATATCTAAACAAAAAACATAAATCAATCATTAAAATGTTGTTGTGTCAGTAGAGTAAATACACAGACTGGCTGCCATTTACCTGCTCCATGGCACGTTGCATTGCATTTTAACACAAAGACTACCTAATACCCAATAACCAAACCTAGTCCGAACAAAAATGGACCAGTGCAGACATCCACAAAATGTAATTGTAAGCCATGGAAAACACTATTGGCTCAAGGGGGTTGACTCCTAACCTCTTAGAGAAGTATTTCACGGGGTGTTCATTTATACAGAATTTAGTCAGTCACTGAGAAGTATTATATTAGTTTCCCACCAAAGATACACTCACGTCTGCCTACTCCTGCCGCACAGTGCTTCCCAGCATCCTCAATACTCAGTCGATATGTATCCTATTAACCTAAGAAAGCAAGATAAAAAGAAGCAACCAAAAACATGAGCAAATGCCTCACCTGCACAGCATCCCAGACCTATAACACTCACTTGCAACACTGCCCTGTGTGGCATTACAGGAAATTATTTGGTACATCGCCATTGGAATCCCTACTATCCCAGCGCCCCTGTGTCATTTACAACCTTTAAAGCAGGAAAGGAACAACTACTCACCACCGTACGTCACTGTGAATAATGCACTGTTGTTCAACAAGATGGATGAATTCACCGCTTAAAATCAATGAGAGAGCATGCATACAGAAGGTGTCTGGCTGTATGAAACATGTAGAAGAATTCAAGACAGTGCCACTGAAGGCTTGAGAAAGGGTGCACATAACATGTCAAACATCATCTTTTGATCATTAATTCACTTGCAATCTGCTATTTGAGCCAGTTTGGACAGTCATTCCCAATGAGACAGTAAAGATGGGTTTCTCCAGTATTTGAGGACAAAAGTCTTAGGTGTGGCAAATCACCCTTGTCTAGGTTTAGTTGATACCAAAAACTCTGACGTATCTTGAAGGGGAAATATTGGAGAGACAGTTAGAAGGGAACAGGTACATGGATGACAGGCTGCAAAATCAGAAAGGGAAACACAATTGCACTGTATACTAAAAGCAACATAGAGCATAGTTAAGGTAACAGAATAATATTATATGACATGCACTCACATAATGGGAATAAAAAAAAGAAAAGGTTAGAAAGGAGAAACGAAGTATAGAATAAACGAGGAAGAGGCAGATCAAGGATAAAAATCCATGTCTGAAAAGAAGAGCATTGAAAAGTAACATGGGACGTGTCACCACCATAACAAGAACACCAGAGAGATTTAAAAAAAATTACGTTGAAAAAGCCATGTAGGGGTGTGGTCTGGCCACGGAGGTAGATGGCCGCTTGAGATGGGAGCTCCATGCGCCGACGGGCCCCGGACAGCCACAGTGGCACCCTTGCCATGGCAGGAGCTGTGTGAAGTGCCCGCAGTCACTCCCAGTGGGGCGACTTTCAGCCTGCTGGCCCAATGACGCTCAACGGATTCAGCGAGTGGCATCATGTCTCAGAGACTCTGCCAAACCAACAACGGGCCTTGAGGAAAGGGCGCGGAGCCGTGGTTCACTGTGAACCTTGTGACCGCCCCCCCCCCCCCCTCACAAGCTGCAAATAGGCGTGGGTGTCCGATCCACCGTTGTTTTGCACTGCCTGGCCCGCAACACTCCCCAGCTGTCCCCTCTGCCTACTGCCAGGCCTACTGATGGGCCTCCGCCAGCCCCGCCTTTGAAGTCCAGCGGGGCGGCAACACGAGGTGAGGTGGGTCCGATGCTACTGGGGGCCTGCTCTACGCGAGAGGGCCCCAGCACTGTAACGGCCGCACCTGCACACCCCTGCTTTCTCCAGGGCCTGCTGCCGGGCCCCTGCCTTTGTAGTCCAGCGGGTTGTAGTCCAGGAGGGCCCGCTGCTGCTCTATACGAGAGGGCTCCACCACTATATCAGCCATACCTGAACTGCTACACAGGCCTGGGAGGTCTAATCTGCCACAGAGTCAGTTCCTGGAGGATCAGCCACCCATTCCGGCCATCGCCTGGCCTGTACACAGGGCTCTTAGACAAACACTGTCCCTCTGCCTCATTGGCCAATTGACTTTTGCATATCCATCCTGAGTCCCATTCAGGAGCATATCGGGCCTGGAGGCCGATACGGAACCACAGTACACTGTGTGCCCCCTGGCCACCCCTCTCTTCTTTCTTGGCCGCGGATTGACACCAATATAAGCACGTGGACCAACCCGCAGCCAGCCATGGACTTCTTGGGGTACCCCCTGGGCCCCACGCTCAGACTGCTGTCGGGCCCCTGCATCTATCACCCTCCTCTGGCCCTCACACTGTGAGGAGTATATAACACAGGGTCTGGGGACACAGGAGACACCTCCTCCCTCACATCTCTATCCTTCCCGTGTAGAGGAAGCTTGCCCCGCTGGATCCTACCGCCCTTGCATACCAACGACCCCGCATAACAGGTCACATGGCAGAGGGCAGGACCGACGCCTCTGGGCCCCTGATCACATCAACGCCCACCCAGGGGCCTCCGTTCGGATTGGCTACGCCATTGACTGTACCCCACAACTATCTTCGTAGCTGGAGGCATTGGCCTGGCCCTATGGACCACTCCTGGAATGGCCTGCCTGTGTTGGGGCAAGGTGGCCCACCTTGGTGTGGCCTGGGCCGGACCGGGACCTACCGTGTGCCATATCATCACCTCTGGGGTCGCTGAGTCCTCTCTGGGATCTTTTCCGAAGTCGCCTCGGTGTCCGGGTAGCTCAAGGTCCACGCGCAGTTGGGTAGCTTTACCTACAAGCCCTTCTGTGATGCTACACTCTCACCACCCTTTGGCCTATCGCTGAACAGAAGTTGCAGACCACACCTTTCTGCGGCTGGCAGCCTGGCTGGTGATGTCTCCTGACAAGATAGCGGGCAAACTCGCTTGACAAATCCTCTTCACCGAAGCCCTCAACCAACCTGGCAACATGAGCAATGCCAGGGGGACGGTGCCTCCAGAAGCCGACCAACCCCAGCCCCCCATTCCTCTCTCTTCGGCCCCAGCTTCGCCAGTTGGACTTCAAATATGGCCTCTTTAAACCCGCTCATTTGCGGATCACCAAGGATGGCCCCTCAAAGGAATTCTTTGACTTAGAGGACCTGCGCCACTTCTTGGATGGACTCTCCATGCGGGACATGGACATTGCCTCCCCCATGGCCGCGACAGTGGGACCCGACAACGAGGCAGATACCCCGACAAGGTGGCATGCTCCCATGGCAACAGAGTCCAGACCCTCCTGGCAGTGGCTGTCCACATTCAGGAACAGGACAGGGACAAGTCATGCTCCCCCTGGGACCCGCCTCCACCACGGAGTGACCGCCCTGAGGACTGCTGTGCTGAGTCGGCATGACTGGAGGTGCTGCAGCAGGATCGATGGGACCCGGCTGAGTATCGCCATGATTGTAAAATGTTTGAATATCTGAATGTTTTGATTTTTATACCTGCATATATGCTCTGTGCGCTAGGTACCATTATGTTCCTTGGTATTCGGGATCTACCACAGTGGGCCAACACAGAACGATCACTCCTCTCCAGATGCAAAGGACTTGGCCTCCTTTATGAGGACCACACCCTTCAGCCACACCTCTCCCACCCTGTGCTACAGGCCTCGCAAAAGACCTGGCTGCGCGCTCACCACCTACTTGGGGTGGACCAACGCTTGCATGATAAAGCGCCCCCGTGGGGCAACGAAAACTTGCGGATATATGGTCAGGTTCTACACTGGCCCCACTGGATGGAGGCGGACATATGCACCCTGGGAAAAGTCTTGTCTGAAGTCTTTCGATTGCATGAGAGAGTAATTTGGTCTCTATGACGATACTTGCAGTTGCAGTACTGTCTGCGGCGTTGCATGGGCCCACATCTGTGGTCCTTACAACCCTCACCAGTGGTGGCCTATATGAATACCTGGGGCTGTCTCAAAGGAGTTAGGTCGGGTCTCTACAGCACATTGAAGAGTCATCTCTTTTCCCAACCTCTTCTCCACAGTCTCCGTGCCTAATGGCAGGCTCGCCTGCAGACAACTCTAGAGGAGGAGGACTGGGCTGATATCCTAGAGGCCCTGGACAGGGGCACCTAGGAAGTCCATTTAAAGTTCTGCCTCTTCAAGACACTCCACCATCGTTACTGCACACAAACAAAACTGAACAGGACGGGACTCTGCCCACATGCGAACTGCCAGAGATGCGTAAACGCCCTCTGCAATCTCACTCACATTCTCTGTGAGTGAGTGCTCCGCAATATGGCCTTTCTGGACATATGTTGGGGACACCCTGGGAGCACCTATGCCATTGCCACTCCCTCTCACTCCTCCCAGTATCCTCTTCAATGACACCGGAGATCCTCCAGACCTCTCTTGCCCAGAACACGGCCTCCTTCACATGGCCCTGGCCACGGCCAAAATATGCATCCTCCGCCAAAGGAGGTCACCTGCGCCCCCTTCTCAGGGTGAGTGGACAGTGGTTATGATCCAAAAAAACCCGGCCAGGAGCTGAGGTGGCGCGGGACCCGGTAAGGTAAGTTTTTTTAAATTTTACTTAAACCCCCCCCCCCCCCCGCCTATCCCCTCCCCCTGCGCGATCCAGGGCGCCCCCTCCCCCGCCTCTCCACCTCCCGCCCACTAGTCATGCCGGTCGCCACTGCCTTTACGTCATGCACGCATGGTTTAAATGAGGTGAAAACAGCGATATATGACTATTATGTAAAAAATATCGATAGATAATATCCCTTATGTCACCGATATACAGCTGTTATAAGTGCCTCATACACCCAAAGTATATCTGTACTGTGATGAATATGCTGCTATATGAAACACGCTGCAGGGGGCTTGAAACGAATTGAGGGAACATCACGTGGTCGATGCAGCCCCCTAGCACAGAGACAGTGCTGGTTTCACCCTCCATGGTGCTGTGGAGGGTAGAGGCTGTGTACTTCCAGTTTGTGTCACAGTCCTTCGGGTATTTGGCATTACGTGGGCGCTCTGGTGTTTTTGTTGATTTCTGTCCCACTCGCAGACTCTTTAATGAGGGACAGTGCAGAGCGACAGCCTGCTGTTTTCGCTGTACTGAGGGAATCTCTTTGAGTGTGGGACTTGCCCATAGGGCAATCATGCAGTGCCCGATGGACCGGATTAGTCTGACAGATCAGTGTGAGTGTGAACGCCAGACAGCCTCCCATCCCAGGCCTATCAGCCCAATCAAACGGCATTGATTAGTCACAATTCAATCAGGGTATGCTAAACAGCTACATGTGTGTGACTTCGTGACGCCGAAACAGAGAGGAAAGGAGAATGTGCTTATAAAGGAATGGGACTGGAAAGGGGCAAAAGTGGCCTTTTCGTTTGCGTATTGCTGAATAAACAGGCGCCATCGACTGTGGGGACCAAACCTGCGGACAGCCTGTTCCAGAAACGCCGTTCTCACTGGAAATAGGAATATGCTCTCCCTACGGTGAGCATTAGAACAGCAAGTTGGCTTTGTTTTTATTACACCAAGAAGATTTTTTTGTATCTTATGTCAAATTGCTGTTGTTTTATCTACTTCACTGCTTTTTATGCTGGAGTGAACCAAACACTGGAAATATGTATTCTGTGTGTTTTGTATCAGTATTTACAATGGAGGGTGCTTTATGCTACTCTTTAGATACAACACATTGGGTGTGTTTGAAAAAGTGCTGAGAAAGATTACAATTTACACAGTTTCTTGTGATTGATGTATTTGGAGTTGCATAGCAAAGCTGGGCAGGCGATCTATAGGTCCGGTTGCTGCCTACAGATCAAGACACCATTATTGTAGTCTAATTTTCTCCTCTTTCCTTTGTGTGACCTTGGGCAGCTCACTTTATCTGGGGGGAGAGGGGTAGTACTCTGTACACAAGGCAACGGAGCTATTGGAAGAAATAATTTGGACCAGCTACCTTTCACGATTACAACTCTGCTGAATCTGTTGGAATGTCTTTCATGAATGTCCCTTTTTAGGTCTCTCCTGAGCTAGCGCTTTAGCTCTGCACTGGCGAGAGTTTTAGTAAGCGGGTTTTGGAAGTGCAAACTAGTGGCTTTTCAGGCCTCCAGCTACACTGCATGTGCCCCGGGCGCGCATACCATTTGTCAGCGTGCGTGATCACTTTCGCGGCCGTTTTCATGTTCTCAGTGAGTCGCGCAGTCACTGAGAACATCAAAGCAGCCGCGAAAGTGCACACCAATTGCCAGCCTGTGTGCCTCTATCCGCCTTAGTGCGCGCGATGTGCCCTACCCCCCTCCCTTATCCCACTTTCTGCTTGTTTAATTTTGTTTCCCTCATGGTCTCTGCCTCTAAACTCTGTGGCTATCTTGGAACACACACGCACGCACCACTCCCGGGTGATCGCTGCGAAAGCGACCAATGCTTGTTTCTTCTTCTAATTTAGCGCAGCCACTGGATCACTCTCTCCGACTTGGACGGTCCCGCCTTTCCGCGGATGGCTCACTGTCTTGTGAAGCCCATCCATGAGAGAGCCTTGTCGTCCCTCCGCCCCCTCGCGACTGGCGTGTGCTCTCAGCGCCGCGTCCGCCTCCCTGTTTAGGAAAGAAGCCGTGGGAGGGAAAACTCGTGCCTTCAGGGACCCTTGATCCCCAGCAGCCTGCCAGAAGAATAGCAGCACGCAAAAGCTTTTCCTGTTTACTAAGAAAACTCAGACATTTTTATCTTTTCGGAAGCCTTGAAAGTTTAGTTCTCTTACCCATCCCAGAGCGTGCTGCTCTCTTCACCTTCGCTTTCTTATTGTCCGACTTTCCTTGAGGCGCCACGAAGCCGCTTCTGCGCTATGGGGTCATTATTCTACCAGGATCTGTCAAAACAAGCATTGACATAGCCAATAGGTCTCGCTTTTGGGACCTTATAAGTATTTAGTTATGCAACTGTTGCATGGCTAAACACTTATAAGGTCCCACAGGCGAGACCTATTGGCTATGCCAATGCTTGTTAGTATTAGATTTCAGTTGTGGTTTATGTAGGTAACGCCTGCTGTGTTGCACCAGCTTTTGTGTTCAAATTTGCCGCCTCATAGCAAGGACCTTGTGTCACACACAAAGGAAGGAAGGTTGAGAATGAATTGGCTTGTGTCTCATTTGTCCTCGATCCATTTCTTTTTACAACCTGTGCTTGCTTAAATGTAGATCTGTGTGCCAGTGAAATGCAGAGACATGGGCTACAGGGCTATGGGGTTGTTCCCGTTAGCCGTGAGCCCCAAGATCTGCTGCTGCTGATTCGCCACACCACTTTCAAATGTCACTGACCGCAACTGTACACCTCCCTGCTTCCATCCCCATTAGTGGACTCCCCCTCTACTCACCTCCTCATGCCCCACTTTCCCCCTTTTTTCTCTCTCTCTCTTTCTTCGTCCACCCCTCCCCAGCCTCCACCTATACTCTCCCCTCCTCCTTCTTGGTCTTCCCCTTTCCTATGATCCTCCCTACCATGTCCCTCTTCCCCATACACCCCTTTCTCCGCCGCCTCCTCTTCTCCCCCTCCCCACCCCCCTCTCCTTCCCCCAGACATGCAGGTATGTGTACAGGTAAGCGCAACCCTTCGATGTGGGGACCCACCACCACAATCACCATCACCCTCCATGCACTATCGTGGGGAACCCATAATTCCTCTCTTGACGGTGGGCCATGGAACACAATGCCATGGTTCCATGGGGTCCCTTCCTTTCCTTTCACTCGCGTACACCCAACAACACTACTGTTCATACCACCTGGTTAGCAGGAATGCATCCTCCTCCCCCTGGTGACAGGCTGTCTGGACCCTTGATCGCCCTTGCCCAAATGGGCCTCTGGCCCGTTGGCTCTTTGACACCTGATATATAGGGGGATCTCCAGCACTAGGACTATAGGTTTCATTAGTCATATGTGTAACATGCGTTTTTCCCAGTAACCCTCTCTTCCCCCACCCCCAACTTGCATTGTATTGCTTATTGTTTATGTATCTATGTTCCAACACGTGCATACGCTGTATGGTTTATTCCAATTAACAAATTATCACAAAAGAAAAAGACATGTAATTATGAAACATAGGAAACTAAAGAGAACATGCACAAATCAGAGCTCTTAAAACTGCTAAACGTTAGTGTCCATATCATGTGATGAGATGGGTTGAAGAAACAATTTCAATTTGGCAGGATTATCAAAGGATCTCGACGTCACTTCATCAGTGACTTTGCAAGAATGAAGGATGCCTTAGCAAATGTTCAACTGTCTCGTTTGAGGACGTAGCGCAAGGAATTCCCTTTGTTTGCGAATATTCGTATTGGAGAGATCATGAGAGATGAATATATTGTTACTGGACCAGACAAGATGACGTTTTTCCTTAGAAGCTTTCAGGACACCCAGAAGGTCAGTGAACTCAAGAAATAGCATACTGATTCCTCTAGTTTTGAAAGAATGAGGATGTGGGCGACCAAGGTGATGTGTTGGTGGTATATTAAGACGAGGACTATTAGGCAAAGGATATTCCGTCTATTTGTCTTTTCAAGATTCTCTGAATGTAGTTTGAGTTTTAGGATTTTCTGTTCAAGAAAAGGAATTTTAGTGGCCTGGGGCCAGATGTAC
Organism: Triturus cristatus; assembly: GCF_964204655.1. Taxonomy (NCBI): domain Eukaryota; kingdom Metazoa; phylum Chordata; class Amphibia; order Caudata; family Salamandridae; genus Triturus; species Triturus cristatus. The sequence continues at coordinate 979,064,231 of NC_140588.1, read as the reverse complement.
GACCATTGGCATTAGCGACTCACAAATTGTGAAAAATTGCGAGTCGCAATTTACGAGTTGCTAATGCCAATGTACAACAGTGTCTGAGACACTGTTTGCGATTACCAATGGGGTCCCAAATTGCACGCCTCATCAATATTCATGAGGCACTCGCAATTTGCGACCCCATTGGGAATGGCTGGGCCTCTCAGGTATGTTTGCCTGCTGGGCTCAGCAGACCTCCATGTCTGGGACTGCTTTTAAATAAAGCAGTTTTTTTTAATGCATCCAGTTTTCCTTAAAGGAAAACAGGATGCATTTAAAAAAAGAAAAATTAAACGTTTTCGTTACATTTTTTAAGGGCAAGTAGTGGTCCCTGGGACCACTGCTTGCCCCTAAAAAATATTTTCCCCTGCATTCATAAAGGTTAAGGGGTCCCCTGGGGACCCCTTCCCTTTTGCAAGTGCTTTACCACCTTCTTGAAGAGAACGGTAAATTGCAAATGTTTTGCGACCCTTCCTAATAGCGAGTCGCAAATCCTATTTAGCGAGTCACAAATTAATTGTGACTCGCTAAATAGGGTTTGTACATGGCCCATTGGTATTTTTGAATGCGCAAACGGGTAGCAAACCCGTTTGCTCATGCAAAAATGGGTCGTACATCTGGCCCTTCATCTTGAAGATTACTAACACGTTACTCCATTTTGACCATTTTGCCCTCCATAATAATCCAGCAGTCCTCAATTTGTTGAAGCTTTTCATTAGTAGCACACATGAAAGGTTTTAGACCTCTCATCTCATCGAGGATAGTATCCAAGACTGGATTGTGAGATGACATAATAAGTGATGGAGGATACGTTTTGGCCTGTTTAGACTTTGAGAGGGGGCTTTAGCAGTGGCAAGCAGGTCACTAGCCATTTTGATGTAGTGTATAGAATGATGGCGAACTTTCTTGAAGGATTTTGTCCTGCCCGTACAAGGTGGCAGTGACGGAAGTGGAAAATTAGGGCAGTAGAATGTAGTGCAGCAACCTCTAAACTTATGGAATAGCAGTAAATCAGTATTGAGTTAACTTCTGTGCCCGACTAGTGAATGAACAAGCATTTACAATGCAATGGTCTCGGCATTGTTAAAGTTAGAGCTGTTGGCATTGCTCATGACATTATTTTTGTTTGTTTTTGTTTTTAAAACATTTAAAGAAACGGCATTGTTATTTACAATGTCAATAGCTTAATCTCTCTCAAATGCGAGATCTATTGCATTTGCACCCACACACACAAAGCCACCCACACACACAGAGCCACCCACACAGAGCCACCTACACAGAGCTATTCACATAGGGCCACCTGCACACAAATAGAGCCACCCACACAGAGCCACCTACACACACACAGAGTTACCCACACACAGACAGAGCCACCCACGCATAGAGCCACCTACAAAAAAAGCCACCCACACAGAGGCACACACATACATATACACACACACACACATAGAGCCTACCACACACATACACAGATCTTAGAGTGGCTGTTGGGGAAATTAGGGACTAAAGACGTGAAAGACTAAATACCGCTCACCTGGGCCGGTATCCCGCAACACTCGCTCCAGCTGCGGGAAGGTAAATTCGAGCAGCTCCAGCAGCGTCCCGTACCGCTCCAGGAATGAGCAGACCACCGCGAAATCCGGCAAGGAGCCTGGGCAGGTGTCTTCTTCCACGGGCGCCTGCGTCTCCGCCGCTGCCTCCGCGGCCGCCATCATGGACCTGCTGGGGAAGGAGGGGGGCGACCAGGCTCGAGCCTCCGTAGGAGCCCGCCGCGATCCCACAATGCACCAGCAAAAGCAGCACAGGTTGCGGTGACGCTCCTCCCCGACTGCCCTCTCGCTCTCCCTCCCCCTTCCCCCGGGAGCGTTCTAGTCTGGCCTCGTGTGACACGAAATGAAAACAAAAGAGCATAGAGATCTAGTGGTTTGAGAGCGGAGATCGAGTGGAATCTGAAGATTTCGTTCGTTGGTCTACAAGGTAGCCATCTTGGGAATAAAGCGGGGGTCCAGAAACGAGTCAGTCAAGAAAAAATTATTATTTAAAAACTAATTTTGGGAACAAATCCAATTCCAAGAGACTTTTCCAAGAGACTGACATATTTTAAATGTTTATACAAAAGCTTGCAAAAGCATTTTTATAAGATATTGTACCTTTTAAACACTACTCTGTTTTATATGAGCTGAAAGCTTAGATGCTTACACACACACACACACCCTGCCCAAGTCAACTGCTGAGAGGCGATCCTAACCCCCTGCCCTGTGATGTAGGTTGCTTGCCACGTACATTGTTGTATTTTTTTTTTTTTGCTGTTCTTTTTTATATAGCGCGAACTCGACCCGCAGATATCAGGGCGCTCTATGTGATCACCAGTTGCCTTGCAGACACATGTATTTTTAGGCACGGACCGATTTGTCCAGCTTCACAGGATGTTTAGCCTCGCACGAGACACCGGCCCGGTTCCTCAGCTTCAAAGTCGGCCGCTCTAGCCGATAACGCCTCTATTCAAAGCCTCTGCTAGTGACGCTAGAAACTATTGCTTCTGAGAGGAATGAACAATAACAGAACATCCGACATGCCTGTAGTGACATGGGAGCTTCGTGAAAACCTGAACCAATGTCGCTACAGTAACGCTCACTACAGTGATGGGAATTCCGTGCGTCTTATTACTCCGGCTTGTGTAAGCAAAGACGGTAAAACAACAGTCCTCCTTAATGCGTAAGTAGCGTAAACCTCATTAGACCTGGCACTAGACAGAAAACCCCAGTGATTAACGAAGAGACACAGCTTTAAACCCCAACTCATCCCTACGGTTTAGTCTGAGAAGACTTTGCAGCGCAGCAGCGCTAATCCGGGTTTCGAGGCTCTTAGCTCTGACTCCACCAGCAACCCCACGCTAGAGCACTCAAACCTATACATTATTTCTTTCCTCGCAAGGGTGGACTGCTGGCCCGTAAAAATGAGAGGACGAGCACACCACTGCCTTTCTCCGAGGTGAAGCAGGAATGCCTCGGAGAAAGGCAGCAGCGGTTTCGGATTCGGGGGCGTGTTTTCTCTCCTCTTGCCATTGGCTGGAGGAGAAAAAAACACGCCCAGCGAAAAGTATAAAAAAAAAACGCCCCCGAATCCGAAAAGGACGGGGCCTGTTTTGCGAGACAAACCTCTTCTCCAATGGCTGGCCAGCATTTAAGAGGCCAGCCAATGGAGAAGAGGAGAGAAGAGTTGTGGGTTCAAGCCCCTCTTCTCCAAGTCATTAAATCTCGCGAGCGAGACTGCGCAAGCGCAGCCTTCGCTAGCCGAGACCTAAAAAGGAGAGTAACATAACATCCTCAAAGTACAGGTATGCCCCAGACCATCACTAAGGTAAAGTTACCAAAGTTCTGTACCACAAATGTAGAGTATTCTGTGAGTGATATGGGGGGGGGAAATAAAACGTAAGAGACTCACAGTATTGTATTGGGGGCAGGAAGAACCTCATGATAAATAGTGTCATGGAAATTACAGGCTTAAAAAGGTTGTTCATTGCTATGAGGCATTCCTGATAAGAGGCTCAAATATGCTTTAAAAATTGGAATGCGGGTGGGGCGCTAACAAAGTGGCGGCCACCTGCAAGTTAGAGGCTACCAGTAGTTTAAATTTAGGATATTCGTTCACTCGATCTAAAGGGCATGATGCAAACAATAAGATGAGCCCCTACTGTGGAGTACTTTGGCAGAGGGAAGAGACGGCAGCCGCTTGTAAATGACTGAACTCACCACTGCAGCACCACGGCACACAGGAGGCTCGTAGGAGGACACCCGCCAGATGGAAATGATGCCAGAGTCAAGAGGAGTTCAGAGGCATGTCTAGGGTAGATGTGCATAAGTTATAGGTGACTTTTTGCATTCTTGGGGCTCTGTGTTGCTTCGGAGCGCATGGGTCCGCCGCCATCTTGTATGGCCCAGAAGCCACGCCCCCCATTAGGATTGTTTTTAAGCCAAGAAAGAATTTGTCAGAATATTATAAGCCTGTCTGAATCGAAGACAAAACCCTTTCCACTTCAGGACCATCTTTCCACTTAAGAAAGACTCTCTTAAACCAGGGGAACGCTTTAGTAAATCAGACTATAAGTTCTTGATTTAATAAGGATTGCCCCTGTGTTAGGAGACTCTTATAAACACCCGTAATCCTGGATAAGACTCTGCTAAAACAGGACAAAACCTTCATAGTGTGTGTAGTTGTATTTCACTCCTAAATTAGGTGTGAATTACTCCTGAAAGCACAGGCAAGATTCAGAAGGCTTTTCTTGAGCAGGTGTGCTCACCCGGCAAAGGCTCGCCTCACTCCTCAATGCTAAGGATTAAACCATGGAAACAAGTTATTCAGATATTTATTGGATAAGATTGCTCTAAAGGGCTTCTTTCATGATTCAATGATGTGTTTCCCACTCTCAAATAATGTGAATATTTCCTGTTCATTTTGTACCTACACCTTTGTGGTCAAGGTTGCAAACACTTTCCAAGAATAATGGGATGTTTAATGCTTCTCAAGCACTGATGCAGATTGGTAACGTGATAGAGCATCGTGGCCCCATCAATAGCTTAGAATATGAAGCATTTCTAAGGTTATTGTCCTGACTTTCTGAATAGAAACACCACAAATAATGAGCAGCTGCAGAGCGACAAAGATTCATACCAGAAAGGGGAACAGTCACAAGCAAGGCTATGGTGATACAGACCAAGCTGCAAAAAACCATAGATCAAAAATCCCCATACTTTGAAAACACCGAGAATGTTGTTTCCTTTCACTATAAAAATCGGATTTTAATAGGTTTCAGAAAAGATATGGGGTCAGCAGATCAATATCCAATTCTTCTGCTAATAAGACGTGTCAAGTTCTCAATAGTACCTGGGCGAAAAGTTCACTGTCAGCAGAGGAGAGAGGTGACCTCTTCAGAGCTGCAAGGACAGAAAGATGTCTGTCGGTACCCAATTCATCATGCAAGAGCTGTGCCTGAGCACAGCCGCTGCAACAGCAGCCAAACCCAAGGTCATGCCAAGCAAAAATCCAGCGTCCACGATGAGAACCAAATGCGCTGATTACAAGTATAAATCAAACACAAGTCCCAACAAAGAAAGAGCAAAAGAGAATGGAACAGCACAACCATCATCAAAAAAAAAAGTGGTTATTAAATGCAACAAAAATAATAGTTATTAAATGCAACACACATCGAGTAAAAAAGTTAAGTCGCTTTAAAAATTAAAAATAAAGTTATTTCTGTAACACGCATAAGCGTTTCACCTTAATATATCTAATTATGTTTGCATATCACACACCCTCAATTCATGTATTGGAAGGGAAATAGTAGGCCCTGTAATATTCAATATTTGCCTAGGATCACACAGCTTGTTCATGAGGGAAAAGTCAGGACTGGTCCCAGGTTTTCTGGTTTCGGATTATTCATTTCACGACCAGTGCTTACTTTGTAATAAAAAAATAAGTGTCAGGGACCTCGTCAGGAGTTAAGTAAAGCTTGCACCACCCATTGCCGCTATTAGCAGTGCCAATGACAGTACGAACAAAACTACTAACCATCACTCTCTTACAAGTGGGACACTTCAGACCTTTCCGGGCTATCCAAAGCTATAACAAAAGCATGGGTGGCATATTTTAATAATTTAATTTTACAAGTATATTCAATTAGTAAGCAAGTGTTGTTCTGCTCATCGCAAAAATTGGCAATCAACGCCATCATGTGGCAGACTGTCCTAAGTGCTGTTGCTGACAATTAGGGGCCTGTTCCGAGCACCGGAAACCACTGGGACAAATTATGCACTGACGACACCCACTCGATGGATACTTCTTTCTCTCCTTTTTAATGGCAAAGGTTTTATGCATGATATTAGGTTTTGTCGCACAATTGTGGAGCGTGGGAAGAAGCCACATTAAAGTATCAGTTTGTTTAGGCTCGAAGGTCCAAGAGGACGTTGAGCTGGGCCAGAGTCAGGCCTCTCACCCACCCTTGGTCAGCAGAGGCTGCATAGCTTCTTCTTGAGGTAACGTTGGTTCTAGCAGAAATGTCTCACAGCAGCTGGGAAAACGCTGGTGTGCTGCACCAGTAGTGTTCATTGTTGGGCTTACAAAAACTGGACAGCAGCAAGGGAAGTGTATGAGACATCATTTATTCTCATGAATAGATGGTAAATAAGTGGATCTGACAGTAAGAAGCATTATGAAAGTCCCATTTTCACGCGCACCCTCTTATAGAACCCTTAAAACCTGAAGTACTTGGAGAATTAGGCAAGCTATGCCAGAAAAAAACTTTGCCAGCACAATTGAGTCGAAGAATATTAGGTTAGTAGGTGCCTGGTCTAACGGTAAAGGTCGCAGCTGTGCTCTCTAGGCAGAACAAAGCTAAATATGCAACGACCCTTGCACCTTCTGGTTCAAAGATTGTAGCCAAAAGCAGAAAACAGGTCTTTCTAAAAAGTTATTTTTGCTTTCTGTGGTCCCTGTGTGTGTCCCTACAAAGGACCACATAGGCTTCCTGTTTCAACATCATCATAAACATCATCATAATCATGCTGGGGCCGATTCACAGAATTAATCTGAGATAAAATCCTAAAATTACTACTTTTGGTATTCACAGAAGGCATTTAGTAGTAGTAAAGTTAGGAGTCCTAACTTTACTACTACTAAATGCCTTCTGTGAATACCAAAAGTAGTAAGTTTAGGATTTTATCTCAGATTAGTTCTATGAATCGGCCCCAATTAAAATATATTTATAAAGCAATACCATGATTCAGCGGTACCATAAATGGCACAGTAAATTGCCAATGAGCTAGTGTGTCATGATCACTTACCTCTCATGGAGATGTTGGTCTGTATGGCTTGGGGTCAAGATCAGTAAAGCAGTCTGACCCGAACACAAGAGCGGTAGCTTGCATATGCCCCTCAGAGGCACACACAAATCCATTTGGCAAGGGAGACAGTGGTTGAGCTAGCCTGGAGATCCCTAGCTCTTTAGGGAGTCCAAGAGATAATACAACCAATGGCAAAAGGAGGATAACGTCAGCTCTAGGCTGCGGCCAAGTTTGCTAAGCAAGCCCCTGCCCCCTAAGAGACACACTCAAGGCAAAGTGACTGGATACTTTGAGTCATTGAGACCTCGAAGATAGACCCCCACCGAGGCTATTATGATGATGACTGCAGGAAGTGAAGATATACCATCCAACATGACCCTAACCAAGATGGATCTACTGGCCAACCTCCAATCTTTCAAAACTGAGTTCCGGGAGGAACCCAAGAAAGATGTCACAGCAGAAGTCCTGCCTTTAGGGAATATCTGGTGTTAGAGAAGGGGCAGAAGGGAAGAGTATAGAGGCCTTTATAAAGGGACTCTTTGTTGTGTTGTTGGGATGAACCTGGAACACATCGCGAGTCCACAGGGTAAGGAGAAGACCTTATACTGATGCACAATGACCCCAAGACATACTAGTGAAATTCCACAACTTTCAAACCAATGAGAAAGTGCTGCTCTAAATCAAGATCAACTCAGATCTGGGGACTACAACTGCGCTCTTTCCAAGACATTGCGTCTTTCACTCTGGCTAGATACCAGCAGTTTTATCTGGTCACCAGCTTTCTTAAAGACAATACAATATGCTACAAATGGCTCTTTCCTTTTAACAAAGATTGAAAATGTATTAATAAGCTCTATCAAACATCAAATAAACATTCTGCAGCTAGAATTTTTTGGCACTCGACTGAGTAACAAGCCACATCAGGACCTTCCACTATGAGCCTAAGGAGAAAGGCCTCCTCGGACCCTCAACATCACAAGCCATGCCCTGAGCATCAAAGGGGAACAAAAACCACCAGAAGCACTACAGAAGGAGACTGAATGCGAATGAAGGTAAGCCACTAGAGACCATGATTCCGTAGGGACGCAGCAACAAAAATACAAGGGATGATCCAGAACTAAGATTATCAAATTAAAGGAGGACCTGTCAATCCCTAAGGTTGGAAATTTGACAGCAAGATAGCCCCTGGGAGACCCTGGGGATCACTGGATTCCATGGGTTATCCTTTACCCACAGAGCGCACAATGCCCACTTGAGGTGGGTGAGGGGGTCCCCACCTTCGAGGAGCTTCCACATTACCTGTTGAGATTTGTTCTATGATATGCTTTTTTCTGTTTTGTTTACAATTTGGGATGGTTACTTTGGTTTTTTTGGGGGGGAGGAGTCAGTGAAAATCCAGCATATTCTCAACTACTCTCACATGTGAGGGTCCACACTAACCAACAGAGCACACACACTGTAAATGGTTATGGTACTGATAAAGCCGGATTCTTATCTGTCTTACCATCACCAAGAATCCTCTCGGGTCACCAGGATCTCTCTATCTGCTCAATAGTGTGAAGGGGAGAAAATCCAATTTTAGCACATAATCAAACAAATCGAATTTGAACTCTAAAGGACCACTGACTCTGAATCTCAAATTTTAGGGATTTATTACAAAGCCAAAAATAATTGCACATACAAACAGCTCATCACGAGGTTAAGAAAATAAATGGGCACTAATACAAAAAATATCCTAAGCAGGCGTCTCATCCGACTCAGAATAAGAAGAATAGTCAGTTCCAGAAGCATTAGGCAACCAATAACTGCTCCGATCTCTATGTTGCAGTCATTAACCTAAAAGAAAAATCAGTTAGTCTATCCCTACTCTATCCCTAAGATGACATCCCTACTTAGCATTTTCCCCTGGCAAGAGAATAGAAAAAGTTGTCAGAAGTGAAGACTTCCTTAGAAGTACACTCACTTTGCTCAGTACGGAGCTCGTTCTAAGATGCTCCTTCCAGCTTCCCATCTAATCCTCAACTGCTCAACCCACGGGGAAATGTCCCTAATTCAAAATCCCAAAATCATAGAACACGCCCTTTGTTACACCTCTTCAGCAAGGTCTTCCTCTGGTACTTTTCCACCAAAACTTGTACTCCATCCAAAGACGGTTAGCTTGACCTTGGGTCCCAGGCACCTTCTCCGCTGAAAGTATCATCCCTGCATTCCAGTATACTCCCATGTTGGCTTCTCCTACCATCCTAACTCCTAAAACAAAAGGGTTAGTCTCACTAACAAGCTAGGTGTCCTTACACCTGCAACAGAAACATGGGAACGATAAACTTTCCACTTCTCTGAGATCTGCTGAGTCCTCACAAACCCTCGGAGCCTTCTCAAGGGAAACAATTTTCGGCCTACAATATTCAGCTAACATAAGAAATGAATAGGCCTTTCTCTCAAACGTGTATGCGGTCAGGCCTTTACACATTTTAAACACACATTTCTAAAATCATACTGTAAGCATTGATATTCATTAAATTGCATACATGAATAAGCAAATCTACAAGTCCAGATTTTATTATGGTGCACGTTTGAATCCTAATACATCACATTATACGTGAACTAAGTCGTTATGCATCATCTAGCATACATTTCGACTAAACATTCATTAAACTTCATAAATGATTTGATTACATTTCTATTCGCACTAATATATACTGCTTTTAGTACTACATTTCTAAGCCACTCAATAAAGTGCCGTTCAATATTTGGGTGCAGACTACTAGTGATTATAATGCACCCCTACAAATTCATAACAACATTGCGCTCTATCAGTACTAACATTAAACATTAGAGGGATGAACTTCTCAAGTAAACACTCAAAACCTTAGCAAAACATAACAGTCGGGAAATAAAGCTTTACAGGAAACCCAATTAAAGAGGCTAGAGGAGACAAGACTTAAACAAAAACCCCATCCATATATCTTCTATGCATCGGGCCCCTTGAGACACGAGGGGGTGGCTATTTCCCTGCATATGCTTCTACAAAAAACGAAGAGAATTAGGGCTTTGTGATGTCTGGAGAGAACAACATCATACCCAGCAACAATTCACCTTCTTCTCCCTTGTGCATCAGACAAACTCCAGGATTGACTATATCATGGTTAACGCCTCATTACTGTATTTGATACCATTGGCAGCTGCCTCGGAATGCGAGTGGTGGGCTGGAACGAAAAAAATGAAAAATAAATGTACCTTATTCTTCGCCGCCGCTGTCGCACGTCTCTCCTCCGTTCTCTTTGCTGCACCGGAAGCACCCAGGCTCCCGGATTCTCCCAGCAAATCACAATACTGCATGAGTAGCATTGTGATTGGTCTGAGCGGCCTTTTTGGCCGCACAGGCAGTACCTGGGAGACCAGCCATGTTCTCTACTGGGCTGTACTACCCAGCTCAGTGGACAACATGGCAAGTGCGCAGGACTTTTTGGCGGCCCCAGAGGGACGGCCAAGCTGTCATGTGCACTTAGGGAGGGAGAGCAAACCACTCCTTCTCCCTCTGACGGCGGGGAGCCCAGCACTATACCGCCCACCTGTCTGAAGTTGCAAAGAAAAATAAAATGATAACTTCTTGTCATTATTATTTTATTTTTATTCTCCACTGCTCAATGAGCAGGGGGCGATACTCCTCCGCCCTTAGCGGAGGAGCCGCCACTGTTTGATACCTGACTCAGAAATAGGAATAATAGCCTTATTCGATGACTTTTCCATCCTAGGGGGACAACAGTGTGGTAGATGGGTTTTTCACCCCTCTTTACTCAGGGACCTGGTACTGTGAGGGGAGCTACACACACAGATTGAAGACTTCTTCAACACTAATGACACCCAGGAGGATTCAATAGCGATTGTATGCGATGCACTCAAAGCTGTCTCCTATCTGAATAAAAGGTTGTAACAATACAGGGAAAACTTGGAAAGCGACATTAAAATAGCAGATTCAAAGTATATAAATATGCCCTCACTCCGCTTGCTAAAGGAGGTCAATACATTGAAAGATCATCTATGTACTTTGGAAATCAATAGGGCACAATTATAATATTACGCTGAAAACACCTCTATTACTCATAGGGCATTAGGATAGTGACCTACTTAGCAAAACAAATCCAGATTAAACAAGGGCAGGGCTTTGTAAAGGAGATTTATGTAGGAATAGGGACCAAAAAGCCAAGGAAGAGGGAAACTTAAAGCCTTTAGAAACTCTACACCGCGGAACATCCACTGGAATACTTGCAAGGTGCATACTTAGTTAAACCCCACCAATCTAAGTAATGAGGGCTCAGGTTTTGGATTAACAATCCTCAAATAGGAAAGAGAAAGTAACAAAACACCTGGCCTGATGGCTTCTCTGAGAGGTTTTTTATACGCAAACACATTAACACCTATACTGACACAATTATATACACTTCAGAGGGTGTTACTCCCACTACGATTTAAGCCACTATTTCCTTAACAAATAAACAAGGCAAGGATCCTGCAAAGTATCCCTCCTATTGACCTATTGCCCTCTTGAATGTTGACATCAAACAAAGATTTTGGCTCAACGACTAGAGCACATTATCTCCTTTACACATTGATCAATCAGGGTTCATCAAGGAATGCCAGACTCATGACAACAGTAGAAGAGTTATTCAACTTATTGAAAATGCGAAAAAGAAAAAGGTCCCGGCAACAGAAGTAGCATTAGGTCCTGAAAAAGCATTTCAGAGAGTTGACTAGCTATTCTTAAGAAAGTTGTTAGAAGCAGCAGGGGTGGGCCCAAAGTGTAAAGAGATGGTCAAGGTGGGATTTCGAGCACCCAGAGCAAGAGTGGCATTGAACGGGGGAATCTCTAGACTCTTCAAATTGAAAAGAGAGACCTGCCAGGGTTGTCCACTTTCCCCACTCCTGTTCACCCTTAGTATCAAACCCTTAGCTACCCATATAAGAAGCGATACAGAGGTGAGAGGCCTACGGTTAGGCCAGGAGAAAAAACAAATCCTACTCTTTGCAGACAACATGGTTTTGACCCAGCAGAACCAGTTACACCACTCCTCAGGATAAAGAACCAGCTTCTGCTCTTCAAGAAAACACCTGGATTTAAAATTAATACAGCTAAATCAGATATTTTAAACCTCACCCTTCCCCAACAAACATTAGATTAAATTAAGCAACACATTAATTTCCGGTGAACCACAAGAGGAATCACTTACCTGGAGGAACAATTCTCAACCGGAGATTGCTGACCTAACTCACATGGAATAAATGCAGGGAAACTCGTGAACGTGGGCAGACTTAAAAGTGCCTTAGTTAGGGAGACTCAACACGATTGAAATGAATATTTTGCACTGGCTGCATTACCTATTTGAAGCCCTTCTGTTACTGGTGCCATTGACTTTTTCACTAATCTCAAAACTATGGTTTTGAAGTATATTTGGAGAATAAAGTTTCCTTGGTGATGTATAAAGTCTTATGCAGGCCCAGAGAATAAAGGGGATTTGCCCTCTCAGATATACATATCTACCATATAGCAGCACTAATGAGGGTCCTTGCAGACTCAACTTCACAAGAAACTGAGAAAATGTGGCTACGTATGGATCTGGCAGTTAGAGTCCCTTTTTATGGGAGCAGGCGCGGAAACCCTGTCCAGATAGACCACCCAACGTTTGCCTTGGCACGACCACACAGACAACAGTGACGGTTTGGGAGGAAGCAAACAAACAAATAAAGCTGACTACATATATCTCCCCATACATTTCAATTGGACTTTTACTTCGGTGTTGTGACTGGGCCCATTCGATCTCTGAAGGGAAGGGGATTGTTGTATGCTGAGTGATATGTTCAGCTAAGGCACCATTAAATCCTTTGATAACTGCAAAAAAGACTTCAGTTTAAATAAAAGCGAGAGCAATCATACACACAGAACCAACATTGGGTGCAACAACATTTGAATAACAAGGTGGGTATTAGCAAGCTATCTCCAATGGAGAATTTTGTATGTATAGCGATTGGATCCCGAAGAAATATTTCTGTCATGTACCAATTGCAACTAGACTCTACAATAGAAAAAGTCCATCCCTATAAAGAAAAGTTGGACACACTGATAGGCAAAAAACGCACGGAGACAAAATGGGCTCAAATATGGAGAAGCCTTAACAAATCAACACAAAGCATCCTGAGAAACAAAGAAAACTATACAACTGTAATATAATGTAATGGCAGGTGGATTTGTAGAGTGCTGCTTGTAACCCGTGAAGGTATCCAGCTGCTGAGTAAGTGAGAGTAGTCATGTGGTGGTACCTGGATGAGTACAGGCAGTTGTGATGGTCCCGCAAGAAAACTAATTGAAAAAACAGGTCTTCTGCTTGCGGATTTCAAGAGGTGAGGAGGAGGTCCCAATGTGTTGGGGGCAGTCGCTCCAGGTTTGGTGGATTTGAAGGAGAATGATCAACCTCCTGTTCAGCTTCTGTGAATGCGAGATGTGTGTGAGTGAGAGTGATGCTGATCGAAGTTGTCTGGTGGGTTGTTGAAAGTGAAGCTGATGAATGAGGCATGCGGGTACTGTGTTGTATAGTGACTTGAATGCATGTTTGAGAAGTATGAACTGGAAGCTCTTTAGATGGTGAGCCAGTGGAGCTCCATGAGGAGTGGTGTGATGTGGGAACGACACAGGAGGTCAAGGACGAGTCTGGCAGTGGCGTGTTGGATGGTTTGAAGTCTGTGAAGAAGATGGATTGGGATATAGGTATAGAGTGCTTTGCCGTAAGCCAATCTGCTTGTGATTTACCTGAGACTTCATGGTGAAGTTGGTGTCCAGGATGAGGCCTATGTTCCTAGCCTGGTACGTTGGGGTGGGTGTGGGTCCGAGTTTGGCAGGCCACCAAGGTGAGCTTTTCTTCCCAAAGATCAGCACTTCAGTTTTGTCGTGTTGAAGGTAAGACCGTTTTCTTTCATCCTATAGGCCATGCAGGTCATGCATTGTTTGAAATTTGTCTTGTTGGTGAAGGTGTTACCTGAGAGGGAAATAATTAGCTGGGTTTGGCCAGTATAGGTGGTGATGTTGATTTAGTGGTAACTGATGATGTTAACCAGAGGAGTCATGTACATGTTGAAAATTGTGGGGCTGAGTGATGAACCCTGTGGAACTCCGCAGATGAGGTCCTTAGTTTCTGATGTGGATGGCATGAGCTTTACTCGTTGTGTTCTTCCAGAGAGGAAGGAAGCTGTCCATTTGAATATTGGTCCTTGTTTCCCACTGTGTGTAGTCTGGCGATGAGTGTGTGGTGGGAGACGGTGTTGAAAGCAGCAGAGAAGTCAAGGAAGATGAGGGCAGTGGTCTGTCCACGGTTGAGGATGGTGCATATGTCATCTGTGGCAGCAGTGAGGGTTGTTTTGGTGCTGATTCCTGGTTGTGAGTTGTCCAGGAGTTTGTGGCATTCAAGGTGGTCAAAGAGTTGTCTGTTGATGGTGTTATCAATGACTTTGGCTGGGAAAGGGAGCAGCAAGATGGGCCTGTAGTTGCTGAATACTTGAGTGTCAGCTGAAGCTTTTTTGTGGAGGGCGATTACTTCAGCTTGTTTCCAGCTATCTGGGAAGGTGGCTGTCTTGAGGGAGGTGTTGATGATGGAGATGAGTGCAGCGCTGATCGTGGCTCTTCCCAGGTTATAGTTATGGTGGGGCAGGGGTCTTTATTATTTCTGCAGTGTCCTCGTGGGCTAGAGGTTTTAATGTGGCCAATTGATAATCTTTGGTTTATGAGGTTAGCTGGCTGGGAAGGTCGATGGGGGTGGCTGGGGTTGGAAGTTGCTATAGATCTTCATGTTTTTTTCGTGGAAGAAGCCGGGGAGCTTGCTGTAAAGTTTTTGTGTAGGGGTGATGGTGTTGGTTGCGGCTGTTGAGTTGGTGAATTCCTTGAATGACAAAAAGTTCCTTGCAGTTGTTGGAGCTAGATGTGATTTTCAGGGACAGTGCCTTTTCTTGATCTCTTTCACTTGATGTTGATAGTGTCGAAGTGCAGCCTTGTAGGTGTTTCTTGTGGTTTTTCCTCTGGTGGTTTGGCATGTCCTTTCGAATTGCTTGCAAACTCTCTTTTTCTCTGAGGTTAACGTTGTACAAGGTAGCTTGTTTGTTGGATCTTTTGGGTTTGGTGTTTTTCAGAGGCACTAGGGTATTTGACACAGGTGGTGATCCAGTTGCTGAAGCTGTTTGTGTCATTGGTGAGGTCGTTGGTGGGTCTGGGTAGTATAGCTGGAGGGCATTGTTTCTGTAACTTTCTTCCAGAACTGGCTTGGGGTGTTGCTAGACTGCGTAGGGGTGGTTGGTGGGTCTGTTATGTAGAAGTAAACAATGGAGTGGTCCCTCCGTATGAGTGCAGTGATGTGGCTGACTTTAACCTTTTCGCTGGAGGAGAAGATTGCGTCCAGGGGGTGTCCGGCGATGTGAGTGATGCCTTGTACGAGGTGGATGAGGCCAGCATTCTATAGATGCTCGAGCAAGACAGTGGAGTAGGAAGCCATTGGGTTGTCGAGATAAAAGTTGTGATCACCTAGGAGTAGGAAGTCTTCGGTGCCCATGGTGAGGGGTGCGGTGAGATCAGTGAGGAAGCTGCTGAAGTGGGTGACAGGCCCTTGGAGCCTGTAGGCAATGGTGTTTTTGATAGTGGTTTTACTGTCTGTCTGAAGCTTGAAGTGCATGGGTTCCATAAAAGTGGCTTCTGGGTCAGTGTAAGAGGTACACTTGATGGTGTCTCTGGGGATGATGGTGGATTCTACTCCTGGTTTACGGAGTCGGTCCTGGGGCATGGTTTTGTATCCAGTAGGGATGGCTGCAGTGTGTCAGACTCTAGTAACTGTACTCTACTACAGAGGAACAGAGATGCTAGTTCCCAAATCCACCCTGACAGCCATCCAGAGCTTAGTGTGACAAGTCTCTAGGGTGGCTATCTAGGGGGAAGGGGGAAATTGGATAAAATAACAAAAGAGAGAAGAGACTGTTCTGCGGCTTCCTTCAGGAGTCCGTCCAGCAGACTTCTATTGCTGAAGAGGTAACCTGTAGACAAGAGTTATTGTTATCTTAAACTTTTAGTCCTTAAACCTCTCTTATCTCGTAAACCCCCTATCGCCTTATTTCCTTACCATGCCAATTCCAGAACTCAGCTTCTCTTCTATTTCTTTTCTTTCTTTTCTGTGGGTTCCCTTTATTCCTTACTCTATTCTTTGTCTGCAATTAAAAAGGACACAGCTAAAACCTAAGGTTTATCTGCCTCATATGAATCTTTCTCCCTGTGCTTCTTACTTACTTTCCTATTTTTTCTTTTACACTCTTCTATGTTATATCTTCCTTGGTATCTGCCTTAGTTCTCAGTTTCTTTTTCTTTCTGCACACCTGCAATATATTTATTACATTATCTGTTAAGAACTTTTGCTCTCTTTTAACTTGGTATTATTTATTTATTTTAATTTAGTATTCTACTTACTGAGTTTGAGGTCTTTTCCTATTTGTAATTATTCATCTGTGTATTTAATGTTCTCTGTTCTTTTTCTTTTCGTGGTGGTATATTACTCTCTGTACTTAAGCTACTGTCCGACGACTTATTTCTGTGGTAAGTATTGTTTTATCTTATTCTAATTATTCATAGTTGCTCAAGCGTTCTAACGTGTAATGCAATTCTCTCTTCGTTTTTTCAGGACTAGCCGTCACAACTCGTGACCTCTGTGGAAATACTGTAAAGACGCTTTCCTCACAGTAAGTTCTATAACTCTATAGCTATCAGTAATTTACTTCAGTTCTCTGACGTGACAAATATACACTTGTTAACTTAGCTTCGTTTTTTCTCTCGTTCTTCAGATGCTCCTGTAGACGCTGCTCTCTCTCCCTGACGACTCGATACGAAATCTTCACAAAACTGAGACTTGCCGTTCTCCTCAAACATTACTCAACTTCATTGAATTCGGCTTACTAACTCGTATCTTCGGTCTTCCTAATGCCCTTCAGTCTTGGTAATGAAAAGCCTTCAAACCAACACTAAAACTCTTTTTGTTAGCGCGCTCTGAAGTGCGCTCCTGACTCTCTAGAATTCTTGGTGAAGTGCGCAGTTCCTAAGCAGCGCGAGCCTCACCTAGGATTCCAGCGCGTTCTCTGCCGAACACTAGAACGCTAACAGCTACTCGGTTCTGGTGGCCTTTTCCGGCGCCATTTCCGAGTCAGCTCCACCCATGTACCTTCCATAGCTCGGGGTGTACAAACTTTGAGTCTTCGATGTGCAATTAGACCTATCTGTAATCTTGGAGTCCTGACAGTACCCTCCAACAAGGTAGGTTCTCTCCTCTGGGGTTTAGTTGGAGATCGTAGGTGAAAAGCTTTAACTAATCTTGGAGCATGAACATCTTCCTCTCGTTCCCAAGATCTTTCCTCGGGCCCATAACCCTTCCAGTCCACCAAATAGTATAGCTTCCCTTTTTGCATTTTGGAATCTAGAATTTCCTTGACTTCAAATTCAGTACCAGTCTCTAGCTGAAGAGGCCTTGGAGGCAGGTTTTTTGTAGGTTTTCTGGAGCCTTCTTCAACAGGGATATGTGGAAAACCGGGTGTATTTTCAACCTTGGTGGCAATTGAAGTCGGTAAGTCACCGGATTTATTTTCTCCTCTACCAGATATGGACCAATAAATCTCGGTTGAAACTTCCGATTACCTTTTAGTCTCAAATGCTTAGTACTTAACCAAACCCTGTCTCCTATTTCCAATGAGGGGCCTACTCGTCTCTTTCTGTCTGCATAAGTCTTATATTTTTCTTTAGCTAGTTCAAGATTTTCAATTGCCCTATTATGTACCTGATCTAACTGTGTTACGATCTCCTCCACCGCTGGAACTGAGATCTCGGTTTGCCTGAGGGTTGAGTTGGGATGTCTACCATAATTCATAAAGAAGGGGGAATACCCAGTGGAAACATTCTTTGCATTATTATGGGCGAACTCTGCAGCCCACAAATAGTCCGACCAATTTCCTTCTTTTTTCAAAAGAAACAATCTCAGATACTGTTCAAGTTCTTGATTCACCCTCTCGGTTTGACCGTCAGTTTCTGGGTGGTAACTGGTGGAAAAACGGACTTCTGTACCCAACCCTTCCATGAAAGATTTCCAAAAGTGGGAAATGAACTGTGGACCCCTATCTGTGATTACTTTTTTAGGGATTCCATGTATTTTCACTATTTGAGCACTAAAATGAGTCGCCAACTGCTTAGCTGTTGGCACTCCGTTTAAAGCTGTAAAATGAGCCATTTTAGAAAGGGAATCTACCACTACTAAGATGGTATTGTAGCCCTGACTAAGGGGTAAGTCAGTAATGAGGTCTAATGTAACAGTGTGCCAAGGATAAGGTGGAGTTGGTAAGGGCATAAGTAAACCTTTTGGGGCCTGCCTTTCTGATTTTCCCTGAGCACAAATCTCGCAAGTCTTAATATATTGCTCAATATTCTTCGACATTTCAGGCCACCAGTAGTGTCGCTGGATCAGTTCTCTGGTCTTTGCCTCTCCCTTATGTCCTGCCAACTTTGCATCGTGGCATTCCTTGATAATCTGTTGCTGCAACTCTTTAGTGGGAATATACAGAGCTCCTTGGAAGTAGGGCAACTGATTACGAACTTCTCTTCCTTCTTTCTTCGCCCACTCTTTCAAGGTCCTTTCATCTATTGCGTCAGAGATACCATGTTCAAGATCAACTGAAGTGATTGCCCCAATAATCTTTTCACTTGGGATAATGGATTGATTTTCTAGAGGTGTCTTTTGATTTTCTGCGTCTATCCTAGACAAGGCATCTGCTTTTCCGTTCTGGGCCCCTGGTCGATAAGTAATGACGAAATCGTAATCAGCAAAGTATAGCGACCATCGCAATTGTCTTGGTGTTAAGGTTCTGGCTGTTTTTAGAAATTTTAAATTTCTATGGTCTGTGTATACAGTGACTTGATGCTGTGCCCCCATTAAATGATGTCTCCAATCTTTGAATGCGTCTTTTATGGCCAATAGCTCCTTCTCTGTGATTGTATAGTTTATTTCTGCCGGAGTTAATTTTCTTGACCTATAGGCGACTGGATGCAGCTGCCCCGTTTGCTTGCTTCGTTGGGACAAAATTCCTCCCACCGCTTGATCTGAGGCATCGGTCTCCACATAAAATGGTTCAGTCGGATCTGCATGTTGTAGGATTGGGGCTGATGTAAAACTTTCCTTTAGGGATCGGAAGGCTTCTTCAGCTTCAGTTGTCCATTCAAATTTGACCCCTTTTTTCAATAGACAGGTGAGTGGTAAAATCTTATGCGAAAATTCTCCAATGAATCTCTGGTAAAAATTGGCAAAACCAATAAAGCTTTGTACTTCTTTGACGCTCTCGGGGGACTTCCAATTTATCACCGCTTCGATCTTTTTGCAGTCCATAAGAATGCCCGTTGGTGAAATTACAAAACCCAAAAATTCAACCTGAGAGACACTGAAAGCACACTTCTCTAGTTTTACAAACAGTCTGTTTTCTCTCAACTTCTGTAAGACCCTTCTAACCTGATCCTGATGTTCTTCTTTGTTCTCAGAGTAAATAAGGATGTCATCAATGTACACCAGTGCACA
Organism: Triturus cristatus; assembly: GCF_964204655.1. Taxonomy (NCBI): domain Eukaryota; kingdom Metazoa; phylum Chordata; class Amphibia; order Caudata; family Salamandridae; genus Triturus; species Triturus cristatus. The sequence goes on along the minus strand of NC_140588.1, from coordinate 979,044,742 downwards.
CTGGTCGATGAATTCCTTCAATACGTCGTTAATGAAGTGTTGAAAGGCTGCTGGAGCGTTACATAGCCCATAGGGCATAACCTGATATTCAAATAGGCCGAACTTCGTTCTGAAGGCTGTCTTCCACTCATCGCCCTCCTTCATTCTCACCAGATGATACGCTCCCCTCAGATCCAACTTCGTGTAAATTGTTGCTCCTTTCACTTGATCTAGCAAAACGGATATTAGCGGCAATGGATAACGGTTCTTTTTTGTAATCTTATTGATGGCTCTGTAGTCGTTGCAAGTCCTCAAATCTCCTTCTTTTTTGGGCACAAAAAATAGGGGCGAGGAGACTGGGGACTGCGAGGGACGAATGAAGCCGTTTGCTAGATACTTATCCAAATATTCCTTTAGGTGATGGTGTTCTTTTTCCGTAAGGGCATACACACAGCTGCAAGGTAGATTTGACCCGGGTTCTATCTCAATTTTACAATCATAAGGTCTGTGGGGTGGTAATTGTTCTGCTTCCACTTCATTGAATACGTCTTCAAAGTCTCGATATTCCTCTGGTATGTCTTGTACATGGACTACACAAATTGATCCTCCCGTCTGACACAACGAATGTGCAGGATTCACCTCTTGCTCCTTCTGCTGACCTCTAAAACAATTTCCCAAACAATAATCTGATTCCATCGTAATGGCTCTAGTACTCCAGTTGATTGTTGGATTATGTTCAGTAAGCCAGGGAAGCCCAAGGATCAATTGGAATTGGGGGGCATCGATCAAGTTAAACTGGATCTTTTCCTCATGTCCGTCATTCGAGATCAGATGAATTAATTCTGTGTGACTGATTATTGGACCTGAGGACAGATTGGTTCCATCCACAGCCCTAACGGGCTCAGCTTTTAACTTTTTGATGGCTTCGATTCCCACCTTGCTTGCAAACCTTAGATCGCAAAAGTTTCCGGTGGCTCCTGAGTCGATCATCACTGAGACTTCCCTCAGCGTCACGTGTCGGAATCTGATTTCCATTGATAAAATTAGATGTGGCGCTGCAGACTGTAGAGTATTGGCCAATCTATGTTCTTTTGGAGTCTGATCGAAAATCGCATCCACCTGTTCAACTCCTCCAACAGTTGGTGCCTTTAGTTTTCCTTCGGCTTGAAACTTCCCTTGGGTTTCTTTGGACAAGCACGTACAAAATGGCCTCCCGATCCACAGTACATGCAAAGATTGTTGGTTCTTCTCTTCTCCTTCTCTTCTTTGGAAAGAGGACCCCGTATAGTACCAATCTGCATTGGTTCGATGCCCTGCTGACCTTCATTGCTTCGTCCTCCTTCCGACCTGACTCGATCAAATCTTGGAATCACTGACTTGAAATCTTTCCTCTTTTCACCTTTTCTTTCCCCATGACGGAAATCGATTTCCAGCACTAAATCCACCAACGCTGAGATTTCTGAGGGTCTATTGGGTATTCCGGCCAATGCATCATTTAACTCATCTCTTAAACCTCGATAAAACACCGCTGCTCTCTTACTCTCAGGCCAGTTGGTTTCCACCACTAGTTTATTGAATTGCGCCAAATAAGAGACCACATCGCGGTTTCCCTGTTTGACGTCGAGTAGCTCGTTGTCTACGGCTTGGGATATCCGCCTTCTGTCAAATATTCGAAGAAACTCTTCTTTGAAGTTCTCATAATTCCGCAATATGGGATCATCCTTTGAAATCAGAGGCAAAGACCAGGATGCTGCATCCCCACTTAAGTATGACAACACAAAGGCCACTCGAGACTGAGCATCTGGAAAAATGGAAGGGCGGCACATGAAGTGTAATGAGCACTGCGTAATGAATATTTGAGCCTTCTGCGGATCCCCGCTAAGGGAATGACAGGTGAGAGGGAGTGAATCACCAGAGTTGTCATCCTATTAGCCCCTTCTGTCAATGAAGCTTGAGTGTCCGACCCTGAACCAAAAGGTTGTCTAAGCCTTTGCGCCAATTCTGCGGTTTCTTTTCTAGAATTTACTACTTCTAATCTGAGGCTCTGGTTTTCCTCTCGGACTACACTTAACTCTTTTTGTATGGTATCTAATATAGTTCTTAAACCTTGCACGTCTATTCCCTCAGCCATCTCTGTTCGGGTGTAAAATGCAACGTGGGCACTTCACTCTGTCAGACTCTAGTAACTGTACTCTACTACACAGGAACAGAGATGCTAGTTCCCAAATCCACCCCGACAGCCATCCAGAGCTTAGTGTGACAAGTGTCTAGGGTGGCTATCTAGGGTGAAGGGGGAAATTGGATAAAATAACAAAAGAGAGAAGAGCCTGTTCTGCGGCTTCCTTCAGGAGTCCGTCCAGCAGACTTCTATTGCTGAAGAGGTAACCTATAGACAAGAGTTATTGTTATCTTAAACTTTTAGTCCTTAAACCTCTCTTATCTCGTAAACCCCTATCGCCTTATTTCCTTACCATGCCAATTCCAGAACTCAGCTTCTCTTCTATGTCTTTTCTTTCTTTTCTGTGTGTGCCCTTTATTCTTTACTCTATTCTTCGTCTGCAATTAAAAAGGACACAGCTAAAACCTAAGGTTTATCTGCCTCATATGAATCTTTCTCCCTGTGCTTCTTACTTACTTTCCTATTTTTTCTTTTACACTCTTCTATGTTTTATCTTCCTTGGTATCTGCCTTAGTTCTCAGTTTCTTTTTCTTTCTGCACACCTGCAATATATTTACATTATCTGTTAAGAACTTTTGCTCTCTTTTAACTTGGTATTATTTATTTATTTTAATTTAGTATTCTACTTACTGAGTTTGATGTCTTTTCCTATTTGTAATTATTCATCTGTGTATTTAATGTTTTCTGTTCTTTTTCTTTTCGTGGTGGTATATTACTCTCTGTACTTAAGCTACTGTCCGACGACTTATTTCTGTGGTAAGTATTGTTTTATCTTATTCTAATTATTCATAGTTGCTCAAGCGTTCTAACGTGTAATGCAATTCTCTCTTCGTTTTTTCAGGACTAGCCGTCACAACTCGTGACCTCTGTGGAAATACTGTAAAGACGCTTTCCTCACGGTAAGTTCTATAACTCTATAGCTATCAGTAATTTACTTCAGTTCTCTGACGTGACAAATATACACTTGTTAACTTAGCTTCGTTTTCTCTCTCGTTCTTCAGATGCTCCTGTAGACGCTGCTCTCTCTCCTTGACGACTCGATACGAAATCTTCACAAAACGGAGACTTGCCGTTCTCCTCAAACATTACTCAACTTCATTGAATTCGGCTTACTAACCTTGTATCTTCCGTCTTCCTAATGCCCTTCAGTCTTGATAATGAAAAGCCTTCAAACCAACACTAAAACTCTTTTTGTTAGCGCGCTCTGAAGTGCGCTCCTGACTCTCTAGAATTCTTGGTGAAGTGCGCAGTTCCTAAGCAGCGCGAGCCTCACCTAGGATTCCAGCGCGTTCTCTGCTGAACACTAGAACGCTAACAGCTACTCGGTTCTGCTGGCCTTTTCCGGCGCCATTTCCGAGTCAGCTCCACCCATGTACCTTCCATAGCTCGGGGTGTACAAACTTTGAGTCTTCGATGCGCAATTAGACCTATCTGTAATCTTGGAGTCCTGACACTGTGATACCCAGTGCCGATGTGGGGTTGAGCCAGGTTTCGGTGAGGAAGAGGAGGTCCAGTGCATTAGAGTCGCTGAGGTCCCATGTACGGAGTGCTTGTCAAATGAACGTGTTTTGAGGAGCATGCATGCAAGTGAATTTTGTTGTGTGGGGTGGGGTGGGTGTGTGGTGCTGTGGGTCTTGATTTCTGACTTGGTGAGGGGTGAGGGGTGTGTGGGAGGAAAGTCTGGAGGGGGCAGCAAGGTGGGAAAACACGACCGGCGGAGCAAGTCAGTGGCAAAAACTGACAGAAGAGACCAAGATGCAAAATCAAGCACTAAGAAGGGCAAAAGATGAAAAAGGGGGCTACGACTTTCGGTATTCACAAAGTTAAGTTATGAGCAGTAACTTTACATCCACAGTCAGGCCGGAATCTCTGCCCCAAGTGCAGAGATTCCACTTTGCACTCGGAGGGTACTCTCCGAGTGCGGGTAATCCACTACGCACTTGGAGTGTACTCTCCGTGTCCAGAGAGTACACTAATTTCTTGTCCTTCTTCTCCCAGTGGCTTTCCCAAACCCCCTCCCATTTTAGTATGTCTGTTTCTCTGTATCTGACCAATGTCCTTTAATGCTGCCTGCTTCCTGTTTCACATTTGTGATAGAGGCAAATCGGTATATACTCTTTACACAGTGGGAACTAAAAAGCATTCACTTTCATTATCTGTGCAACGGGTCACATTGAGATATTTTTCCACAAGCCGAGCTAATAGCAGGATCTGCAATGAGTATGTTCAGGAAGGGTGTGATAATTGCAGTTTCAAGAGACCAGGAACTAAGCCCTGGATGCATAATATATTGAAGAATTAATTTTTCAATATGTTCTTTGTCAATTTTTTGTAGGCCATCGACTTTCTGTTGAACAAGTTGCATTATTTTGGGTCCCATAAATCATATTGCTGATCATTCTAAATATTTACTCATAAATAAAGTTGGTTGCAAAAATGGGATTGAGTAATAGCTTTGCTATGTTCTTTTAAGTGAGTAGCACAGAGGGTGCCGCTTAATGCTGATTTCTTTGGCACCTTGACGGTCCACATTAGGGTTTGTTTTCTTAAATTCATTTAGAAATTTGAGCATTTTTTTGAAGGGGCTTCTTTCTCCAGTGACTGGGTTATGGCGATGTAGATGTAGAGCACCTCTTGTCAATTAAGTATTTTTGAAGTTAGCAGCTATTTAGCCGGCTGCCGGGTAAATAGTGAATTTTCTCTGTTATTTACAGCAGCTGAATAAATAGTGGAGACGCTGCATTATTTAGGGGGGCATCCTCGCACATAGTGGCGAAATTTCATTATTTTCTGGCTAATTAGTAGAGATTCTGCACTATTTGGCTGGTGACTGTGCAAATAGCAAAGAAACTTCATTATTTACCAGACAGCTGGCTGAACAACAGATTCACTGTACTGTTTGGCTGGCAGACTCGCAAACAGAAAATAAACATCACTATTTAAACTGCTGCTACCTAAATAGTAGAAAAAGTGCATGATTTGCCAGTGACCATGCAGATAGCAAAGAAATTTCACAATTTACCCTGCCCTGACACAATACGAGACATTAGATCCTATCTGGATAGATGTGATGATGTAAAAAGAGATGCCTCTGAGCATGGGATAGCTGCAGTCCTAGCCCAAACAAATGATGAGGGACATGACTAACCCATTATTTCACAAGCAGGAGAGCAGCTTTGGGGTGCCATAGAGAGGCTAGACTTTGCTGTTTTCTGGGCCCTGAAGAAGTTGAGGTCATATCTGTTTGGCACTCACTTCCTAGTTTAGACCAACCACAGGCCTCTTAGATGGTTACAACAGATGAAAGGTGAAAATCCCAAACTGCTAAAGTGGTCCGTAAGGGAATGGACTTTATAGTGGAACACAGACCTGGGACTGCCAATGCAGGTTCTTCCACTTAGAAGATGATGACTCTCCGAGGAAAGGTTAGTTTTGTCCTCTTTCGTTTGGGGGGAGGGGTCATGTGAGAAAGTTCCTCCTTTTGCATGGTTAGCCCGTACTTTATGCCTGGTGTTGATGTGATTTCGATTGTAGTGCACAGGGTCCCTGCCAAACTCGCCCCCTGTGCCAGGGCTTCTTCCCTAAAATTAGGCCTGGGCAGTAAATTCCGCTCTGCTCGCGGAATTTGCAGAATTTTGGCAATTCCGCATTCTGCAGAGAACGCGGAATTGCCGAAAATTCCGCGTTCCGCGGCGTAGCAGACTTTTTTCCTTGTTCGCGCTTTGAAAATAAGTTTCCACGTGCGTGGGAGCGACTTGCATTCGCCGACGAGTTTTCCTATCCGTTTTCGTGCGCCATGAGATTTTGGTAGCCGGCCGCGCGATCCCACGAGAGTGTGCGATCGCATACTCGTCATTCGTATGCACCATCGGACATCCAAGTTCCCAAACAGGAAACACGCATCACGAGCGGGCGGGACAAGTGAAACAAGATGGCAAGATGGGCAAGTTCGCAAGATATTTCTCCTCAAGCACGCAAACAGCGTCCCCGAACAGGAAAAACGCATCGCGAATGGGCAGAGCAATCAATTCCATGTGCTCGTGGAATTCTGCTTAGCTCGCAGAGATTTTTTACCGTTTCGCGGAACTTTGCTTAACACGACTATGCAAATTCCGCCCACCCCTACCTAAAATATACCGGCCGGCACTGCCTGTAAGTTTGGGTAAGTCACCCCTCTAGCAGGTATTACAGCTCTAAGGCAGGGTGCATTATACCCCAGGTAAGGGCATATCTGCATGAGTATATACGCACCTACGATACTATAGTCAATTCTTAAATATTGTGAGTACCAGGGAAGCCATTAGGAGTACATGGGCTGGAAACTTGACAACTTGAGTTCCACAGCACCATGATTCCTCCACTGAAACCAGGAGTGTTTGGTACCAAAGAACTAATTGTAATAAATCCACACTGATGCCAGTGTGAGATTTATTACACCGAGTACTCAGAGGGCATGCCACCTGAAAAACTACCGACCTTGGTGTGGGCACTGAATGGCTTTAGTCAGCCTTCCACACAAAGACATGTTTCTGTACCCCTGGGTGGAGAGCTCTGCTCTCTGGGACCAGAAACAATGCACATCCTGGGTAGAGGTGTCACACCTCCTCACTCAGTATGGGCCAGTGCTCGAAGGGGAAGCTTTAAAGGCCAGCTTCCTTTGTAATGTGACTATCAGCCTCTGCTGCTAGCAGCAGATGGCAGCCCCCAGTTTAAAACCAGCAGGAAAACCTATAAGAATAGGAGGTGTGCCTACCTCTGCCAACTCCACCTTAAGATGGGGAGACCCCTCCAATCAGGGTGACATTATTGAGTGTGTAAACACCCCAGGCTAGGTGCCCATTTGTCCTACCTGCAACTCCCATTAAATGCCCCTAAATGTAGTATTTAGGTGGTTGCCCCAGACCTGGAAATTAGGTCTGCGATGACCTAAGAAGAAAGAAGACATCCCTGCAGGGAAGACTGAAGATGACAACTGCCTTGGTTCTACCCTATTGGCCTGTCTCCAGCTTCGACGAACCTGTGACCTGTCTTGCAGCCAGTGACCTCTCAGTGGATGTAACATACAAGGAAACTTACTTACCCTTGCTGTCATTGGTCTCCCTTCTGCAACCTCCAGTGCCACTCTTGCAGCCTGTTTGCTGACCACAGAATCCTCATAGAAGAGCATTGGGTGCTCAATGCTGAATTTGCACCTTGCACCCGGCCACCCCTGTGCCACTGGTGGTGTACGTTTGTTGCTGCTTTGTGGCCCCACCCTGTGCTTGACCTAACCCCCAAAGCTTTGCCCCTGCAATGGATCTACTTACCTGCAAACAGTGTGGCACCGAGCATCCCCAGTCCCCATTGAAACGCATTAGGCTGAACTCCCCTTTTTACCTCTGCACCCGGCCGCCCCTGTGCCGCTGGTAGTACAGTGTTGGTACTCACATGACTCTTGCCCCTTGCTGATCTTTGGTCCCGAAGACTGGAACTGTAAGTGTGATACCTGTCTAATCATGATATTGTTGTCTCCGTAGGATAACTCTGAACTTTGCAGAAATTGTTCTGTGCTGACTTTTGAAGGTGAAAAGTATTTATCTTTAAAAATATACTTACCTTAATACGAAGATCTTAGTCTTAAAGTACAGACAAAGTATATTTTTCTAAAATGATTCTCCTTTGTGAGTTGTGTGTCCATTATTGGTCAATGTTATGCAATAAATGTCTTACAATCCTCTGTGTTAGGCCTGAGGCTGCTCACCCATACTACCACTAATAGAGCACTTTGGGTTTTACATTGAGCACTGTACACGTTTGGGGAACCCCTGAACTCTGTGTATGGTATAACCACTTAGTGGGCATACCATGTAAAGAGCCAGCTTCCTACACACATTATAATACTAGAGATTCTATAGTTTAATAAAAGTGAAAAACGAATTTTGCAGTGTGAATTTAGAAAAAGTTATATACTTATATGCATATTGAGAAGAATTGTGGTAGTAGGTTATTTCTAACGTTAGCTATTTCCATGTAACAATATCTTTTTTTTTATATTACATAGTGGCAGTCGTCATTGTGTAGTGATGTTCCGGCTGCACTTCCCATTGAAAAGGCAGTTTTTGATTTTCCTATAACTTTTGACCCTCTGCACAGATTTACACCAACTTTGGCAATTGCTTGTCACAGTTAGCTAAGTTTCAGCATGCCAGTCTTGTACAGATCCATGCAGCAGAAAAAAGTTAAGAAAGGGGTAAAAAAAATAAGGGGCATATTATCAAGAAACGGCGTTACAATTTTCGCAGTTTTAGCGGCAGAAAACAATGGGCTTGATAATATGCCCTTGAGAATTCCCATAGAAGCCCATGTTCTGGTGTCAACATGGGCTTCTATTGGAATTCTGTGCGGCATACTATCAAGCCCATTATTGCTGTGATTGCTAATATGCCCCTAAATATTTTTCAATTTTTTCTCCCATAGGAAATCCAGCTTGCACCTACAGCCCAAACAGGTGCATAGATTCACACCAAACGTGACATGAAAATAGAACTTCACGCAGCAAGGGCTTTTCTTAGTTTGGTGTAAATCCTTTCAGAAGTTTTTGAGATATAAGGATTTAAAAATTTTACTGAGCAGGCTTTAAAGGGATAACACTGTTGTAAATCTTGGACATTTGCTCTCTGTAGATTCTCGACGAACTAATATCTGAAAAAAACAAAAAGAATCTCTTTGTCCAATGGAACATTGGAGCCTTTTCTCCTATTCTTCTGATTGGCTGCTGCAAGAGAAACACTTATTGTGTAGAGGCCATTTTTGGATGCTAGCATGGAAACCAAGTCAACCCACAAAATTAAAAAAGGCTATCTAACGGTCCAGGGTAGGAGGCCAAGGAAAGTTCCCTCCTTTATATAAAACTTTTATTTTTATTTTAAGAGTCATGGGAACTGTGGCTCTAGTTTCTGTAAACATGGGTTTCTGATGCAGAAAATGGCGGCAGAGGACCATGGGAACAACAAAGGTACAGTTGCCTCTTCCGCCGTTATCGATGTCATGGTACAGCTGATCCATTACAGATTCCCGCAGTGGTATTTGTTCGCTCACAGTGAGCTTGGCGCAATGACACTGCGCACACACAAAGGCCATGTGCAGCAGGGGCTGACCGCCTACACTGGGCTAGTGTCAGGACTTGGCTGGAGGCCAACACCTGTGGGCACGTTGTGCGGCCCAGGCCACGGGCAGCAGGGGTTTTCCACCCTTATTGGCATGGATGCAAGGCTTTGTCAAAGGCCATGCACAGTGGGCAATACCTGCTATGCATGCAATAACCATGCACAGAGTGGGCTGCCAGTTTTCATCAGGCTCAGCACAGGACCTGGCAGGATGCCAGGTTCTTTGGGCAAACCCAGCTGGGCATGACCAAGGGTTGTGCACAGCTGGGATTCTCCGCCTGAGGCGGGCTGGCCAGCAGCACAAAGCACATGGCCATAGACAATAGGCAGATGTCTGGCCATGGTAGTTTGGGTCCAAGGCCTGGTGAGAGCCAAGCCCTGTGGACAGCCTCTAAAGCATATGGCCAAATGCTGTGTTCAGAGAGGAGGTAGGTTACCATTGACTCACTGGGCACAGGGCCTGACCTGAGGCCAGCCCATGTGTGCAACCACCACTGGATTCAGCTGAAGATTGTGTGCAGAGGGGTAGGTTGGCAATGGCACAGTGGGCACATGACCTAACCTAATGCCAGCCCATGTGTGCAACCACCACTGGATTCAGCATAAAACTGTGTGGAGTGGGGTAGGTTGCCAAAGGCACAGTGTGCACCGGGCCTCTCCAGAGGTCAGCTCATGTGTGCAACCACCACTGGATTCAGCATAAAACTGTGTGGAGTGGGGTAGGTTGCCAAAGGCACAGTGTGCACAGGGCCTGTCCAGAGGTCAGCTCATGTGTGCAACCACCACTGGATTCAGCATAAAACTGTGTGGAGCGGGGTAGGTTGCCAAAGGCCCAGTGTGCACAGGGTCTGTCCAGAGGCCAGCCCTTGTGTACAACGGCCACTGTATTCAGTTGAAGGCTGTAAGCAGGTGTATTGTCCACCCACAGCGGGTTGTATGTAGGCCCTGTGGTCAGCGCGGATCGTCTGTTCATAGCGGGATGAGTGGAAGGCCATGTGCCGCAATGGTTGCCTAATCACGGTGGGATGGACACAGGGTCTGCTGCTCTTGACCAAATGCTGTACACAGCAGGAGTTGCCATCCCACTGTGGGTTGGAGGCAGGGACTAGTGGGACGCCAAACCCTGTGTTAAGCCCTGCAGCAACACCCCCTCCTTATGGCCAAAGTAGTAGAGGTACAGGATCAGACCAAAGGCCAACACCAGTGAGCAAACCTCACTGAATACTTCCTTACTTTCCTGCACTCTGTCACTGACTCTCTCAAGCACTGCTTCAATCAGCTCCCTCTCCTTGTATGTTACATCCACTGAGTCTTATTCTCACTTACTGCTCAAATACAAAAGCACGACCTAATCTACTACATTTGTATAAACCTTTAAAATTGGTTCGAAATAAACATTTTTTTTATTTTCTTGAAAACCTTCTGAGTGTTTGGTATGTTCTTTCTTCTTTTAGGGTTCTCCTGGTGAAGATGAAGAGGCAGTGACAGGTGGGAGTCAAGAAGAAAGCACTCTTACCAGACGTCCTCGAGGCAGCAGGAAAGGTAGAAAACTGCAGATTGCAGATGAGTTTTGCAATCAATGAAAAAAGATCATTCGTTCGGTGGACATGATAAAAAAGTAATCTTGCAGGCAAAGGACCAGTACTTGTAAGAGTACCACGGGGCCTTATTCCAAAGTTTGACAAAGTGAAGAGGAGTCAAAAAAAGTAGTTTTAAAACGTTTAGTCAAAGAAGGATAACAAGTTTAAAAAACACAGTTTCACATCAAAAGCACTGTAAGAACAGATCCACAAGAAGAACCTTTTTGAGCCAAAGCCATGACTGTGTTTCAGGGAGGAAGAGAGGGTTTAGGTTTTGCACAGTAGAAAAATCTGGAAACTGTAAAAACAAGCATTTGGAATGCAATAGGTCTCGCATTAATAAAGTTTGAGCTATTGGTGTTGCATTATTTATCAATGCCAATAGCTCAAACTTTAGTAATGTGAGACCTATTGCATTGCAAATGCTTGTTTATATATATGTATGTTTGATCTTTTCTTGCATATTGCATAGGTTTGAAAAAAAATATTTCGCCTGCCAAAGGCTTATTAGCTTTTTCCAATGCTTATTATGTATTTGATTTAAGTCTCGTTACAGAGCATTTCTCAAAGGAGTATTTTATACTTGCAATACAGACACATTATTCTGTGTTTTTGGAACAGTTGACACTGTCTGATCATCTGGAATACGAGTGAAGTTTGAGTGTGACTCATTGTTCATTTCCCTGGAATAAGGGTGGCATTGGCATGCTGATGTTAATTGCAGGCGTATGGCGGCCAGCCGCAATGGTACCCTCCACAGTGTAATGCACACCCTGGTATAATTATAATTCTTGGCATACTTTATGCATCCACGGTGTGACAATGGTTAAGCCTGGTATAGTGCTGGCCGTGCACAATACTGGTAGATGGAAGTAAGAGAAGTATAGTTGGGTAGATACACATGTTATAAAAATGACTAGTCATGTAAAATTGTATTTTGTTTGTTCCCTTCATTGCCTATGTTTTTTTTCTTCATAGAAGGCTTGTGCCGCCACAAGTAAGATTTAACACCCTCCATACATAATGCCAACTGCTCAGCTACTAACGGTTTTGGGTCCAAAGGAACAATTGAGCAAATCCTTTAAAGTGGCTCTGGTAGCATGGGTTCATGACTTTTACTTTAATCACGAGTGAATGGGGGGATGGATCGGCGGAGTGGATAGACAGTAAAAATAAAGAGGAGAGTACAGCGACTGGAAAGAAGGGACCAAGAGGCAGTTAATGTATACAAATGTGAAATGTAAAGAGCGCTGCAAAGGGTGAAGCCATTGATACAGGAAAGGGGAGAACGGGGCGAAGAGGGGTGAACGGGTGAGCGGAATGACAGAAAGGAGAAATGACAGAGTAGTGTGAACTGGGTGACAGAACGGAGCAACATCAGAAGTTGGTGAGAATAATACACCGAAGAGCGGGTGCACAAATATACATTTTCTTCGCAAAGTTGGAATCTTTGGCCTTTGTTCACAAAAGTGGGTGAAGTTTCGGACTTCGTCTGGCTATTCTTTGGTGATGGCCTGGCCGCTAAGTCTCTGCAGCCAGCGGAAGTCTTTCCTTTTCAAATATGCTCCGGCTAGCTGTCCTTACCAGTGACCAGCAGAGGGTAAAACGAGAAATAGATTACGTCCACTGCTGCGCAATGACCTGACGTCAAGCCATATTGATGTAACTATGGAAGAGATCAGCCCCTCCCTACACTTTCTCACCTTTTGGCACCATGCTTGTTTGCCTGCAGGGTGCCTGTCACACAATTCCGGTTCAAACGGCAGCTGATAAGGAGGGGCGTGGCTTAAGGTTGACTGAATGCGAGCCTAACACAAAGAAATGTAAAACTCATCACAGGAGATTGTTCCCAGTAAATAGAAGGATCAGGTGTTAGGGCAGAGATGGCATATGGGGTTTTGTTTAGAGTATTTCTGGAAGCATAGGTGTCACCAAGCCGATTCCGTTAAACAGGAGGGAGGTGGTAACAAAGGGGGTAATTAACAGCAGCGTAGGGAACGGCCGTATAAGCCTTAATGTAAAGCTGCTGCCTACTAAAGGTCGGCCCAACCAGATGAAACATACCCAGAGGCTTAAGGGGCAGGAGGAAGCCTTGAGATGGGCGATATTTACAGCTATGCGCATACAGTAACAAGCATTGGCAAAGCTAATAGGTTTCACCTATGCAAAATCTGTTGGCTTTGTTAATGTTTTTTACAAGTTGCAAAGAAATTGACCTGTTGTGCAACATGGCTTAAAATAACAAACAAAAAAACCCACTATGAGGCGGCCAGCATTGGCTGCATTTATAGCACTTTTTAATTGCTGGGCAACATGTAAAAAACACAGTGACAAAGACAAAGTCAATAGATTTCGCATAGGAGAAACCTACTGGCTTTGCCAATGCTTGTTCCCGAACGGCATCTGAGCACGGAATGCTTTCGTCATTTGTCATTCATCTGAGATGAAACAGCTCCTCCCCCAAGGAGTTTTTTCTGCTTTTTTCCCCTCCGTGAGTGTGTGTCAGTGTCATGTCTGCTGCACTTAGCCAATTCCGAGATTACCCAAACAAGTCTGGCCAGACAAAAAAGTTGGACATGTGAACGAAGTGAGTAAAAGGAACATTATGTCTACAGATGAGGCATTAAAGAAAACACACATTTTGAATTTTTAAACTGAGACAGCACGGAGCACTGAAAGCACCCGGAGTGTTTTTCAAAAGCCAGTTTTGTCTTTGTATAAATATCGTTTTTGCGTCACCTTCCTCTGTAATCATGTAGACAGCTGCAAATTACATGTTTAAAATGTGCTTTTGGTGGGGATATGCTGTTGCAAAATTGTTGTTTTAAGAAAGTGATGCTGTTTAAAACCACTCAGCAATTACTCGAATGCGTTTACAAACCCAACTGTAACAGCTGCACGCTAATGTTTCATCTTTATTGACGACACTAAACAAGACAAGCCCGGCGAGCGTGGCGCGCGCGGGGGAGCGGACCCTTTGAAGTGCTCCCAAAAGGCGGATTGCATGGCGGCACGATGCACGTAATTGTGCGCGTGCTAGCCATGCAATCCGCTTTTTGGGAGCACTTTTCAAACCCGCTTTCTATAGTCTCGCTTTGCGATCGCTTACGCGATAGCAAGGTCGAGACCTAAAAAGTTGTACTATGCTGTACTGATGTTTAAAGAACACTAAAAGTAATCTTATTGCAATTAACCATAACCTGACCCTACGAAGACTGGTCAAATATTCATAATCATACAGAAATCTCATGAAATCGTTTAACTATCGAATAGAGATAACTGTGTGTTAGCAAATATTCCTATCTGTAAAGTGCATATACTAATAGAGGCCGCAGACAGAGCACTTTAATCATCTCACTGGAAGTATGAACTCTTTTGTTAAAGAAACACCGCCTGGTTAGGATAGCAAACGTGTTTGGTGTGTTACATTTAGATTAGTTTATTGCATTTTTCACAGCATCATTTGCTCTGTCAAATGTATGCATGTCACAGTCCTGTATATGACAGCGTTAGGTTACATCTCTCGAAAGCTTGAGTAATGCCCCACCTCACACTGGTAGGTAGATCTGTGCCAATGGCCCGTGTCAAATCAAATTTCCTGTGGTTACTAGGCAACAACATCGACCTGCACAGAGGAGAACTGTTGCTGGTCTGAAGATAACCATTCACCAGCAATCCAATTACTACTAAATTATTAGCCTCTGCCATGATCCAGACGTCATTCTAGTCATCTGTTCGGATTCATCGACACTAACCCCGGTGTCTGTGTCCTTGCGTTGCTGCTGCGTGCTGACGCCTCCGCCTCATCTTCCTGACACGTGCATTTTAATTCCATACACAACAGGGGTAAAGCACAGACGGCGGGAAGCCTGATAGATGTGTTGTCTGCCTGATATTAAGCACGAGAGCGAGGACATGTTGATGTAGTGAGTGTTGTGCATATGTGTGCATTGTGTGCAAGCAAACCGATGTCTGGCAGTACAGGTAAGAATTAGTGGATAAAGGTGTCTGCCTGAATTCTGGAAATGTAATGAACATGGTAAGCTTCCATTGTGTCTATGCAGCGCAAGGGGTCTTCAAGGCTCTATTGGCAACCTGAGAAGAGGGCACACAAAAGTGGGAGAAGGAGGAAGGATCCAAGTGGAAATAGTTGAGGAATCTGGAAGCTCTAATATGGATATTAGTCTTTGGCAACTTGTCAGAAGGGGTGAATCCATGAGTAACCCAGAGGAGGGTCGCTGGAGGTGCCAGGGATGCATGTGAAAGATGAGATGGGCTGCCTTTTTCTGAAGAGGTACTTCTGGGTTTACATTGCATTACTTTAGTCAGTGATGAGAGGGTTAGATCGCCCGCTTCATGATACTGATGCAGCGTTGACTTTTATTGATAAATAATTTGGTGGTGTAATCACCCAGTTCAGTGTTATATCAGTCAACCTATCATCAAAACCGAGGTTGTTCTACAAATATTAATGAATGGTGTGCCTACGCCATGGTTAGCAAATGTTGACAAAGCTATTAGGGCGGGCCTTTGCAAGCTGGCTCAATGTTTTGTTTTGTTTTTTATTGCAAGCACAGGCAACAAAAAGAAAAGGAATGCCATCTCCTAAACATTGCAACCATAATCATGCAGCGACAGCTCCTAATCAGGGGCTCTAGGGCTCTGCCTCCCCTACCTCCTGTGAGGCCCCACATTGTGAACTCTGCCACTCTGAGCCCCGACACTGTGCATCGTTTAATTTAGCAGTATTCATGAAAACATGACTGTTGGACTTGGCTTTTTCAGCGGCTTTGCCCCAGACTTTTTGCTTTTTGGTCTCCTGTTTTTTACCTTGTCTTGGTTGCTTCTAGGACTCTGGGCACTTTACCACTGCAATTCAATGCTAAAGTGTATATGCTCTCCATGTAAATTGTGTTTATGGATTGGTGTTTTCATGTTTGGCTTATTTGTTTTACAACTAAGTTCCTAGTACTGTGCACTGTGTGGCCCAGGACCTATAAATCAAATGCTGCTAGTCAGCCTGCAGCCCTGATTGTGCCACCCACACTGGGAGCCTTTCAAAGGTGTCTCAGACCGGCCACTGCAGTGTCTGCGTGCAGTTTTAAATTGCCAAGTGGGTGCACTTGCCAGGCCCTAACCTTCCCTTTTCTCACATGTGAGTTCCTCGTAAGGTAGGCCCAAGATACGCCCTGAGCAGGGTGCAGTGTATGTGAAAGGTAGGACATGTACTGGGTATGTGACATGTCCTGATAGTAAAATACTGTGTATTTCGTTTTTCACTATTAAAATCTATCTGTCCCATAGGATTGCATGGGAGTTTATTTGTAACACCTTACAAGTATAACTTTCCATTGGGACAGATAAAGAAATGGAGTTTAGGCTCTCTAAACTCAGAATTTAATAACACATCTTTTAGTAATGATGGTTTTTAAATTGTGTGTTTGAAAATGCCACTTATGGAAAGTGAACAAACTGCCCCTGATATGTATCAGGGAGGTCCAGTGCACTACAAGTAATACACTATCCAGTGTACATAATATTAACGACACATGTGTTAATTGTGCAACAATTTCAAATCATAAACTCTCTTATTCCAATTGGTAATCCATGAAATATAAAAAATGAAATCCAGTGTTCCAATAATCTGAGTAAACGAGGTGAATTTGAATCTGCTTTATTTCTGTAAACTGCAGATGTAGTTGTGGAAGCAACAGAAAATTATTTTGCTTATAATCAGCGAAAGTCAAAATGTCAAAAGTCCCAATGCATTTCGGGCTCTTTACACGAGCCCTTCTTCAGGGGAATCTGTAAAAGGAATAATATCATGTATAATCCATGTGAAATGGTGACACTTAAATCAACATTACAAAAGACAATATGGGTCAATCGAGGGCAGGAAAATGATACACTGCTTTTGTCATTTAATGAATAAGAAAAAGGAAAAGTAAAAGAAAAATAAAGAAACATAAAAAGTAAATAAAAAAAGAGAGATTTATCTGAAGTGAGCAAAAGTGAATGAAAGAGTTATGCTAAGTGGGCATTTTCTTGCTTAGCCATCCTATGTGCCTCTGCTGGGTTGTGTATTGACTGTCTGGTTTTGAAGTGACAGGTGCTGGGGATGTGCATTCACGGTAGACAGCCACCGTTGGGTTGAGGTATGTCCTGCCTTTCCTGGATGACTAGGAGCTGAGCTGAATAGACCTGCTGCATTTTCTTACATTACGACTTAGAGTACAGGGTGGAGTTGTTGCTTGCACCTGAATGGACTGTGTCTGTTTTCCACAATGCTGTCTCCACCCCTTGGACTGAGCCTGGCCTGAGCCAGGCAGAATTGGATTATGTATGCCAGTGGAACTTTGTTTGTGCCAACTTCAAAGGGAAATATTGTATAAATATTGGGGCCCTGACCCCAGAAATTTAGATTACTGCTGGAGTAAGGAACCTGCCAGGAAGAGGGCTGGAAGAGCTGTGAGGAGAGATTACCACTTTGCTGTGTGCTTTACTGGGTTGGCCTGCAGTTGCAGCTTCTGTCTTGGGCAGGGAAAGGACTGGACTGTTTTTTCTGCATTCTACATATCTCCAAGGCCTTGATGCATAGCTTGCCTCCTGTTGGAAGTCTCAGGGAATCAAAGACTTCAACTTCTTCTGCGTACCGGCTTCTGGAACTGGATGTTTCTGCAGCCAAAGAGAAAAAAGGTAACCCGATGCCGTCAACGACGCCACTGCTGTCTCTGTGACCTGAACGCACTGCAGAGGGTACCGCCACACTTGACACCGTAACCCTGGTCTTACTGACGACACTGCCGGCCGCCACTACTGAGCCACTGTTTGCACCATGACCTGTGTGGTTTGGGGGCACCGCTTGTAAATTACATGATGCAATGCCCCTTCCCAAACCGCAGCCTTGGCTCACCAATGCCAGCACCATCGTCTCCAGTTCATCAACCAACGCCACTGCCAGCACAGGGACCTGTGGGCCCAGCCTGCTGCATTGGCCCATCTCGCATGACAGCCTTAGGTCTACAGATGACAGTGCTTCAGCAATGACGGCACTGCTGCTTGCACCGTGACCTGTCAGCACCGCAACAAGCACAGCACTACTTCGCACCGCAGCACTGGTCTCTCCACCGTCGCTGGACGACCGTCACCGAGCCCACTGCACATCACACTGTTCGGCTACATACCACAGCCCCAACTAATGCCAATGCCGGCACTCCTAACGTCAAACTCACGTAGTTCCACCTGTAACGCTTTTGACTTATTGGGCCCAATCGACTCCTGTACTGATTTCTGGAACCAACACCTGCTGATGCTACTCCTCCGGAGCTCACCGCAAGGTCTGATGTCCTGCATCTCCAATGGTACTGTTTTATGGTTCTTCCCTGCTCCGTAGCCAGGCTGCGATGACGTGACCGACTGGAACTGTTGGATTTTTTATTCACAATGACGTGATAGCCCCGGACTTAAAGGAACTGTATATAAAGTCTATTTTAGCTTTATTTGTATTTTGATCACTTTATGTTAGATTTTTATCGTTTCCGTCTTTTTTTACACAGATAAATATTGGATATTTTTCTAAAACTGGTGTGGGGGTCATTTTGCAGTGTTTTCACTGTATTACTGCTGGATATGGGCAAGTGGTTTACACACTGCCTCTGAGATAAGCCTGACTGCTCGTGCCAAGCGGGGTGAGCAGGGTCTATTTTAGACATGTAATCCCCTCATCCTGACTAGAGTGGTGGATTCTGCCTGGCTTAGGTACATACCCTAGCCAGCCAGAAAACCAATTTCTAACAATGACGTTAGTGCCTGGAGATTGTGAGAGGGAGTGGAAGTTAAGTCAGGGGTGTAGCTATCAATGGTGCAGCAGGTGCAGTTGAATAATGGCCTAGAGTCAGTGAGTGTGAAAAGGTGAGTGTGTTTTAGTATGTTCGTAAGTAAGAATTAGATCCACTGAGTATGTTTGTGTGTGAGTAACAGTGAGTGGGAGTAAGTATGAGTGAGAGAATGGCAGTTAAAGTAAGTGAGGGGAAGAGAGTGAATATGATAGGGAGTGAGTGAGGCAAATTTTGAAAAAAGTGGGGTTAACTCCAGGCAGGTATCATGCTCCACCACTTCAAAGATTACAAGCTGCCAATGTAAGCATGTAATAAAAATGGTAAATAAAAAAAAATAACCTCTGCATAAACTTTTAACAGAAAAGTACATCACTTAATAGCAGGCAGGATATAGCCACAGAAAAATATTATTTTATTTGTGTAAAAAAAAGCACTATTGAATTACTGTAACCTGAAGGCAAAGTTCGGACTCTGAATGATGAGTATTTAAGGCTTCAGCAGGCACATACTATCCTTTAATGTGTGAGCAGGGAAGGGGCTGGAGGATAACGCTTTCAGGTGAGGTATGCAGAGAATGCCTCAGGGAAATAATGGAAAATTGAGATGCATTGTAAAACAGTGATAAGATGCCAGCCTCCTTCCTTACAAATATGCCGTCTTGAGATGGTATTTTGAAAACAGTAATATTAGTTTCCCATTCTAAGGTGGCCGCCACAATTTAAAGCAACATGGCATGGAAAACAATAATTCTGTATGCAGAAAACCCTTTACAAATTGCTGCCATCATATAGGGACCCTTGTGGGCTTGGCAGGGTATCCATCATTGTCTCAATATGATCTGGTGTATTAAAGGAGGGGCAGTGTGCACCCAGAGGCTTGGATAAACTGCTCAGTGCTGCTTGACAGAGCCACACTTCCCCCAGCACAAACAAAACTTGCACCTTTTTTAGGACACTTGTTTTCAGTCATGTGTTTCTTCATTCATAAAGGATGGGTCGCTCTCAGCCCTTTATCATTATGACTGGCAGGGAACTGAGGCTGCAAGGGTGAGTTCTTTGGAGAGTGTTCAAAAAGACTGAGGGCCTGGTTAAGAGTTTGGTAGTCAAGGAGAGAGCCGCCACACCAGAGCCCTGCTCCAAGACCGCCAAACTCACAGCTGACTGCCCGCCAGATCACCAGTTTCCTCGTGGTCTGGCAGGAAGTGCTTTGGCTGTCCCGTGGTGGTGCAGTTCTAAGGCTCATGTGTGAGCCTTAGAACTGCAGCGCAGGGGGAATGCCAAAGCCCTTTCCTTCACGGCATGGACTGTGCAGTCCATGCCGTGCAGGAACAGGAATGCATACAGACAGAGGGGTACAACATATGCCCCACTGCATGCACCCCCATGCTGGCATTTGATTGTGAACTGCAGAGAGTGCTGCTGGATTGTAAGAGACCACCCTCTTCAATACAAAGGTCCAACTTTGAGTGACATATGCTATGTGG
The DNA here is from genome assembly GCF_964204655.1 of Triturus cristatus. Classification (NCBI taxonomy): domain Eukaryota; kingdom Metazoa; phylum Chordata; class Amphibia; order Caudata; family Salamandridae; genus Triturus; species Triturus cristatus. The sequence goes on along the minus strand of NC_140588.1, from coordinate 979,024,538 downwards.
ATGTGGTGGTGACATTAGAGCCACTTACCATAGTGAGGTTCTCATGGAGCATTATGGACTGAGACTTACTGGCCCTCTGTGAATGATTTTCGGGTACATGCATCAAAATCAGAATAGCGATTTCTAAATTGCGAATAATAAGAAATCGCAATTTAAAAATCGCTATCCGCAATGCATGAACCCGTTCTCGCAAAATTACCGATTCAGTAACAATCACAAACGCGAATAGCGATTTCCCAAATGAGACGCGCAAAATCCGAAAAACACCTTTTGCGATTTTGCATTTAGCAAAATCGCAATTAGCGATTTCGCAAATTGCGAGTTCGCAAAAAGCGTGTTGCATTGGAAGCATGCTGATGACATCACAACCAGGAAGTCTTCCAGCCCATGCGTCATTCAGTGCCCAGAGGAAGTGAGAGGAGGAAGCAGAGTGCTGGAGCTGAGCTGATACATCACCCAAGTCTGTTTGCTGTAACTTTCTGTGCACCAGAATGGATCAGACAACATGAGGGGAGAGTGCCACGCCCAGAAAGAGAAAACTGAAATTCAGTGAAAAAGAACTTGAAAACCTCATTGAGGAGGTGTCCAAGAGCCATGACAAGCTCTTTGGAAAACTTCCACTCAAAGTGCCAGAGGCAGAAAAACGCAGGATATGGCTGCGTTTAAAGAGCAAGGTAAATGCTGTGGGTGTCACACACCGCAGCATAGATGAACTCTAGAAGAGGTGGTACGACCTGCGCAGCCGTGCCAAGGAGCAAATCGCAGAAAGGCCGAAGGAGGCAAGGAGCACAGGAGGGGGCCCCTCTACAGTATCCGACAACACAGCGCTAGAGGACCAGGTGGAGGCGACAATCCAGCCTGAGGCAGTGGTGGGAGTGACCCAGCTCGACACATCCTGCGGGGCTGGTACTACACAAGGTAAGATGCATGCAACCATACACATCTAAGTACTGTTCAATAGTGCACATACCCCCAGGCCAACCCCAGGGTACAGGTCAAACTCCAGTCCACGTTTTCCCTCATACACCCAATGCATTATGGGAGTTGTAGGCATGTCAGTCAAGTGGGCAGTCAAACACAACAATGGCAAGTAATTGCAGTCAGTGATTTAATGTGAGCCAAGTATGCATTTTGTAACACAATAGTAAGATTAACACAAATTAACATTGCACTGTTTCACATCACAGATGCAGCTGAAGTTGATTCGGAAGACAGTGATTGCCTACACATCTCTGAGACTCCTGCTGAGACTGATGTGGAGACTCCAGTTGCCCCAGCAAGCACACACCCCCACACCCACCAAACGCAGAGCCCAAGTCCCTTCACTGCAGCCCATGGAATCAGAGCTGGCTTCTGCAGCCACTCCTGTAACCAGCCAGCCTTGTGTGAACACACCACCTACACCCGAGGCACAGGTCCAATGTGGACGGAGGCGCAGTTCAAGGGCCCGCATTGCTGCTCAGGAAGACCAGGCTCCAAATGTGTTTGGTGGCATTGAGTCCCAGATGTTGCGGGTGCAGCGCCTGCAAGCAAGACACATGGGCTCAATCCAGCTGCACATATCAAAATTGTCCAAGAACATCAGCCTCATGACAGACAGTGTGCGTGAACTAACCACAGCGGTTGTGGAGGGAAATAGGGAGACCAACTCAAGCATGCAGGAGCTCACCAGGGCGCTGCTTGCGGGCCACAGCACGAAGAGGAGAAGGCATCGCCACAGTATGATGCGCATGGCAGCCTATACCAGGTCTAACAACAAGCTCTGCAACACCACTGCACTGCTGGCACGTCGCTCCGTGGCCATGCAAATAGATATGGGCCATTGTTGTGGGGATGTGGCCTGGGCCCTAGGACAAGTGACCACTGCCATGGAACAGATCCAGGCTGGTACTGTTGGTGGCAGCAACTTAACGGGGGATGAGGGGGGTGAGGAGACATCCAGTCTTAGCAGCCTGTCGGTGCCAGTGACCACTGCCAGGAGGCGCAGTTCCCGCATCACAAAACCTTCTGTTGTACATCAGGGTGATGTAGCTGATGCAGGCGAAAGGCGTTTGGGGGTGCGTGGCAGGAAGCGCTAGCCAGACAGGTCCTCCTTTGTTTGCCCATGGTGACGTAACCATGGTCAAAAACATTATAGTGATTGTATCCAGGGGGTGGAATTGTTTATTTTACCGTATTCTTCTATTCAATCATGGTATTTTGCACAAATCTCTGTGTGGCTACACATTACTACATGGGCTCATGTTAGTAAATACTTTTCTGTTCGACATTTAAGTGTCTTGTCTCATTATTACCTACCTCAGAAATAATGTTGTGTGATGTCTGCACGTCTCCTTTGCCCTTCTGCTGAGTTTGCCCCATGCGATTGTCGGAGTTATGCGGGTGTTTGGTTGTGCCCCTCAGACTCACTGTCGGACACCTCGATGTGTATACCTCTCCTGGTGGAAATATTGTGCAACATGGCACATGCAGCCACGATCCGGCAGCAGGTCTCTGGACGGTACTGCAACTCTCCACCCGTTTTGTGTAGGATGCGAAAGCAGCTTTTCAGTAGTCCAAATGTGCGTTCAATCACATTCTGTGTGCTGATGTGTGCTGAATTGTACCTCTGCTCATGTGGTGTGGCTGGGTTGAGGTATGGCGTCAATATGTAGTTCCGCACTGCGTATGAGCTGTCAGCTACTGGGTGGAAAGCAAAGGGTTAGCCACAGTTATGCATTGACATTTGTTTGATTTATGTAGAGAATAAGTATATGTGTGTACCAAGTAGATGTCCTTCACCAAATTCACCCCTGAGCAGATGCGTGTGGATGCCACTGTGTCGGAATATATAGGAGTCATGGGTGCTTCCAGGGAATTGCACCACAATGTCTGTTATGATATGTTTTGCATTGCACACTACTTGCACATTGATTGAGTGATAGGACTTCCTGTTCCTGAAGATGTAGTCATTCACTGCTGGGGGACAAATAGGGACATGCGTACAATCTATGCAGCCGATCACATGAGGGAACTGTGCTACCTGGTAGAAGTCCATTTTTGTCTTGTTCAAATCTTGTTGGGTTGTGGGGAAGGTGATGTGGGTGTGGATCCTTGTCATCATGGCGTCAAGGAAGGTTTTGAAGAAACGTGGAAGGGAGCGTTGTGATACCCCTCCAGCTACAGCTATTACCCCCTGGAAACTGCCTGAGGCAAGTAGGTGCAGGCAACATAGGACTTGTTCATGTGCGGGGATTGCGTGGGTCCTACGTGTCTTGCGCTGCATTAGGGGTTCCAATTCTGCTATTAGGGGCGTGATCATTGCACCGTTCAGTGGGTACTTATTGTAGATTTCATCTTCTGTTTGTCCCAGCAATGTGATGTGCACTCTGAAAATCCGCTCCTGTGTTCTCCTTCTGCGTTGGGCTGCTGCATGGATCCTCATCCTCCTCGCCATCACGTAGAGCGCTGCCATTGGGAAAGGCTTCAGGGGCCTTCTAAGTCAGTTTAAATAGGTTTTGGAGTGGTTGCACCTGTGCGATTTAAAAAAAAACTTTACCACCTAATTGTGATTCCCCTTATTCTGCACTTGCAAAATAGCGATTTTCCTGCGGATCGCTATTTGCAAGCTTACATGCATTAAATTGCGACTCTTTATTAGCCAATCGCTGTTTGCGTTTGCTTTTAAGGTTCTCGCAAATAAGGATTCGCATTATTGGTTCTCGCAAATTTTGCGAGTCCTTATTTTTGCGAAACAGTTTGTTTTTCGGTAAATGGGTTCCTGCATTTGAAAGGGTTGAATTGAGTTCCCAAACGGCCTTTTTTTGAGATTCGGAATTTTTGCAAGGCTTTTTTTGCTTGATGCAGGTGCCTGTTTGTCTTTTTTAGCAAAATACTATTACTTGGTATTAAGCCAGATGACTCTTTGTCCTCAAGAGACCCTGAGAATTAGTAGGGGTCAAAACATCAACATTTCCTCACTTGGATACTGTTCATTGATGATCACACATGGTGCAATGCTACATGCACATGTGTCCCCTGTCTGTAAATATGTGTAACCAGTGATTATTTGGTGTGTGTCCTTACTTTCCTGACCACCACACCGCCAGCATATTACTGCCCTAGACTGCCACGCCAAAGCCGACGGATCGCTAATCCCTGGTGGTTGCGGTGGTCCTATGGCAGTGGGACCACCTCACTCGTAATGCGGCAGTCGGACCGCCAGTGTGGCGGTTCTCGCCATGCCACCGCAAGACTCTAATTAGGCCCTGAGTCTGAGGCCCTGAGTCTGATGGCTAGGATATAACGGACAGAAGTCACAGAGTAAGATCAGAGGTAGATGAAATGTCAGAGAGTGGTTGTGTGAGAAGTAGTTTAGATGGGGTGGGAGCCTTTTTTCAACCGTTTTCACTGGTCTATGTTGTAGCCCACTGTTACATTGAGACTTCGGGAGTCAAGCAGAGATAAGAACAGCGTTTATTTTGTGAAGTACAAGATAATAAATAAAGAGCCCACACGCAGCCTGTCCTCATGCATCAGACTCTCAACGAATACTGAGCAATCAATGCCGGACAGCAGCGTGGGCCATAAAGCAGGAACTTAAAAGAAAACATAACGACCGGAATGTATTTACTTTTGCCAAGGAAGCTCGCTCCGCAATGCAGAAGCACACTCGTTCATAACCAGTTCTTAAAGGTACAGCGCACACCATACATTACTGCAATGTCTTACGGCACAACACCTTCCCCTTTTCGAAAAATAAAGCGAAAGTATTCGTTTGAATACCAATATAAAATAAAAATATCAAAAATGAGCATAACAACACAACATTTAGAGCGCTACATCTATAATTTTTTTAAGACATATAGTAATCCTTATATTTAGAAGGTATAGTAGTATCGTGTACAGCTCTGGTGTTAATTGACATAATGCAATCATTATATTGTTCAGGAACAATGTCTGTACCAGGTTGCTTTTGTGTAAGTAACAAATCTTTTGCATTATCTTTTTGAGATGATGATGCTTTCCCGAACCATTGCCACTCAAAAGGTGGAGCAAAGGTTTGTGGTCTGTGAATAGATCAAAATAGGAACCCAATTTGAAAGTCTTGAACCTTCCACCGCCCAACAGTATGCCAATGCCTCTCGCTCAATGGTGCTGTAATTGCATTATGGATTACGGAGAGAGCAAGAGGAAAAGGCAATGGTCTGTTTTTTTGTCCTGAAATGCCTTTGAAAACACAGCCCCCAATCCAACTTGACTGGCATCAACAGTTATGATACACTTTCTGCCTTCTACAAATGGAGTTAAAGCTGTGCCTGAAATAATGATATTTTCACTTTCTGAAAAGCTTCTTGCACATCATCAGACCAGATATACTTTACTCCTTTCTTGAGTAAAATCCTCAAGGACTGCACAATCAAAGCATAACCTTGTACAAACCGTGAATAGTATTTGCTTAGCCTGAGAAAGGAACAAAGTGTATCTTTGTCACTGGGTGGATGTGCATCTTCAATTGCTTTAATCAATGAAACTTTTGGAGCAATTATATTGGGAGTGATAGACTGTCCTAGGAGTCAATGTGTTCTGCTAAAACTTTGCATTTATCTTTTTGAAGAGTGATATCAAACTCTTTAAATTTAGTCAAAACACTGTTTCAAGAGTGTACATATGTTCAGGTACAGAATTTGCAAAAATCAGCACATCATCTAGAAAAGTAGTGTGCAAAATGTAAATGCTATTAAAGGAATTATAAAGGTGGTTAATTATTGGGACCTTTCATCGAATGGGATCTGGTGGTAAGATGATTTGAGATCCAAAAGTGTGGAAAAGTTAGAGAGCCTCCAATGTTTGCAAGTAAGTCTTGAACCTTGGGCAGAGGATGGCAATCAACCACAATGTTCCTGTTGGCACAGCGCAGAGCAGCGCACAAGCAAATCTCAGCATCCTTTTTGCGCAAAATTACAATTGGACGTACCTATTTAGAAGAGTTGATGGGTTACATAATGAGAGCTCCAACTAACTTCACTAATAGCTTTTTCAATGCAGCTCTAACCCTTAAGGGGGCAGGTCTGGCTTTGTGTGTAACAGGTATATCATGCCTCTTCAATACAATTGTGTGCACATATTTGTTAATATTAAAAAGGTTGATGTCAATGTAAATAAAGATTAGGGGTGTGCGAAGAATCCTGCTCCACTGGCGGAATTTGTGGCGTTTTGCCCAAAGACAGCAGTCCACATTCCTTTCCAAAAAAGGACTGTTGGAACCCTTTTATCACATCCAAGAAACTCTATAAAAGTCTATGTCAGACCTATTGTAAATTAAGACAGTCCTCAGACCCTATGCCTGTAACTGTTTTCCTGGCTGTGCTATTTAATTAAACAAACTGTTCCTGTTTTGCCAAATGCCTCTTGTTTTCCAACCTATTTCATGTTCAAGTAACATTTTCGCGAGCCACCATCAGAGCTGATTGGTACCTCGAACTCGACTGCAGCCAAACAAAGGAGACCCCGCCTGGATGGATTCACTTTTGCGCAGCAAGGAAGGTGAGCAGACGCCGCAAATGATTGAAAGTTCTGCTGAACCCACTGGGCAGAGGTTCGTCCTGAAGCAGCCGTCACAGAGGGTAAGAGACTACATCAAAACCTTTGTAAAGCATTTGGCATATGGCAAACTAGCGAGAAGCGTAGAAAAATAACATGAGCTCCCTGCCACTGACAGAATTCTGACATATTACCGGTTTTATATGTCCTAACTGAGTAGTCGCAAGGTGGCCGCAGAGGCGATCTTGTGGAAGTCACCATTTTCAATAGTCAGTACGGTAGGAAAGGTGGCTATTTATTGTGTTTATTGTCAGAGTCGCTACCTCAATCTTATTTTTAGTCTAGAAGGGTTGATGTGCGGTTGTTAACCCCTTCGCTGCTAGGCCTTTTCCCCCCTTGTGCTAAGCCTTTTTTTGGCTATTTGGGGTAGTGCGCGCTTAGGCCGCTGTAACCTTTTGACCACATAAGGTATCCACGCCACATTTGCGTCCTTTTCTTCCAACATCATGGGGATTCTAAAGGTACCCAGGGTTTGTGGATTCCCCTGGAGGGGTCCCAGAAATTAGCCAAAATACAGATAAAGTGTGGATTTTTGGGGAAAAATGAGAAAAAAGGGCTGCAAATGAAAGCGTCTGGGTTTTTCCCTGCAAATGGTATCAAAAAAGGGTTTGTGGGGATGAAATCACATTTTTCCCAGCTTTTAGGTAATGACAGACTTTTGTCAGAAAACCACCATTTTTTACACAGTTTTGTCATTTTTCTGAGAGATAGCCTATTTCTGCTATTTTTTGTGCTTTCAACCTCCTTCCAGTTAATGGTAGAAATGGGTATGAAAGCAATAATGGATCCTGGACAGCTATACATTTTAGAAAGGCAGACAACATTCTGAATTCAGTAAGGGGTCATTTGTGTAGATCCTTCAAGGTTTCTTTATAGAAACTAACAGTTAAATATAGGAAAAATTGAAAATTAGTTGAAAAAAACAGCCTTTTATATCAAGGTTTTCACCTGTAACTTCTTCTAATTATGACAGCTCTTTGAAAGCAATATACCGTTGCATCGATTGGACCTTTCTGGTTGTGGGGATATATAGGACTTGTAGGTTCACCAAGAACCCGACGACCCCAGAGTGAAAAACTGAGCAGCAATTTGCAATGGCTTTTTATTATGTACCGGGTATATAGCAATTATTGTGGGAAAGACACCTATGTATTTCTAAAATGGGAACAAATTATAGAGTTTAGAAACAGTAGATATTTGCACATTTTCGAAATTGGGAATACTCATACTAGCATGAGAATTATCGGTCATTTTTCATTTGGAAGGCAGAAATGCATCGAAAGTCAATAGGTAATAACAGTTGCTTTACAAAACTGGATTACCCTAAGTCTCCCGATACAAATGGTACCTCACTTGTGTGGGTAGGCATAGTACCCATGACAAGAAATGCTCAAAACCCAACATGAGCACACCACATTTTCACAGTGAAAAATGACCCTTTTTTTGGCAAAGTGCCTAGCTGTAGTTTTTGAACCATAGCTTTGCCGGCACCTAGGGAAACCTAGCAAACCTATACAGTTTTGGAAACTTGACACCCAGGGGAATCCAGGATGCGGTGACTTGACTACCTCCCACCAGGTTCTGTTACCCAGAATCCCTTGCAAACCTAAAAAATTGTCAAAAAAACACATTTTCCCCACATTTCTGTGGTGGAAAGTTCTGGACTCTGCGTGGACCCACAAATTTCCACCCACCCCGCATTCCCTAAAGTCTTCAGAGAAAAATGGTACCTCACTTGTGTGGCTCGGCCTAGTGCCCGCGACAGGAAACAGCGCAAAAGGCAACGTGGACACCTCAATTTCGCAGTGAAAAATGACCCTTTTTTGGCAAAGTGCCTAGCTGTAGTTTTTGAACCATAGCTCTGCTGGCACCTAGCAAAACCTAGCAAACCTATACATTTTTTAAAACTAGACACCCAGAGGAATCCAATATGGGGTGACTTGACTGCCTCCCACAAGTTCTGTTACCCAGAATCCCTTGCAAACCTAAAAAATTGTCAAAAGAACACATTTCCCGCACATTTCTGTGGTGGAAAGTTCTAGAATCTGCGTGGATCCACTAATTTCCACCCACCCCGCATACTCCAAAGTCTTTAGAGAAAAATGGTACCTCACTTGTGGGGGTCGGCCTAGTGCCCGCGACAGGAAACGGCTCAAAACGCAACATGGACACACTTCAATTTGGCAGTGAAAAATTACCCTTTTTTGGCAAAGTGCCTAGCTGTAGTTTTTGAACCATAGCTCTGCCGGCACCTGGGGAAACCTAGCAAACCTATACAGTTTTGGAAACTAGACACCCAGGGAAATCCAGGATGCGGTGACTTGACTGCCTCCCACCAGGTTCTGTTACCCAGAATCCCTTGCAAACCTAAAACTCTATTTAAAAAAACACATTTTCCCCACATTTCTGTGGTGGAAAGTTCTGGAATCTGCGTGGATCCATAAATTTCCACCTACCCCGCGTTCCCCAAAGTCTTCTGAGAAAAATGGTACCTCACTTGTGTGGGTTGGCCTAGAGACCGCGACAGGAAACGGCGCAAAACGCAACGTGGACACACCTCAGTTTTGCAGAGAAAAATGACCCTTTTTGGGCAAAGTGCCTAGCTATAGTTTTTGAGCCATAGATCTGCCGGCACCTAGGGAAGCCTAGCAAACCTATACATTTTTGAAATCTAGACACCAGGGGAATCTAGGATGGGGTGACTTGACTGCCTCCCACCAGGTTCTGTTACCCAGAATCCGTTGCAAACCTAAAAAATTGTCAAAAAAACACATTTCCCCTACATTTCTGTGGTGGAAAGTTCTGGAATCTGCATGGATTCACACATTTCCACCCACCCCGCGTTCCCCAAAGTCTTCCGAGAAAAATGGTACCTGACTTGTGTGGGTCGGCCTAGTGCCCGTGACAGGAAACGATGCAAAACGCAATTTGGACACACCTCAATTTCGCAATGAAAAATGACCCTTTTTTGGCAAAGTGCCTAGCTGTAGTTTTTGAACCATAGCTCTGCCGGCACCCAGGAAAACCTAGCGAACCTATACATTTTTGAAAACTAGACGCCCAGGGGAATCCAGGAGCGGGTGACTTGACTGCCTCCCACCAGGTTCCGTTAACTAGAATCCCTTGCAAACCTAAAAAATCGTCAAAAAAACACATTTTGCCCATATTTCTGTGGTGGAAAGTTCTGTAATCCTCGTGGATCCACAAATTTCCACCTACCCCGCATTCCCCATAGTCTTCCGAGAAAAACGGTACCTGACTTGTGTGGGTCGGTCTAGTGCCCGCGACAGGAAATGGCACAAAACGCAACGTGGACACACCTCAATTTCGCAGTGAAAAATGACCCTTTTTTGGCAAAGTGCCTAGCTGTAGTTTTCGAACCATAGCTCTGCCGGCACCTAGGAAAACCTAGCAAACCTATACATTTTTGAAAACTACACACCCAGGGGAATCCAGGATGGGGTTACTTGACTGCCTCCCACCAGGTTCTGTTACCCAGAATCCCTTGCAAACCTAAAAAATTGTCCAAAAAAACACATTTTGCCCACATTTCTGTGGTGGGAAGGTCTGGAATCCGCATGTATCCACAAATTTCCACTCACGCCGCGTTCCCCAAAGTCTTCCAAGAAAAATGGTATCTCACTTGTGTGGGTCGGCCTAGTGCCCGTGACAGGAAACGGCGCAAAACTCAATGTGGACACACCTCAATTTCGCAATGAAAAATGACCCTTTTTTGGCAAAGTGCCTAGCTGTAGTTTTTGAACCATAGCTCTGCCGGCACCTAGGAAAACCTAACGAACCTATAAAGTTTTGAAAACTAGACACCCAGGGGCATCCAGGATGGGGTGACTTGACTGCCTCCCACAAGGTTCCGTTAGCCAGATTCCCTTGCAAACCTAAAAAAGTGTCAAAAAAACACATTTTGCCCACATTTCTGTGGTGGAAAGTTCTGTAATCCTCGTGGATCCACAAATTTCCACCCACCCCGCGTTCACCAAAGTCTTCTGAGAAAAATGGTACCTCACTTGTGTGGGTCGGCCTAGTGCCCGTGACAGGAAACGGCGCAAAACGCAATGTGGACACACCTCAATTTCGCAGTGAAAAATGACCCTTTTTTGGCAAAGTGCCTAGCTGTAGTTTTTGAACCCTACCTTTGCCGGTACCTAGGGAAACCCTTAAAACCCACACATTTCTGAAAACTAGACACCCAGGGGAATCCAGGAAGGTATGGCTTGTGTGGATTCCCCAACGTTCCCTTACCCTGAATCCCCTGCAAACCTAAATTTTAGCTGAAAAATTGTGGCATCACTGGGCTGGCACAAATTTCCTACCACCCAGCGTTCCCCCGGGTCTCCCGATAAAAACAGTGCCTCACTCATGTGGGAGGCCCAAGTACCCGCGACAGGCAAGGGCACAAAACGTAGTGAGGCGACATCAAAATTGTCAATCACAAAATGTTTTGGGCCGTTGCCTGTCGCGGGCACTTTGGCCTCCCACGCGAGTGATGCACCATTTTTATCAGGAGACCCTGGGGAACGCTGGGTGGTACGAATTTTGTGTCAGCCCAGTAATGCCACAACTTTCCCCCACAGAAATGTGTGAAAAAAGTGATTTTTTCAGCTAAAATTGAGGTTTGCAGGGGATTCTGGGTAAGGAAACGTTAGGGAGTCCACGCAAGCCATACTTCCCTGTAATCCCCCGAGTGTCTAGTTTTCAGGAATGTGTGGGTTTGGTAGGTTTCCCTAGATGGCTGCCGAGCACGGGGCCAAAAACCCAGGTGACCCCCCTTGCAAAACCAGGATGTTTAGTGATAGGCTCCCATATTGCCCACTTCTTGGCTTTTAAAGATTTTTACCACTTAGAGTCAACTTATAATGATATGGGTCCCACTCTCACAAGAAAGCTTTACATGCAATGGCGCTATAACACTCTCCCTCTGAGGGCATACACTGCCCTGTGGTCTCACTCAGCACACACGGCCCTTTGCCCCCTTTGCAAGCAGACACAAGAGACAGACCTGCATGTTTTATTCTTCTGTCCGGTGTACAGCAGAGCAAGGAAGTATTGGCTCTGCCCATTACTTAGAAACATGGGTTTCAAACAACACCTCCCAGCTTTTAGAATACTTAAATCTGACATCTCGCCCCCAATTGCCTTTGCTGTTGCCAAGTTTTTAACGTCTATGTGGTTTACACGCTCACGTCTTCTTAAAACCATATCAAGCAATGACGTTGGACTGAGTTAATATTTTTATCACAACTGTGTAATGTTTTAATACTGCTATGTTTTTATTGTACTATGATGCTTTCTTTTATGGTCTTAACGACCGAAATAAAGATATTTGATGATGATGATGATGATAGGCAATTTTGATGTCGCCTAAATACGTTTTGGGCCCCTGCCTGTCGCGGGTACTTTGGCCTCCAACACGAGTGAGGCACCATTTTTATCGGGAGACCCGGGGGAACACTGGGTGGTAGGAAGTTTCTGTCAGTCTGGTGATGCCACAACTTTCCCATACAAAAATGTGTGAAAAAAGTGATTTTTTCAGCTAAAATTGAGGTTTGCAGGGGATTCTGGGTAAGGAAACGTTGTGGCATCCACGCAAGCCATACCTCCCTGGAATCCCCTGGGTGTCTAGTTTTCAGAAATGTGTGGGTTTGGTAGGTTTCCCTAGGTGCCGGCAGAGCTAGGGTTAAAAAAACTACAGCTAGGCACTTTGCCAGCGTAATCGTTGGCGTCTACTGGGATTTTTGCCCCCCCGGGGGGGGCAGATTGGGGGCTAATGCCCCCATCTTCCCCTCAAAGGGAGCAGGAAGGCTGTAATTTTTGCAGGGAAGGGGGTGGGGGCACGGATATGCCTGTTTTGGGCAGCCGCCACCCTAATTCAAATTTGCCCCAAAAAAATCTGTGGCGACTAGTGGGCTTTTTGCCCCCCGGGGGTGCAGATTGGGGGCTAATGCCCCCATATGCCCCCCAGGGGGGGGGGGGGCAGAAAGCCTACTAAATGCAAGGGATTTTTTTGAGCAAATTTTAATTAGGGTGGAGGTTGCCAAAAATGGGCATGCCAATGCCCCCGCCCTAATAAAAATGTTCCCCAAAAAATCCCTGGCGTCTAGTGGGCTTTTTGCATCCCCTGGGGGGGCAAATTGGGGGCTACTGCCCCATCTGCTCCCCAGGGGGGGCAGGAAGGCTGCAATTTTTGCTGGGGAGGGGGCGGGGGCATGGGCATGCCCGTTTTGGGCTGCCCCACTCTAATTCAAATTTGCCCCAAAAAAACCCGGGCGTCTAGAGGGCTTTTTGCCACCCAGGATGGGCTGAAAGTCCAGTAGACGCCAGAGAGTTTTTTGGGCACATTTTAATTAGGGTGGGGGCTGCCCAAAACGGGCATGCCAATGCCCCCACCATAATTAAAATGTGCCCAAAACATCCCTGGCGTCTACTGGTCTTTTTGCCCTCCAGGGGGGGCAGGAAGGCTGCAATTTTTGCAGGGGAGGGGGTGAGGGCATGGGCATGCCTGTTTTGGGCAGCCCTCACCCTAATTCAAATTTGCCTTAAAAAAATCCCTTGCGACTAGTGGGCTTATTGCCCCCCCGGGGATGCAGATTGGGGGCTAATGCTCCCATCTGCCCCCCGGGGGGGGGGGAAGAAAGCCTACTAGACGCCAGGGAGTTTTTTGAGCAAATTTTAATTCGGGTGGGGGTTGCCAAAAACAAGCATGCCAGTGCCCCCACCCAAATAAAAATACTCCCCAAAAAATCCCTGGCATCTAGTGGGCTTTTTGCCCACCCCGGGAGGGGCAAATTGGGGGCTACTGCCCCATCTGCTCCCCAGAGGGGGCAGGAAGGCTGCAATTTTTGTGGGGGAGGGTGTGGGGGCATGAGCATGCTTGTTTTGGGCAGCCGCCACCCTAATTCAAATTTGCCCAAAAAAAATCCCTGGCAACTAGTGGGCTTTTTGCCCCCCCGGGGGTGCAGATTGGGGCTAATGCCCCATATGCCCCCAGGGGGGGCAGAAAGTGTACTAGTCACCAGGGATTTTTTTGAGCAAATTTTAATTAGGGTGGGGGCTGCCCAAAACAAGCATGCTAATGCCCCCACCCTAATAAAAATTTCCCCAAAAAATCCCTTGCATCTAGTGGGCTTTTTGCCCCCCGGGGGGACAGATTGGGGGCTACTGCCCCATCTGCCCCCAGGGGGGGCAGGAAGGCTGTAAGTTTTGCAGGGGAGGGGGTGGGGGCATGGGCATGCCTGTTTTGGGCTTCCCCACTCGAATTCAAACTTCCCCCCAAAAAACCCAGGCGTCTAGAGGGCTTTTTGATCCCCCCCCGGCGGGGCATTAGCCCGCATCTGCCCCCCAGGGGGGGCTGAAAGTCCACTAGACACTAGTGTTTTTAGGCGGGCAAATTTGAATTAGGGTGGGGGCTGCCCAAAACGGGCATGCCAATGCCCCCACCCTAATTAAAATTTGCCCAAAAAATCCCTGGCATCTACTGGGCTTTTTGCCCCCCCGGGGGGCAGGAAGGCTGTAATTGTGGCGGGGGTGGGGGCATTGGCGTGCACGTTTTGGGCAGCCCCCACCCTAAAAAAAATGATGCAAAAAAAAATCCCTGGCGTCTAGTGGGCTTCTTGCCCTCCCGGGGGGGCAGATTGAGGGCTACTGCCCCCATCTGCCCTCCAGGGGGGGGCAGAAAGACTGACATTTCTCAGGAGAGCATTGCCATGCCCTTTTTAGGCAGCCCCCACCCCAACATCAATAAAAAAAATAATCCCTGGTTTCTAGTGGGCTTTCTGCCCCCTCCGGGGGGCAGATTGGGGTCTACTGACACTGTCTGCCCCCTGGGGAGTGCAGAAAGACTCTAATTGTGCATGGGGGGGTGGGGGCTATGGCATGCCCATATTGGGCAGCCCCCACCACTATTTTACAGTAATAAAAAAAATCCCTGGCTTCTAGTGGGCTTCCTGCCCCCCGGGGGGGACAGATTGGGGGCTACGGCCCCATCTGCCCCCCAGGGGGTGCAGAAAGACTGAATGTGGCTACAAAAATATAGGGGGAGCAAAGGCCCTTGCCCAAGGGGCCGCTCCACCCTCCCTGGTGCTAGTGGGTGGATCCCTGCTTGGGGATCACCCTCTTAGGGTGATCCCCAAGCAGGGATTCACTAGGGAAGGGTACCATTGGAAAGGGGAGATTCTCCCCTTTCCAACGATACATCTCCCAAGTGTTTCCGTGATCGGGGGGTTGAGATAGCCCCACGAGCACTGAAACACTGAAACTAAAACTAAGTTTCACTTTCGTTTTTGTTTCAATGACGATAGCGCGCCATGCGCGCGATCATCATTTCAACAAAATCTAAAAATAGGCCTGGGGAGGTTGGGGAGCTCTTCCCTACCTCCCCAGGCACAAAAAAAAAATGGGAAATCCCTCTGCTGCCTGCAACAGAGGGATTCTCTGAGCATGTGCTCATGACGGAATGGTTCCTTCATGAGCACAGCAGCACTTGTGCTCTTGATGGAACCATTCCGTCATGAGCACTGAAAGGGTTAATGTGCAATTGCTGATGTGTGATGTGTTGCTGTTGGAAGGGCCTGGGTCGATTTGCTCAGTTCCGTTCCAAGGCTGCTCTTCCGATGGTTCTCACGATTCTCAATCGTCCCAGTCATACAAAGTTCCCTCTCTTAGGTGGAACTGTCGACGACATCTCACGATGAACCCCTCAACTCTTCAGCAGACAATCACAATCTCTGTGTCTTCTACACCTTTAAATATCTCTCGATCTTGGGCCACTTTGGGACCCATTAACCTGATATCAACTCATTGGGCCACTTCGGACCGGACAACCACATTTACTCAGTTTGCCACAACTCCGCAAGACAACATACAATGAAATCATCCCTGCAATATAACATGCTCCAGACACACCCTAATAATACTCACTTCTCCTTTCCCCTCTGCTGTCGCATCACTGAACTCCATCCTCTCCAGTTCTCGATCATTAGGCACTACCTAGGGACGTTTGGGTCAGGGCTCCAGACTGTTCTAGATTGGAATACAGATTCTCCTCTTACTTCATGTGCAAATCCTCCCACTCTGCTACCAACTGGCAGGCCTGGGCCCATTTGTTCAGTTCAGTTCCAAGGTTGGTCTTCCGATGGTTCTTTTTAGCAGCATGAAAGTGTAAAGGGGAGTCAAATTTCGTAAATCAATCTAAGATACAGTGTGACTCAATAATGGCCACACAATAACCCAAGTTGACAACCAAATGAAGGTTAGTCAAATGTATTACAGATTCTAAAATAGTTGGACATACACAAACCTTAGCATGAGAGTATAAAGATACAGGGGAAACAGAAGGAATCCAAATCATCTCTACTCAATGAAATATAAAAAGTACTATATGTTCTATGACAATTATGCAAGAAATGAGAAAACAAACATTACAGGACCCCCTGCTTTGGCACTTCGGCAGTATAAAGCATTTAATTCTATCCATCCCTACTCTAACTCTAGAGGTGGCCTCCCTAAATTAGCATATAGGCAGAAGGTTTAATAAGAAAAGGTGTCAGTATGTAGAGCCTTCCTAAGAAGTCACTCCATCTTAAGATGGGCCAGTGGTATGAAGCAACAGGCTGCTAGTAATCACAACCTGTATTTGACATCAACGCAATATCACTCAGATACGGTTTTTTATTAACAACTACATTTCTTCTAGGTTGTAACCTTCCATATGCATTGTCGTTTGTGTTTATGAAACACATGTTGAATTTTTGATGCATCTGTAGATATCGCTGAGCTCATAGTAACTGAATTAAATGCCGAGATCCCCGTGTACATTATAAGATTCAGATCGAAACCAAAGAGTTCATAAAACAAAGAAGCTAAGGTATCATATCTCCTAAAACTACCAAACATATCATGTAAACAGCATTAAAACACATAAAACCATGTTTCCCACAAGGGCTAAAAAAGTAAATAAGGTTTGCCAACAATGGCACACACACACAAAGGCACAAACATTTCCCTGGCCAAAGGAAGGAACTCTCTACACTAACATACTTGAACATATGAGAACGTACATACAACCCAAATACACAGGTCAAACAAAGGATATATGGAGGCATTATTAGAACTATGGGTCATCTTTGAGGAAGCCCAGATTGTCAGTCCTGCACTACAGATAGCAAATAAGGCGTTACCACCTCCCCTGCCATATACAGGTATGGAGGTGCTCTCGCCCGCCTTTCCTGCATTAGGATATCTCAGTCCACCGATAGTAGAAGCCGGCGTGCCTCCCATCGAACAACAATTGGTTAGGGGCAGATATAAGAGACTAACAGGCCAGCAGGCCCTGGTATTCACAGATATACCCCAGTCAGGTGCAAGGGCCCCCAGACGTTCAACCCCATATCTTTCGTACCCATACGTAGAACCCCAACAGTGCGGCGAACTCACACTCTCACTGATCTAGGCAAGCACACAAAAGTGTCAGGGAGATTTTGTGGAGGTTCTAGACAGTGATACTGCTAGCAAAAGTGGGGATGGGGGCCCCAGTCATCCAGACTTGCTAGCAGACTGGTCTGAAGAGGGTAAACAATTTGACTGGTGCCGGCCTGGGGAGGGTCATTTAAGCTGAAGGACATGGCTGTAATGGAGGATTGCATCAGGTATGTAAAGGGAAATCCTAAATGGAACTTCCCCTACATGCAGCAACGCCTCGCATGGTGGGAGAAAAGGCAAACCAAAGAAAGAAAAAGAGAGAGAGAGTATAAAAAGAAGTTGGAACAGAACCAGGACAATGACGCGAAATCCCTGAGCTGGAAAAAGGCGACCCTGGTTAGAACAGTTGTAGCCACCCTGGAACAGAAGGCAGTGGCACCCATGGGGGTACCGCCGCAGGGGTTCAGAGAAGAAAAAGCACATAGCATTTTCCCCCAGTATCTTTAATTAAATACTGAGGAAGGATCTTGCTCCCTTCCAGTCAAGCAGCACCCATCCAAGTGCTTGGATGAAAATGTGATATGACCCTCTCTGAAAGCCTGTGTTGCCAGGACACAGTAGCCCTTTTCACTGCACTTGTCAGGAGGAGCTGCAAAGTAGAGAAAGATGCAGTACATGCAGCAGGAGGTTAACTATCTCGGCCAACTAATTGCCGCGGCCAGCCGACGTGTCACACAGGAGCGCACAGACTCCATCAGGGCTATGCCACCACCACAAACAAAAAGGGGTATGAAAAAGTTTATAGGATTGTGTAAATATATGTGCCAATGGGTCTTTGACTATAACACGCTGATTGCCCCCCTGCTCGAGACCATGAAAAAGGCGAAAGCCGGAAACTGGAAACTGACATGCATGCCCGGGATGTACAAGACGTTCTGTATACTCAAAACAGAGATAATGCCATATCCCTTATGTTAGGAACACCTGATTATAAAAAGGAATTCTTCTTATTCAGCCACAGCAATGGGCGAGTCATGCCAGCAGTCTTGACACAAAAGAACCTCTTGGGGCACAAACCCCTTGACTGTTACAGTGTTCAGTTACAAATTATGCATTTTTTTTCTTCTATGTACCCTCTGTCTAGTTTGGGTGCTGCTGCACCTATTCACTGCTAAAGAACAGCCTGGACAAATGGAGTCCAGTTCAGAAACTATTACAGCACTTGTGTAGGGATCTCTCCATGTCACTTATAATTACACCATCCCAAACATTAATATTTCACATGTATTACACATTGTCCTTTTATACAACATGTTGTATCAGCACATGACTGCTGTGGGCTCAAAGAAATCAGCCAGGTCGTGTTATGTCTGTTAGCTGATAGCACATGCAGGAGGCGCAGATTGACTTTACTTGTCACAAGAGTTTTGTCACAAGAGTAGAGGTAGCCCCTGAAAGAGGAAAATGCCATCTCTGCTTATACCTTTGCAGAATTAGGAGCAAAATCCCACCCAACGAAGTAGAGCCACACAGAGTAGTACTGAGTCTGACCCATTACGAGACCAACCAGATGGCTCTCCACCTTTTTACCGAGCTTAGCAATATTCAAATAGAGCTAGACAGGATGCGCAGAAGGAGCACTATAGGGGAGGATACTGTTTGGCCCTGAGAGTTCCCAGAAAAGAGATTCTCAGAGGTAGCAAAACCCCTAACTGAATATGCAATCATATCTGCTCCTGCTTCTGTTTGTGGTCCAAGGGTGGCCATTAGTGCTTCTGGGGCAGGCTTCTTTAACAATAAGTGAACCCTAGACATGGAGTTCCTATGTAGTGCCATCCAGCTTGATGATACAAAGGGAAATGAGTCTCGCAGGGGGGGGCTGAACAAAAGTATAGACACCAGATGTCTGGAAATGAGGCACACTGAGGTGTGGTGAATACACTTGGCTAGATGGAGGGGCAACCCCTAATTGTACAGGAACTTACACAGTATTGCTTGTGTTTCAGAGGTAAAGGAATGCTACCACTGGGCACAAATGAAAACTGGGGCATGATCCTACACACTCCAGATATGCAATGGGACCCCTCCACACATACGTATTGGCAGTGCAGCGAGTTTGCCTACACTCAGCTCATCCATGGATGGCGCGGACTCTGCTCCCTCATAACCAGACACACCCTGACCCTGGTCATTCCCAGAGAAGAACTATGGGGCATATCAACAACAACCGGCGATAATTATCGCTAAGCGCACTTAGCGCTAGGATAATTATCGCCGGCTAGCGTTGATTTTTATCGCTGAGATAGCGTGCTATTAGCAACGCTTATCTCAATAGCGATAAAAATCCTCACGCTAAGTGGCTAACGTGAGATTATCGCTGGAAACCCAGCGATAATCTCACGTTAGCTTGTTGATAGGGACAGACAAACTTAGCCATGATATCCTCTTTCCATAGGATATCATGGCTAAGTCAGAAAAATACCAGACGTAAAAAAGCAGCGTTAACCGCGGTTAGCGCTGCTTTTTTTGTCTCTAACAGGGTTAGCGATATTCTTGATAATAGGAGAAATGTCGCTTAGCGACATTTCTCCTATTATTTTACTCTGGAACGCCCCCTTTGCATCTCATTAGAGATGCAAGGGGAAGCGTAGAGTAAAAGGGTGCTAACATGCAAATTTGCATGTTACCACTCTGTTGTTGATAGGGTGCTAGTTTTATCTCTGCTTTTTTGGCTTTTAAAGCCAAAAAAGCAGAGATAAAGCCCTTGTTGATATGCCCCTATGTGATTTGCACCAGCATCCAGTAAGGAAGAAGACAACCTTCCTGCATCAGGCTCATGAACAAAGAACTGTGGACTACTTTGGCTGGTCTCAGTACAAGAAGATTCCAGTAGAATTCAGACTGTTCTCGGACATGCAAGTATTGGCAGGAGGGTCCATATCCCTCTTCACCAGGCAGACAAAAGCTAATGACTGCTGGTTACAGATCACCAGGTGGGAGTTGTTTAAAATGATGAACTGCACTGAGTTTGGCCTTAATTCAAACAAGGAAGAACTGAGAACAATCTGTCTCATGGTGATGCAGCATTGGCATGTTTTATACTTAATGATGGTGGTGAAGGGAGGGTGTGTGCCAAGATGGGTGCGTCCTGCTGCACGTTTATCTCAGGGAATGACCTGGATAATCGGACACTGACTCTTGCAATCCAAGCACTGCACTATTTACAGAGAGACATGCAGGAGGACGGAGGTGCCTCTTAGCAGGAATGGTTCTTGAATTAGTTGTCCTGGCTCCCCAAGTGGCTTTCCGGACTGTGCATTTTGTTGCTACCTGTTTTCATAGCATTCTTGTCTGTGTGTGGTTCTATACCATTGGGTATTTCCTGCTGTAAAAACACAGGGTTCAAATTGGGTAGAATGCAAGTAGCTAGGATAGTAGTAATTGTCAAAAACAAAGAACAACAGTCCCACAATGATATAACTGTCATAAAGTATGAGTTTGATAATGTAGTTGAAAATTCAAGGAACGGAGGGAATGTTAATATTGAAAAAGTCAACATAAAATAATGAAATTGCATCTTTATTAGCAAATTCACCCGTTGTGAACTCCACGTTAAACCAGACTCAGAAATATGGAGTCAGGCAGGCCCTCAGACCAAGGTCCGAGACCACTAATTGACAGATCACAGGTGGGTTAGCAAGCACGTAACCAAAAGACAAACGTGTGAAAAGGAAATCCCATATCAAACCCACAGA